>NC_079414.1:13132482-13222482 GCF_026213295.1 Gadus chalcogrammus | reverse complement strand
GCATGCACGCACCACAACAGATCAGATCTTTAGACGCAGGCAAACACGGCTCGGGTAACGCAGGGAAGCGCGTTACTATAGTCTAGTAAAGTAGTGTAGTTACCGATATTTTAAATGCAATGCGTTACTTTACTTCGTTACCCAAAAAAGTAATATCGTTACTTTGTAACGTGTTACCCCCAACACTGGTACTTTGTTTACCTAAGTCAGGCGTGCTGGTACTGGGAGGTCTGGTCGGAGGCGGATTCATCTGTGATAAAAAGGGAAGTCTATCTAGTACACGTTCAATGGACAGTTACCTCACGGAGTATATCCGTGTTATTTGTTTTGTGGTGTGTATTCTGAGCATGCAGAGTTCTGGTACAAGCTATTTATAAGGGGGGGCTAGTAAAGTGAAAACTCTGACGTATTTAAAATACAACGTAGTGCAGGAGCCTATTTTGCCGCTCCTATGAGTGATTAACACAATCATTTCCTACTAGATGAAGGCGAGGGCAAGGAAGAGGATGAAGAAGCCAAACTGAACGCTGCAGTAAGGTATCATAAAAGAATCACGAAAATAATGCATCCAAACAGCACCATCCCCAGTTCCTTGTGTATATATAAACAATAAATGCAACCAACTAAATTTGTTATTTTCTCTCAGTGTTGTCAGTGATGCTCCAATCTCGACCACGGAAGATGCCACTGCCCCCGCTACAGGAAATGGAGTGGCGCCTGAGGTTGGTGGCTGAAACCCATTTGATATGTTTACAAAAAAGATACACATGTTTTCTTTTTCCCTTTTTCAGTGGATGGGTTTTGATGTTTTGTAATTTAATATCATCTTGCGGGGTGATTGACCATTCTGCTGATCATAAATGTATCGACGTATAGTCATGAAATCATTTAGGTTTGTCCATGAGATGTGGGATCTCCACACTGAGCCTGCGGGACAGAAGTCCAGATGTACGTAACATTCTCTCTCTGCCGTCTCTTCCCCCAGCCGGCGGGCGAGGCAGCAGACGAGGACAGCGATAGTGACAGTGACGATGACGACGATGATGTGCGAGTCACCATTGGAGACATCAAAACCGGGGCGCCCCAGTACACGTGGGTTTAAAGAATACCTTTCTAATCATCATCATTCCCCTGCTCTTCCACTGTTGGCTCCATTTGATCTGGATTTTTTAGTATAAGTATTATTTAAAAGATGGCCCATTAAAATTGAATCATTCTTGTTTTAATATCTGAAATTGTTGTGACCAACTTCTTATTCCATCAATCAACGTTAATAAAACGTCCTCAATGAAGTATCTTGCTGGCTAACTCTTAACGCTTTGCTTCTTTTGCGCCTCATAGACCATACGGAGCCCCTCCGGTCAACCTTAACATCAAGACAACGGGCTCCAGGCCATACGGACAAGGTAGAATTCAGTTGATACCGTAGGCTGGGGTGCTCCAGACAGCAGGATTGAACAAACCCTCATGATGTATTTATGATGCTTGTATTTTCCAGTGAACGCTAAGCTAAAGGGAGTGGACATGGACGCTCCTGGCAACATAAACGGAGTTCCAGTGCTGGAGGCAGACGTGGAGTCCTTTGAGGAGAAACCGTGGAGAAAGCCAGGTGTGTGACTTTGTGTGTGTGTGTTAGTGTTCTCAAAGCTTGTGGTCATCATGACAACACATGACACTTGGCTAGAGATGTTGAGTTGAGTGGCTATAGTTGTCGCAATAGGCAATTAAGTACCGCAATTGAAATATTAAAGTACAACTAAAATAATATGCATCGTATGTCGTGACAACCAAACAATGGATTTATTTGTGTGTGTGTGCAGGTGCGGACCTTTCGGACTACTTTAACTACGGCTTCAACGAGGACACGTGGAAGGCCTACTGTGAGAAGCAGAAGAGGCTGCGCATGGGCCTTGAGGTCTCCACTGTGGGCTCCACCACCAGCAAGATCACAGTGAGCCCCCACCTCTACCTATCCACTTATATCGACACACACACACTGAGGTCCGATAGTTCAGTCTACACTATTGGAAAGGGCAGTAAACTAAAGATTAGGTGACCTCTTAACAAGGGCTGGCACAAATGGATAAGTTCAGGTATTAGATAATCATATTAGTTGTTATTAAGATGTTATTATAAGGACTGAGCCTGAATATTTGGATATCCGTTCATTAGGTAGGATATCTAATCTCAATTCAGTACTCAATGATTGGTTTTTGCTCTTTTAAGGAAAATAATTAAATTAAATAAATGATGGCGATCCAACCCACACAATAGCGCCTGTGTGATTTATTACTGGGTAAACGGCAGGGAAATGTATTGAAAGCTTTGCACAAGTTTGTTTTGATAATTTAACCACTTATGTTTGTATTTTGTCTCTGCATGCAGAGGCAGTGAAAGATGCACACTATTATTGGACTTTTTCTTTTGTTTTGAAATGATGTATTCAACCAGCCCTAATTATAATATATTAGTAACTATCCTTCTTGGCGTTGCGTCACCCGGGATAGTGTGTCTGTTTTTTTTTTTCATGCTCCTGAACAGCGCCAGTGCTGTTGCGGAATTTAATTAAAATGTTGCCCAACGTAGAAACCACTGTTTATGTTTCATGAGCATTCGAATTTGAACCACAGCCGTGTGTCTTAGAACAATGGCGCCGCCATACGGCCGCGCTTTATGCTCCAGCCCTGCTCAGAACCGTCACCTGTCTGTGTCCAGGTCCAGCAGGGTAGAACGGGGAACGATAAAGACATATCCAGCCTGTCAGTCCACACTTCCAAGCCAGACTTCTCGTCCCCGGTCAACATGTACAAGCCCCCCCCGACCCAGGTCACCAGGTAACCAACCTCTTCATCACCCGCAGCCCCCACAGAACAACGCATGCCCCCTTAGCAGAACCTCTCAAGAGAGGGCGAGCCCGAAGCATCCTGTGGGAGGGATGTGTCGGCCTAGGGATGGATGGGTGTGTGTAATGGATACCTGATGGGCAGACGTGCTGCAGAACAACAGTGAAGTTAGAACAGGGTATTTCACTGCAGTGTTGTGCGTGCAATTCCGACCGCTTCCTGAATTCCCAGGAAGCGGGCTGCTATAGTGCTGCTATAGTGCACTGCTGGGCAGTGTTCCCAATTCGATTCAATTTCGATTCAAAAGGTGACGATTCTGATTTGATTCAAATTCAATTAGGGATATTTCAGTAACAATAACCGCTGTTTAGATATGGACGATGATAACTGTGAACTATACAGGACACCCTCTCACTTGGTTCAGGCTATTTCTATATAGGTTCATGTTGAACATTAAGACCAGAGCCTAAAGCATTACACTGAAATACTGTGTCTGAGATTGTGTCATCCATAAAAAGGAACCACAAGTACTCAAACTACGGAAGCCTGTGGGATTTGATCGAGTGTGTGTGTGTGTGTGTGTGTGTGTGTGTGTGTGTGTGTGTGTGTGTGTGTGTGTGTGTGTGTGTGTGTGTGTGTGTGTGTGTGTGTGTGTGTGTGTGTGTGTGTGTGTGTGAGAGACTATCTAACTACTCTTGTGTCCCCCCCCTCCCTCCACATGGTAGGATCTCAACCCCCCAGTGGACCGCCCCGCCTGGTCAGGACATGTCCTACTATACGTAAGTGGGCGCGGCCTCATCCTTGTAATGTCTTGACGTCGTCTGCCTCACTGATTCTCAGCCCCGGTCATCAGCTACTCGTGTCTCCCTGTCATGTATTGACAGCAGGGCATCAGAGACTTGACATGATAGTGGGTGTGCTGGAGGGCCCTGCCTGCTCCGTTACCCGGACAGTGTTTGCCCTCGGACGCGGGTGTGACGGTAATGCGCGTAATCACGCATCCGTCACAGCGCCACTGGGCCACGGCGCCCGTCGATACGACTCATTGATTATCCTCGGTGCTGACGATCAAAGGGAACGTGGAGGCAAGGTTGCGATGGTCACCAGTGTTAGAAGAATAAAGAAAATCATTCTCTAGTTTTGTAATAAGTTTTAAGATTTGTTGACCCTTTTAAAGAGTGTGTGTGTGTGTGTGTGTGTGTGCGTGTGTGCGTGCACCAGCCACTCATTACAAATGATTTCTTGTGTTTGTTTGAACCATTCCCAGGAAGCCGAGTGGAACAATAGATGTTATTGGTGGACAGACTGCCACCATCAGCAGGGTGGAAGGACGGCGCAGACACAACCTGGAAGGAAATAATATCCAGGTACACGCACAAATTGCATGCAGTAATAATAATTATTGTAAGGCATAAGCATAGGGGTTAAGGGCAGTTCGTTAGGTTTTTGTATTGTAGTTCAGTTCTTGTTAAAGCTTCTCAGGGGCTGCACTTGGTTAGAGTTAGTTAAAATATTAAATAATGTATCAATTCATACCTTAACATCAACACCATTACTAAACTGGAGCACCATTAGTCATGGATTTCTAGATCATTATTTACATTTTAATGAACTGAGTTAATGCATATTATTGCATGAATTGCTTACCGTATGAGCAATATTGGGTTGTTTTTTAGTGCTGCATGCAGCACTAAACTAGTAGGTTCACAGGTTCATTATTAATCTCTAAAAACTGGGACCCTACTCCTTCCAAAAATCTTCACCTAGACTCTATTCCAATTTTAAAATGTTTAGATTAGCTTGGAAACGAGCGCTTCATTTTGTGTGATTATTTCACTGAACTAGAAATGAAGGAATAAGGTCAATAACAAACTTTTCCAAGTTACTACCACACACGCTCAAACACACTATCAGAAAAGCTCAGCTATTCTATATTTTATCTCAAATGTATTCAAACTTGATCACATTAGCTATTTCTTCACTTTATTCGATTCCAAACATGGTGGTGTGGTGTGCATGTTTACATTGTTTGCAGTTTTTATCTTTCCCACAAGGGGGGGTGGTCAGTGTACATTTGGGTTCGAAGACTGTTACATCGCTTTTGATTGCTAGTTGTTGTTTTTTAAAGGTTTTTGTTCATATTTCATCAGAAACATTTAGTCTTCCATCTCGTGGAGGAGGGGAAAAAAATCCTTCTTGTGCTCAAAAAAGAAACATTACTTTCTCCGGTGAAGTCATTAAGTATGAGCGTGTGAGGGGATGAATCGTCTGACGCCGTGCTTCTCTGGATTCGTGTGGACGCCTGAAACCGACTGAAACCGTAAACCATGACGTCATCGCCCCACCCCTCGACCCTCTAGCCAATAACTGTTAAGCCCGCGGAGTCTCAGAACTCACAACAACAAGGATTTCTGTAGCAGAAGCAGCGCCCCTCATGGGCCTGGAATGTGTACTACAGCGTTTCTACAGATCTACCCGGTTTCGCTTGACTCCATCTTTACGGAGATACTCCGAAACCGGATAGATCGAAACCGTAACGGTTTCACCTGTTTCGGCTTCGTTTGGACGGGGTAAAAAATCCTTCTTGTGCTCAAAAAAGAAACATTACTTTCTCCGGTGAAGTCATCAAGTATGAGTGTGTGAGGGGATGAATCGTCTGACGCCGCGCTTCTCTGAGACAGGTCATCTCGGAACACTCTTCGTCGGAGGCCGACTCGACCCCGGCGAAGATGCCCCCCTTCTTCCCCCCGGGGCCGCTGCCCCCCAACATGCCTCCTCCCCCCTTCCTCGCACCCCCCCCCAACGTCAGCACTGCACCACCGCTCATACCCCCACCCAGTGAGTACACCACCCGCATCACTTTGACACAATCACTGAGTCGGTTTGCTGACGCAGTCATTGTTTTGCTTCAACTCTAAGTTATGTTTGGCAGTTCCATTGTTCTATTATTTATAATAATATTTAATCTATTTCTTTGTTTCTTGCTCGCGCTCTTTCCCTTTTTTTTTTCCAGGGATGCCCATCACAGTACCTCCTCCTGGATTCCAACACCCGCCTACTGGCCCCCCGCCCTCCCTCATGCCCAATATGGACGGGTACGGACTTAGCCGTGTGTCCACTCCACACCCCCCCAACAGGGCACAGTACAACGTGCAGCCTCCTTCCTGTGGCCTCAATGTGGGGTGATGTAGGACACGGCTCCAACGTGTGACCATGCCTGTTCTTTTGTGTTGCAGTGTCCACACAGGCGGCTACGACGGGCGCTCTATCCAGCCATATCCCTTTCCTCAAGGTGGGTGCCCGTTGGGTAGTGGTGGTTCCTAACCTCTTTGAGGGCTAAGGCCCATGTAAGCTTGGCATGCAATCGAAAGCCTGCTTAAGTATTGCCCGATATCTACCACCTAGGGCTTTGTGTATTACATTTTGTAATCTGTTTTTACACACACACACACACACAGGTGCGTACCCTCCACCCATGCCAGGGGGTCCGGCTCCGTCTTGGCCTCCCATGATGGACAACTCGAAGCAGTGGGACTTCTACCCTCGTAGGGAAGAGAAGCGGGAGAAGGAGCGGGAGAGACCCAGGGAAAGGCCCCATGAGCGGGAGAGGGAGAGGGAGCACAGTCCGTCTGCCATGAGCTACACCAGGTACACTCGACTGTTCTGCAAGAGATATTGCAGAAAAGATGGACCATTGATGTGATTAGGCCGTGATTTGCTTTATGATAAGTGAGTGGAAGAGTCAGTGGAAAAAAACTCTTTCTCTCTGTCTTTCTCTCTCTCTGTCTTTCTCTCTCTGTCTTTCTCTCTCTCTGTCTTTCTCTTTCTCTCTCTTTCTCTCTCTCTCTCTCTGTCTTTCTGTCTTTCTCTCTCTTTCTTTCTCTTTCTCTTTCTCTCTCTCTCTCTCTGTCTCTCTCTCTCTCTGTCTTTCTCTCTCTCTCTCTCTCTCTCTCTCTGTCTTTCTCTTTCTCTCTCTCTCTGTCTTTCTCTCTCTGTCTCTCTCTCTGTCTTTCCCTCTCCCCTACCTAGCGACGAGGAGCGGTTCCGTTTCCGTGAGTACCCTCCCGAGCGCGGCGGCTATGGGGAGCGCCATCGGGAGCGCTCCAGCCGAGAGAAGGAGGACCGGCACAGAGAGAGGAGACACCGGGAGAAGGAGGAAGGACGCCACAAGACTTCACGCAGGTCTGCAGTCGCACGGCAAACACGCACGCTGCCCTGCACCACATGGCGCACAACACAACACAAGCAGTGGCCACTGGCCGTCGGGAGACTCAAGCCTCACAACCCCCGGACGCATTAGCTGAGCCTTCCTCGTTTTCCGATTTGTTGCAACTACATATCTTGTCCAATGTGAATCTATATAAATCCCTCCCAATCTTTTTTCTTTTTCTGTCGCTCACTCTCTCCACCTCCTTCGCCCCCTCTCGACCACCTCCTCCCCCGCTCCCCCCTCCCCCCCCCCCCACCTCCTCCCCAGCAGCAGCAGCAGGAGGAGGCACGACAGCGAGGAGGGCGACAGCCACCGCCGACACAAACACAAAAAGAGCAAGAGGAGCAAGGAGGGCAAGGAGCCAGGCGAGGAGACCGGCGGGGACCAGGAGAACCAGGAGACCATGGAGTGACCACAAGCTGCTCCTGTGCCTCCCAGGTCCTCTCTGTATATTCAACCATTCCCTACCCAACCCCATGGCTTGGCTGAGCCTTCATTCTGAGTGGTTTCCTGTTGGCAGGAAGAGCGGAAACTTCCACCGCTGCAGCAACAGATTGCAGCGATGATTGCAACGTATTTGGTTGTCCCTTTATTTTTGTTCTGTATGGAAACTTCTGCAAGAGTTGTTGACTGATTAAAAGAGCTTTTGATAAGATCCACGACGCCTGTCAGTTCTTATTCTGCCCAGCTATAAAAAACATATTGAAAGTTTTGCAGGGGTAGCGGACAATATAAAATCACTAGTTTTCCAAACCTCAAATTTATTTTTTATGCTATTTGTATCAGATCTTACAATGTTTACAATATTAATGTATTTTTTAAAAAATGTCCATTTATAGGTTAAGTATGAGCTACTCAGAAAATCAAGTGAAGGGAGCTGTTATTTGGACATCTCTATGCGGAAACAAGGCAATACAGTTCAGGACTAGTTTCCGGTGAGTCGGAAACATGGAACAAGATTATCATTATCATTGTACCAGTGTTGAAAATAGTGAAATAAAAAAGTGGTGGTGATGGCTCATATATATATAGTCCATTATATGTCTGTTATATGTATTGATCAGTGGTTAACTATAATAATAGACCTATACTTATCCTATCTGTTAGATGTATGTATATATATGATCATTCATCTCGACTTTTAGGTGTGTACGTAGTTGTATCGAACAGTTTCGTTTTGGATACCAACTTTCTATGAAAAGGGTAATAGCCTATTTTAGTTATTGAACAGGGAAACAAAATGATCAAAAACACTAATTTATCATAATCCCCTCCGCGAAAAGCCATTCGCTAGACTATTTAACATGTTGATTCAAAAGTAAAACTCCAGCATACTTGAATCCTCTAAATTCAGTATTTGTTGGTGAAAGGTCAGGGTCCTCTTCACATAGGTCAAGTATTCATCCGCATATTCACATTGCGGCTGACGTAAAAAGTCTTTAACATAGGCCTACGTGTAGACCAGGGCTGGGCAATCATTTTTCATTGGGGGCCACATAAGAAATTCTGAATACCTTTTTAAATGTAAAACAAATTGCAGCAGAAGCAAACCCAACTGATTTTGTATCCTCAATATTTCATGAGTAAGGAAAAAAAAGCCCTAATGATTCCAATTAGGGGAAAGTTAAAAAAAGACAAATATAGCCTATTCATACGCCTATTCATTCTTTTTCTCACATGAATAGGGTAAAATTGTTTACCTTTAGATATCACCATGACAATTACTGAGTTGACAAACAAAATATGAAGATTTTTGGCTGGATCAAACAATCTTTCTTACCCGACATCTTAGTGACAGTTGATTGACAGTTGAGAGGACCTTGAATGAATGACTGAATCTCTGCCCCTTATGGTAAGATTTGTTTGCCTCTATAGTCTTTTACTGTTATATGTCAACAAGAATCAACAAGAAATGTTCACCTGGCTATACCCAATGTTTAGATCTGTTGTGGCATTTACTGTATGCAAATCAGCACATACGTAATTAAATGTTAACAAACATAATAATAAGAAATTAATTAATGTACGTAATCAACTTAGTAATTTTCATGCTGATGTCTAAACGTTACATTTTTACCCTATTCATGTGAGAAAAATAATGAATGGGCGTATGAATAGGCCATATTTGGGTATATTTCGATACTTTCCCCTTATTGGATTCTTCTAGGATTTTTTTTCCTTACTCAAGACATATTGAGGAGACAAAATAGTTTGAGTTGAGTTTGCTCCTGTTGCAATTTGTTCTAGGTTGATCCCCATTTTGGCTTAAAATGACTGGACTACGGTATAACCATTAGATTAGATTATAAAAAATATATTGCTGTAACTCTTATCAAGCGTTTGTAATTAAAAGTCACTGAATAAAATCATTGAATTCACCATGTGCACAACAGAAATACAGATTATACAGTTTGGTTTGCAAATGTATATTTTCATACCTATCTGCAAGTGCACTGAATTTGAACAGGTGTATTGAAGTGCATCCACATTTGATAATGTAGGGTAGGCATTACAACCCACACATATAAAAAAAAGTGCTCAGTGGGAGGGGCTAAGTCTCTGACGGCCTTGAAAAAGTGCACTGAAGTCAGGCGTCCTGATGTTGCAATACCCAGCACAGCTGAGAGGTTTTCATCACTGAGTGGATCTGTATCTGGACTTATATTTTCATCAACGATAAAGTTGAATGACACTTGCTAAACAACCACATGCTCATCACGATCATGCGCGCACAAGCAGTTTTTACAATAAACGTTTTTCAAAATTCCAGTGGCGCTGTACGTTGGCGCTGAGCATTAACCAAATAAAAAAAAGTTTCACAGCTAATGTAGCCGTTAGCACACTCAAGGCTCGATTCCACCGGAGGCGTACGCGCCGCGGTCACCTCTGCTGATCGCTTCCACTTACGCCCCGTGCCCACTACATGCGTCCGTTGCGTTATCCCCATTGACTTTAATGGGGACGGACGCGCAATGCATTGTGGATCCGTACGTTCCGTTGGAGCCTTCGGCTCAGTCAAGAAGTTGAAAAATGTTCAACTTTTTCGGCAGCGACGGTTCCGTCATCCAATCAGATCGCGTATGCAAATGTAGGCACTGTGACGCGACTCGGGCTCTGACGATACTGGAAAGCGGGAAATCTTGCCTCGCAACAAGCAGGAAGAAGCGGGAAGAACCCGGCGAAGCGATTTGATTGGCTGACGGATGCCTCTGCAAAGACTACTCCCCCATCCGTCAGCCACGCCTTCCCACGTACGTTGACTGACGGTGCAGTGGGCATGAGGCGGAAGGCTCCGTTGGAGCCTTCCGCAACGTTACGCAACGTTATGCCCCGTGCCCACTACCTCCGTCCGTTGCGTGATCCCCATTGACTTTAATGGGGACGGACGCGCAATGCATTGTGGATCCGTCCGTTCCGTTGGAGCCTTCGGCGCCGTCAGAAAGTTGAAATATGTTCAACTTTTTCAGCAGCGACGGATCCGTCATCCAATCAGATCGCGTATGCAAATTTAAGCACTGTGACGCGACTCGGGCTCTGACGATACTGGAAAGCAGGAAAGCGGGTCATCTTGCATCACAACAAGCAGGAAGTAGCGGGGAGAACCCGGCGAAGCGATTTGATTGGCTGACGGATGCCTCTGCAAAGACTACTCCCCCATCAGTCAGCCACGCCTTCCCATGTTCGTTGACTGAAGGAGGTAGTGGGCACGGGGCGTAATCAATGAGACCATTTCCACCGGGCGCGCCGCGGAACATTTCAGCAGCGTCCCAGGAGCGGCGTGCCGCGCCGCGGCGCTATCTTTCCGTCCAATTCTATTTTTGCCGCAAGCCGCTGCTAAACCGCGTCAATTTCGACAGAGCAGGTCGAGCCGGGCAGGAAGTGAAAAGTAAAAGCCATAGAGCATCCGGTCAATTTTCAAAATAAAACACAATACTCAGCTCATGTAACTTCGCATCAACATTATTACGTCATGACCGTTGGCACCAGGTCAGCAGTCAATCAATCAAAGGGTCTCAGAGGGTCGGCAACATGGACGACGAGAGACTCATTGTCGAAGTTCAGCAACATGAAGTCATTTATGTACCAAATCATCCTTTTTATAAGTAAAATGTCAGAAAGGACAAAGCGTGGCATTTAATTGCAATAGTTTTGGGAGTGGAATGTGAGTACATTAGGTTTAGGATTATCGCTTGATCTCGTGATCTCGCGTGAATACGGCTGGCTCACAAGGCAGCGCTACGCTGCCGTTAAAGGCCTCCACACACCGGCGCCGCAGCGTCGCGTCAAAAAGTCTGCCCCTATTATTCCGGGTGTACTAGCACACACCGGCGCCGACTAGCCGATAGGGCGGCGATAGGGCGGCGATAGGGCGGCGATAGGGCGGCGATAGGGCGGCGATAGGGCGGCGCGGCAGCGTTCCGCGCCGCGCCGCCCAACTACTCTTCGAGACAATGTTCTATTCCCGAGCGTCGCCGCCCCTGAAAAAGCGCTTTGTAAAAGCTGGTTTGTACATCCCGGGTCCCGTAGGCACCTCCATATCTACCCCTCACCACTGGATGTCGCCCTCTTTCGTTTGTGATAAACAATTACGAGAATGGAAGATGAGAGACTGGTCGTCGAGGTGGAAAAATATGTCGAATTGTATGACCAAAGTTCCCGTCATTACAAAGACAACTCCAAAAAGGTCATTGCCTGGCGAGCCATAGCTCTGGAGATTGGATCTTCAGGTGAGAAATCAACAATGGTGGACTAAGTACCCAAACCATTAACCATAATGGGAAATAGACGAAATCAAGTCACATATAATCACACCATGTAGGTAGAAACCAGATTACTTGTAATATATATATTTTTATTTAAGGCAAGGCAACTTCATTCATATAGCACTTTTAATACATGAAGCAGACTCAAAGTGCTTCACATAGAAACATTCTCATACAATAAAATAGATAAGTAAAAGGAAACACAGGCAAGCTCAAAAATGCATGTATTAACTGTCTCTCTGGTATCAGATCATGTATTAACTGTCTCTCTGGATTTAGGGAAAAATAACATCAAGTGTCTCGAGCACTCAAATAAAATACACTGGCTACTGAATCCAGCACAGCAATAACATCACTGTATTTATCCCGAGGGATAAAAAAAAAGTATATATATGCAAAAGAGTATACCAGAGAGGGATAATAACTAGATTATAGGTCATCATATAGGCTGCACCATATGGTTCTGCCATTGCACACTTAGTGGCGAATTGAAATATTGGCGTGCCTCTCAGGATTTGCACGGAGCTCCTGGACCAGATTGTGGCATACCCCCTGTTCTTGTTTCCGTTCATTGATGGGGTGCACCCAAACCCTTCGTCTTCTCCTTGCTCCTTGCAGGAGAAGAAGGGCAGCCCCCCTCTGTCTGGCAACAGTTATTTGTTCTGTTGAAATAAAAAAACCTCAATAAAATGTAAAAGAGCTTGCTCAATTTAAATGGATAACTACTGGCTGCATATATGTAAATGTGTGGCTATGTTAAGGCTATATAGATGGATAGATACATATATACTGTATTGGTCCCAATGGGGATCAATAAAGCCATCCAGGAGCTACAATAAATACACACAATAACAAGGTGACTGCACTATATACTAAAAAGGCTAGAAGGTCCTGCAGTTATTGAGATTGTTGATAGATGAATAATGGCAAAATATAAAATAAATAAGAGATGACAGTAAATAAAACGATAAAGTGCCCTACAAACTAAGTTGATCTGATGCTTGAAAACATACTTTCACTTCGCAGATTATACATTTTTCAAATTATTCAGCCAAAAAGATGGAAAATAAATAAACTAGGCTACAATAGGCTACTCACCCATTGCGTTTCGTCTCTTTGCTGCGGTTGATTGACAGGAGGCGGCCGTCGCGCCGCCTCCTGTTGGTGCTAGGGGCGTGCTTTTGACGCGCGTAAAATACGCGACGCTGCGCTGCGGCGCCGGTGTGTGGAGGTGTCACGTTAAAATTGTACCGGGGGCGAAAATTGTACCGGCCTACGTCATCGTTTGTTTACATCCTGACAACCTGCCCGGCAACAGACGACGCGATGCAGAAAACATGTTTCCAAACGACGAAATAACATAATACAGATAGCGGATCGCTATCTGTATTATGATACATAGCGATAACACTTGTTTTTACTTTATATTTGTATTGTATTTAATTGTTTAATCGAAACAATAAAAAAATTTGCCCGCGAAACGGGCGATCGCGTCAAATGACAAATGTTTTGCCCGCGAAACGGGCGATCGCGTCAAATGACGTAGGAGGGTTCTTGAAACATAATACAGATAACGGATCGCTAGATAACACTTGTTTTTAATTTATATTTGTATTGTATTGAATTGTTTAATCGAATTTAGCTAGTGAACTGATTGTTTTAAGCAGGTTTCATAGTCTAGACGCGTTTTTGACGCGATCGCCCGTTTCGAGGGCAAATTCAGATTCATACTTTATTGTCATTGTGCAAACTTGTACAATGAAATTGGGGGTGGTGCTCACTACCCATAGTGCAAAATAAAACAGTGCAAAAATACAAACACAAACAACAGCAATAGGCACAATAAATATAAATATGCAGTCATAACATATAAGTGTCTTTTTTTTTTAAAATAAATAAATATGGTAAATAAAGACCAAATTGTTTTATTGTTTCGATTAAACAATTAAATACAATACAAATATAAAGTAAAAACAAGTGTTATTGCTATCTATCATAATACAGATAGCGATCCGCTATCTGTATTATGTTATTTCGTCGTTTGGAAACATGTTTTCTGCATCGCGTCGTCTGTTGCAGGGCAGGTTGTCAGGTTGTCAGGTTGTCAGGATGTAAACAAACGATGACGTAGGCCGGTACAATTTTCGCCCCCGGTACAATTTTAACTTTACAGAGGCCTTAACGCGTCCGGTGGAATCCCCGGGTAACCGCGTTCGCATCTGTGTAGCGAGCGCGCAGCACAACAGAGAGGGATCTAGAAACTGTGCATGAGGCAGTGTGCACGTGAGCCTCAGGCGCCTCCTGATTGGCCTGGATCGGTAAGTCAACCAATCAGTTTACAGTGTAGGCGGGCTTTTATCTCTTCTCCCGAACCAAATTTATCAGTTCAGTGAATCTGAGAGTGTCTGAGAAGAAAGAAAATATAGCGTTTGGTGACTTAGTTTACAGTGTTTTAAAATACTAATTTAAATAATAATAACCCCTGAATTTTTTCTATATACATTACTGTATGTAATGTTCTGCATCTATGGTAACTTAGCCATTTTGAGTAATTTGGCCTTACTATACGAGTCAACATACTGGTCCTTCACAAGCCTCAGAATGATCCATTTCTACCTCAAATTTTCAAAAGCTCCGCACCACGGAAGGGGGGGAAACCCCCCCTTCCACACCTTCCCCCCCGCTCGGTCGCTTTGCCCCATCGCCATTGAGGTTTTCCCCCTTGTGAATTTTTTCTACAAAAACCCCTGCTATTGATACCATTTTCGAGACTCCTTGAAATAGATTTTGTAATATTGCTTTGATTGCTGATAAGATGATGATAGTTCAAGATAGGACATTAAACAGGTCATAATTCTATCTTTACTATCTATTTTATATTACTGGGAAAACAAGTTTTCACCAAAATCTCTATTATTATTTTTTTTCTGTTGCATTTGAACGCATCAATCATATTACTGAGCCGACCTGAACACATCACATTTGACACTGTGACCATTGGTCAGTTTTTTATTTTTAAGCTAACTAGCTCTATATCCTGCCGATTTTAACATGGATTTAAAAACTGCATTACTATTTTTAACTGAATGGACTTTCTACACCGTCCGGTTGTGTGATTACTACCGCTGCTTTGAATGACTGTTGATGCACGCGGTGCCTACTCCGCAGTGGTGTATAAAGTACTCAAAAGCCATACTTAAGTAAAAGTACAGATACCTTACTGGAAAATTACTTAAGTAAAAGTAAAAGTCACCTTTTAGAATAGTACTTAAGTAAAAGTATTAAAGTATCTGATCTTTACTGTACTTAAGTATCAAAAGTACTTTTCTGATATTAAATGTACTTAAGTACTGAAAGTAAAAGTACAAGTAACCGTTATCGAAACTCCTCCCTATAACTGCCCTCGTCCAATCATGCCTTAGCACTAACTGGCTAGATAGATACCTCGCCAGAGATGGAATAAGAATAAATAATCTTTATAGGTTATTAGCTAGCTTGAAATATTAAATACAAATATTACCCAGCGGTGAAAGAACCTTACTAGTTTAAAATGTTGTGCTGGTGGTATTTATTTTGAGGTCGTGAAGTTTCTAATTTTTTGATTGAGACCTGTATGATTTTGCTTCGATTATTGTTGTTTCCCCTTCGTTGTTGATCTTTTTTGAAAACATCCTTCCACTGCATATTGCAGTCCATTTTGCCATGATCTGGATGCTGTCGCGGAGTTACTCCAAAAAAAAATCACTGACACTGACAGATATCGTAGCCCGACCTATTATCCCGCAAGCGCTGGTACACGTTACTTAATATTGATTTTGGTGTCATCCAGGATCGCGGATTTTCGGAAAACTTAAGTCCCTGCCCAAAAAGGGTATTTAAATTAGCTTTGTAGCAAAAATGGCACATATACAGCGTATTGAAGTGTATAAGATAGCCGCGTTTACATGGACACATCTATGCCGCATAGATTTCTATGCGGCATAGAAAATGGTCATGTATACGCCTCATTCGGAATACAATTATCTGTTCGGCATAGATTCTATGCCGAATAGAATAGGTGGTGTAGTCCGTTTTAAATCGCCATGTATACACTTATTCCGCATAGATTGGGGTTTAACTTAGAGCAGCCGCAGTAGTTCACTGAGCTCCGTCGGTACTTTTAAGCACACCGAACTTCACCGCTGTCAAGGAAAGTGGATTTATTGCCTGATTCACGTCTTTGTTATCACTCCGTATAAGTAGTCCGGTAAGCGTGTCCGGTTGCTAAGCGACGGGACATGGGTGTTTATTAATGAGGTGTCCGCGCGCGTCCGAGATAACTGTAAATGAGTAGGCTACTACTAGTACTTTTGCAGGCTGAACGTTAAAATACTTCTTAACTTAGAGAGATGGCAGCTGCAGTAGTGCGCAATTGGACCTTCGAGGATTCCTGGTCACTAAATTCCCGTAAGACCACTCTCTTAACCCCGTTATTCGTTGCCATGGCGGCGCGCATAGTCGCAGCGGCTCAGTGCTCCCAAAAACAATGCAGTGAAATCAGTCAAATGAAACCAAATCAATCGTCAAATATTGTCTACAACAGAGAGGATTTATTTCACTTCGGTAGAACATGCCAAATTCCGATAACGAGTGCCTTTCAACACTCGCATGGGATTCCTCCGGGAATAGCAAGAACACCGGCGTCTCCATGGATAGATACACCGAGCGGCATACCCCGAAGACGGAGGAGGGAACGTAAACAGAAGCGGGGTTGCAGGTCTGGCGACTTGGCTAGGCTAAAAAGGGCTTTAAACAGACCACCACTTCCCAGTCTTTACGTCGCAAATGTCAGGTCTCTAGGAAATAAGATGGACGAGCTTCATCAAGATATATCGACGCGGTCAACCATACGAGACAGCTCCATCATCGTTATCACGGAAAGCTGGCTACACTCGGGGATCTCAGATGCAGCAGTGGAGCTGGCAGGTCGCTCACTTCATCGCAGCGATAGAACAGAGGCTTCTGGTAAGAGCCGTGGAGGAGGACTATGTACATATGTAAATAAGGACTGGTGTACAAACTCCACTGTCATTGATCAGCATTGTTCACCTGATCTAGAGATGCTAGCAGTCAAATGCGGACCATTTTATTTACCACGCGAATTCTCCGTTACCGTGGTAACCGCTGTATACATCCCACCAGATGCCAACGTTAATGCAGCACTTGGCTATCTACTAGCAGCTATAAACAAACAGCAGACCACTTATCCGGAGGGCGTTTTTATCGTGGCTGGTGACTTTAACCATGTCAACCTCAAGACGGTGCTGCCTTGCTTTGATCAACACGTAAAGTGCGCAACTCGAGGAAAAAATATTCTGGACTGTGTGTATTCAAATATTAAAAAGGGATATAGGGCCTCACCCCTCGCACACCTGGGCCAGTCTGATCACCTGTCACTATCCCTGATTCCCGCATATCGCCCCATCATTAAAAAACAAGAAGCTACCATTAAAACGTTTAGGAAGTGGCCTGAAGATGCATCTCTACAGCTCCAGGACTGCTTTGAAAGAACAAACTGGACCTTGTTTTTTAATCAGGATGTAAATGAGTATGCCTTCGCTGTCCTCTGTTACATCAGGACCTGCATTGAAAATATCACCACCATCACCCGCAGCAGGATTCCCCCTAACAGGAAACCCTGGATGACTGGGGAGGTACAGGCCCTTCTGAGGGAGCGCAACGCAGCTTTCAAATCAGGTGACAGAGCACAGTACAGCATAGCCAGGCACAACCTGAAAAAAGGCATCAAGCAGGCCAAAGCCATGTACAGGGAGAAGATTGAGGGCCACTTCACCAACAGAGACCCAACACAAGTGTGGCAAGGCATACAACAGATCACGAACTACAGGGGAAACCGCAACCCACCGACAAACATCAATGCCTCCTTAGCAGAGGAGCTCAACCACTTCTATGCCCGCTTCGAGACACCTGGGCTAGATAATGGAGCTGCTCCCCCACCTGCTGGCACAGACCACACAGCCATGGTAACAGCAGAGGAGGTAAGACTCATCCTCAGGTCTGTGAACACAAGGAAGGCAGAGGGACCAGATGGCATTCCAGGAAGAGTGCTCAAAGAATGCGCATACCAGCTTGCAGATGTCTTTACGGACATTTTTAATATGTCTTTAGCCAAAGCGGTCGTACCAACCTGTTTTAAAACAGCCACTATTATACCTGTGCCCAAGCAAAGTAACATCAGCACCTTAAATGACTATAGACCTGTGGCGCTCACTCCCATCATTGCCAAGTGCTTTGAGAGGCTGGTGGCGAAGCGCGTTAAGGCTTTCCTCCCTCGCTCCCTGGACCAGCATCAGTATGCTTACAGGGAAAACAGGTCCACTGAGGACGCTATCGTCACAGCCCTCCATTCAACGCTGACACACCTGGACAAGAAGGAGACATATGTAAGACTACTCTTTATAGATTACAGCTCGTCTTTTAATACCATCGTCCCCAACCGGCTGATCACCAAACTTCTTGATCTGGGCCTCAGCTACAGCCTGTGTATGTGGATTAAGGATTTCCTAACAGATCGCCCGCAGACAGTGAGACTGGGTCCTCACCAATCCTCGAGCCTGTCCCTCAGCACTGGAGCTCCACAAGGCTGTGTATTGAGTCCCCTGCTGTACTCCGTATACACATATGACTGCACCAACACCCATCCTTCAAATACTGTGATCAAATTTGCAGATGACACCACTGTGGTAGGACAAATCACCCATGAAAATGAAAGTGCCTACAGAGACGAAGTTGACAGACTGACAGAATGGTGTCAAAAAAACAACCTGACCCTGAATGTCAGAAAGACAAAAGAAATCATAGTCGACTTCAGGCGGCAAAAGGCGAACCCCCAACCCCTCATCATCAATGGTGAGGAAGTAGAGAGGACCTCCTGCTTTAAGTTCCTGGGGGTTATGCTCTCAGAGGACCTGAAATGGGTGATGAACACAACTGCCACAGTAAGGAAAGCACAACAGCGGCTCTACTTCTTGAGAATATTGAGGAAAAACAACCTGTCTCCCGAGCTGCTTAAGACTTTTTACCACTGCTGCATTGAAAGTGTGATCACTTACTGTATCACTGCATGGTACGTCAACTGCACAGAAAAGGACAGGAAATCCCTCAGTCGGGTCATAAGGTCTGCTGAGAGAATAGTTGGACTTCCACTGCCTCCCCTGGATGACATCTTTAGGACGCGCTGCCTCCGCCGAGCATGTGGCATTTTAAAGGATGAGACTCACCCCGCAAACCATCTCTTCACCCTGCTACCCTCTGGCAGGCGCTACCGGGCCACTACAGCCCGCACCTCCAGACTGCAGAACAGTTTCATCCCCAGGGCCATCACAGCACTTAATAATCACACTACACTCCTACCCTCCACCCAGCACAACTGCACTTTTGTTAGTGGTTGCACAAACAAATTTCGTTGTGTATCCAATGCACAATGACAAATAAAGTCTATTCTATTCTATTCTATTCAGTCTTGGCTGCGGACTCGCATCCAAATTCCTCTTGTTTGCGGCGGAGCATAGGGTAAATATAAAGATCTGACGAGAAATTGACGTTGCTGCGCTGTCCTCCTCCTTCTTAATTGAAGGAGCAGGCAGAGAAAAGCTCTCTCCTGCTGTGCTTTCATTAAAATCAAATTTAAAATCCTCGATAGTGATAAGACATCCATTATGTCGCCGCCGGTCCAGAGACGGTTCAGGTGTGCGTGAGAGACATAACGGACACTTTTGTTACTGCCATGTATACAGTGCATTCGGAACACATTTTAGGAACAGATCTATGCCGCATAGAAATCTATGCGGCATAGATCTGCCATGTAAACGTCGATCAAAACTCCTACGACTGTCAACACACAAATGCATGGCTAGGACGAGGGCAAGGGCTATCAAAATTCTACTATTTGTATCAGGCTGGTTTGTACACGCAGTGTACACGCGGCTAGTGTTGTAATACTGCGTGTACAAACCAGCCTGATACAAATAGTAGAATTTTGATAGCCCTTGCCCTCGTCCTAGCCATGCATTTGTGTGTTGACAGTCGTAGGAGTTTTGATCGACGTAGCAACAGTAACTAAGCAAGGGGGCTTTGCGAACGTGCGCTGGGACAGCTGATTCGCCAAACAGGCTCGCAGTCTGTGTTCTACCACAGTCACTCCCCGACGTTATTCTCATATCTCTCATGATTAATTTTTTTTTTTCTAAAGATGAGTTGATTTTGTAACGAGTAACGAAGGTTTCAAGGGAAATGTAGCGGAGTAAAAGTATCCGTTTTCTTCGCAAAATGTAGCGAAGTAAAAGTAAAAGTACAGAGAAATATAAGTAGTAAAGTAAAGTACAAATATCCAAAAAAAATACTTAAGTACAGTAACGAAGTATTTCTACTTCGCTACTATACAACACTGCTACTCCGAGCCCGTCTGCACAACGTCTGCAGCAGCAGCAGCTGACAGTTTTCGGTTGGACTAGACGGATACTGAGTTGAAGGAGTTTTTTTAACCCAAAGACAGTGAAGGTACAACACTTCGATGTAGGCCTACAGTCCAGTGTTAAGATACGACCAAAATACAAGCTGTGGTCGCTCACACTAAAGCTTGCTGTGGGCGTGCATGAACCATGAACCAACCTGTCGGCGGCTGGCTGTAAACAGTGCTGCGCCTACGAGTAACTTATTAATCGCGCGACACAACGAATCGACGACCAAATTCGTTGCCAACGCATTTAGTAATCGATTTTTATAGATTTTATCGATTCGTTGTTGCAGCCCTACATATCATACATATTATCACAGCCAAAAGCTGTGTGAGCCTCCAGAGTTCAGCCTCCAGATATTATGAATCTCAAACGACGTCTCTGGTTCTTCCACGTCCACATCAATCTAGACTGAACCACGACATGGAGGAGAAAAGGATTGTTGCCCGCAATTGTTGACCGCGGTTGTCTGACGCTGGAGCCTCGCTGCCGAGGGACCACCTCCTCGGCAGTGCTTAGGCACCACCACCTCAGCAGCGGGCAGCGCCAAGGCGTTGGTCCCTCGGCAGCGGGAAGCGGGGCTCAAGCGGGAGACATTCGCGGGCAACAATCCCTTTCTCCTCCATGTCGTGGTTCATGTAGGCCTACTAAAATTCCTTTCCCCCAATTCCTTCTCAACCATGGCTGAGATAACCCCCACTACGAGAGTCCAACGTCCAAATAACAAAGAAGTGTACAACACTTGCGTTACAGTGTGTGTAATCACAAACAAACACACACACACACACGTGGCGCTCGCACGGTGGTATCTCATTGCCGTGTCAAATTCTATGGGCTGGCAAGCCAGAGAAAGGGGACGTGGCATCTCCCTTTATGAAGACATATGGGGAAAATTCCTAAACGGCGCGTCTGAGCTTCGTTTTTTCAAAGGCGGAGCAGAATGCCTAGTGCTCGTTTTACACCCAACGAAATTTCTAGCTATTGGGGGAGCATAGGTAGGCTAGTGGAACTCATTTTGATGTAAGAAAACCTCAGAAAGCTACATTTAATGCCATTGGATCTTTAATTACAAATGCTTGATAAATTACAGCAATATATTTTTTATAATCGAATCGAATGGTTATAGTCCAGTCATTTTAATCCAAACAACCATAGAACAGATAGGGAGTCCAATATCTGGACTCCCTATCACACACACATATTAGATAGATCTTCCTCCATTTAAACACTGTGTTCTGCTCATCAACGCTGCCATGGCCAGCAAGAAGGCTTAAAAAGATTATCCCAGTACCACTTGGCTCTGGCAACGACATCATTGGAGTAGTCTTTTCCTGTGGTATTCTCGTCCACATTTTTATAGGAGCGAACAACACCGTCTCCCTTGTTGTAGGCTGCGAGTGCTCCTGCAGTCAAACATAAGTGGCAGTGTTATGGCAGAATGTAGATTCAAGGCGCTGTAGGTACGATTTCAGAGCTACTCTTTCAGTGTAATTTGATCAAAATGGCATCGCCGTCCTTCAGCTATTAGTGAGTGAAAGGCGCTGTGAGAATATCGGTTCTGGTTCCAGAAACTTGGCAGATAAATAAAAAAGTATTCCCCTCTTCTGCTCCTCTTCTTCTTCTGTAAGAGTGGAGTGAGTCTGTGTTCAGAATAGGAACTAATAATAATTAAAGAATGAGACATTTTCTACTAGACAGTTAATTAAAAAATATTCCCCTCTTCTGCTCTCTCTCTTCACAATTGTCGATGCGTGTTTGTTCGTGTTTGTATGCGTAGTCACTAAATTAACAGTAGTCTACATGTTTTACATACATTCTCCCCTTCCAATTCATTTTTCGGTCTGTTTTAGAGTGTTGCGGTGAATGCGACTGGATGCTTGACATATTACAGTGACTACAACTGAATGGCTGGACTTTTGCCTGTATGTGTCCATTATGGCACCCTTTGCACTCCTGATCATCCCTGGAAGGAGGGATCCCCCACTTTGCATTGCTTCTCAAGATTTCTTTCTTGCTATTAAGGGAGTTTCTATTGCCCTCTGGGGGGCTAGGGTCAGGGGGGTGTCAGGCCTGTTGAGCCCTTCGAGAGTGTACCTGTGATTAAGGGCTATACAAATAAAATACAATTGAAAATTATTTGAACTGTCAAATCTTACCTACAGAAGCTTCAACCCCACTTCTCAAAAATTAAAAGAGTGCAGGGAGTCTATGGTCAGAGAAGGAACTAATAACAATTAATGAATGAGACAAACCCTTCAGCTGCTGTTCTGCGGTCCAGCTGGGGAACTTCTTCTGGATCCGTCCAATGAAATAGACCAGGATCCCAGTGGCTTGGTACAGGTGCTCCCCACCGTCCCAGGTTTGATGTTTTGGTATATCATGATGTCTCTTATCAACCTGTATAGGAGGAAGCCATGTTGCATATCACAACCATAGACACATTATCAGGTCACATTTGATTATTCTCCACTTATTAATTTCTGATTAAATAAAAACATATTTGCCATTTGGCGGGCTTTGGATGGTTCTGTCCATCTGGGACTAAAGGTTTCATGCCTATTATATTCATAGAATATTAGATGTTTGCTAACATAAATGCTGGGGCTGTTTGAGACTAGAACTATGTGTGTCATGATCAGTGAAATGGGTATTTCACACCACATCAGACCCCTTGCCTTGATAATATGCGATAGCAACCTAATACCAATGTAGGATTATTACCTGCATCAGTCCAAAGGCATTACCCTTGTCCCCCCAACCGGGGGGGTCAGTATTTTTGATGGAGAAACCGGCCTCGGACTCTCTGGAGATGATGCCAGCGATGAGAGCTGGGTTAACATCCCATCTTTCTGCCACATTCTTAATGATGGTCTTATATTTTTTCATACTATCCAAATCTTCTTTAGCCATTATTTCCGATGCCGTTACACCTTTGGGAGAGATAATATGTTCACGCTACTGTCTTGTCACTTGACTTAAACTTCACAACATGATTCTCTCTTCAGTAAAATGAATGGTTTTATGTGGAACCTATAATTGTACGGTGGTATGTGGACCAGCAGCCCCCTACCTTTGCTCAGATTCCTATCATAGTATGCCTCCGCGGTTTCTTTGGACGCTCCGGTTGTTTCAACCTTCAAGATGTCTCCGTAGTCTAGACACGTTCAGTTGATGAAAATATTATTTACAATATTATCAACATACATAACATTCGCTCGGATCATTCTGACATAAATAGTTGTTTTGCCTACTAATGTCTAATTGTGTAACGTCGGATTAAAAAAAGAAACCTGTTAAGACAATAAAAAATAATCTTCCTATAGTTTTTTTGATGAGAGCATTTTTGAATTCTTACCCATGTTGGATATCTATCTAGAGTTCCTTGCAGCAGAAGAAGAGACGTCTTGGGTGTTTCTGCTTCTTTCTCTTGTCTACGAGGATTATATAGTTTTGTTCAAATAGTTTTGGTTTCACTCTTAGTCAAAGACAGCAGTCACATAGAGTTCAAGATAGATAGAGAGAAATAAGATGAAGAAATATAGAGAGAGTATCTGGACTCCCTATCACAGACACCAATGAGATGGACCTTCCCCCCATTAAACACTGTGTTTTCGTAAGAGTGAAAGTCCAGTCCCTTAGGGTGTGTTTGCGCCCCTCTCCCTCTCCCCCTGATGATGGCTAGCTCTGTCGCTGAAAGATTAAGGCAGGTGATCTTCATTATTGTCAGAATTCATCTCACGAAACAGAATGTGGTAAGAGTGTGGTAAACCAGTGAGAAAGTCCTCCCCCCACCCAGTAATGTACTCTATATAAAAGCCATCACCACCACCACCACCACTGGTAAAATGAATTGCAACAGATTGGATTAGAATTTAATGAATTGGTATTTATATATATGTATTAGAGCTGTAAGTTAATCGCGTTTAAAGGGTTAAACGTCTACGTACTCGTAGACGTTTAACCCGTACTCGTAAATAGTCTACGAGTACGCAAATCTGTGTTACAGGTGCACAAATCCTTTTGCTACAATCATTGTAGCGCAGTTGGTGCAAAACTCATTCGCACACCCGTGTTTCATAACCTGAGAACATGCCCAAAATGTGTGCATTCGTAAACCCAAATTTGATCTAATGCATTAGAAGTTGCACATCTGTGAAAAATTTCCTCACAAATAAAATGAAAAAGAACGCTATGTCGATTCAGCATTTTAATGAGCGAGCACAAGTCCATCGTTACAACTGCTCGAATCTCCTCCTGCAAGTCTCAGCTGTGGGTTATTTTGCAGGTAGTTTTGCAACACGTCTAGGTGGTAAATGTGTAGCAAAAGTATTCGTATCCGTAGATGCCAGAGCGTCCGTGGGCGGGACAAAATAGTTCCGCCCATAATTTCCTAATCCAATGAAAGTCGCCGGCAGGGCTACATTTCTCAAATTACACTGGGACCCACCGCATGCCAGCGGACCTATAAAGATCGCAGCATACTCTTTGCGCGGGATACGTATTGCATTAACATGCCGCAAATGTCCTTCAATGTATTTTAATGGTCGCCATAACATCAGAAATGTCTTGGATGCTGCGCCGCATGTGTGAAGTTGCCCAAAAAAAGATTTAAAAAATAGTTTGAATCCCCCCCCATCGCCCAAATGATTCGAAAATATGTTTTAAGCGCTGGTTTGAACCGGTAAAATGACAATATGCTACGCAATCACCAGATAGATACTGAGGAAAATTTTCCTCAGTAAATCAATTTTTTTGGAGCATATACTTTAGCAGGGAGTTCGCTGCCCCACCTGCCCATATGGACGGCACGCGCCTGCACCTGACTATGGCTAAATAAATTATAATTACAATTAAATGATATGTGTAGTCACAAATCTGCTTTCCCTCTTTTAATTTACTCATTATTTTTGCAAAGTGGATCCAGTAACTAGATACTATGAATCTTTTTTGACAAGTTGGTTTTTCTAAAATATGATCAGAAAGCCGTACATTTTTTTACACATAATATATGTAAATAAAAATGTCAACAAACCCTACTCTTTCAGCAACGGAGCTAGCCATCATCAGGGGGAGAGGGAAAGGGAGAGGGGCGCACACACACCCTAGGGGACTTGACTCTCACTCTTACAATAAGATTAGTTTATGGCAATGTTTATGAGCAGAACACAGTGTTTAATGGGGGGAAGGTCCATCTCATTGGTGTCTGTGATAGGGAGTCCAGATACTCTCTCTATATTTCTTCATCTTCTTTCTCTCTATCTATCTTGACCTCTACATGTGACTGCTGTCTTTGACTAAGAGTGAAACCAAAACTATTTGAACAAAACTATTTAATCGTCATAGACGAGAGAAAGAAGCAGAAACACCCAAGACATCTCTTCTTCTGCTGCAAGGAACTCTAGATAGATATCCAACATGGGTAAGAATTCAAAAAAGCTCTCATCAGAAAAACTAGCCTATAGGAAGATTATGTTTTATTGTCTTAACAGGTTTCTTTTTTTAATCAGACGTTACACAATTAGACATTAGTAGGCTAAACAACTATTTATGTCAGAATGATCCGAGCGAATGTTATGTATGTTGATAATGTTTTGTTAATAATATTTTCATCAACTGAACGTGTCTAGACTACGGAGACATCTTGAAGGTTGAAACAACCGGAGCGTCGGAAGAAACCGCGGTTGCATACTATGATAAGAATCTGCACCAAGGTAGGGGGCTGCTGGTCCACATACCACCGTACAATTACTAGGTTCCACATAAAACCATTCATTTTACTGAGGAGAGAATCATGTCGTGAACGTTGCAATGTCAAGTGACAAGACAGTAGCGTGAACATATTATCTCTCCCAAAGGTGTAACGGCATCGGAAATAATGGCTAAAGAAGATTTGGATAGTATGAAAAAATATAAGACCATCATTAAGAATGTGGCAGAAAGATGGGATGTTAACCCAGCTCTCATCGCTGGCATCATCTCCAGAGAGTCCGAGGCCGGTTTCTCCATCAAAAATACTGACCCCCCCGGTTGGGGGGACAAGGGTAATGCCTTTGGACTGATGCAGGTAATAATCCTACATTGGTATTAGGTTGCTATCGCATATTATCAAGGCAAGGGGTCTGATGTGGTGTGAAATACCCATTTCACTGATCATGACACACATGGTTCTAGTCTCAAACAGCCCCAGCATTTATGTTAGCAAACATCTAATATTCTATGAATTTAATAGACATGAAGCCTTTAGTCCCAGATGGACAGAACCATCCAAAGCCCGCCCGATAGCAAATATGATTTTATTTAATTAGAAATGAATAAGTGGTAAATAATCAAATGTGACCTGATAATGTGTCTATGGTTGTGATATGCAACATGGCTTCCTCCTATACAGATTGATAAGAGACATCATGATATACCAAAAAGGCAAGGCTGGGACAGTGAGGGGCACCTGGACTATGCCACTCAGATCCTGGTCTGTTTCATTGGACGGATCCAGCGCAAGTTCCCCAGCTGGACCGCAGAACAGCAGCTGAAGGGTGTCTCATTCATTAATTATTATTAGTTCCTTCTCTGACCATAGATTCCCTGCACTCTTTTAATTTTTGAGAAGTGTGGTTGAAGCTTCTGTAGGTAAGATTTGACAGTTCAAATAATTTTCAATTGTATTTTATTTGTATAGCCCTTAATCACAGGTACAGTCTCGAAGGGCTCAACAGGCCTGACACCTCCCTGACCCTATAGCCCCCCAGAGGGCAAAATAAACTTCCTTAATAGCAAGGAAGAAATCTTGAGAAGCAATGCAAAGTGGGGGATCCCTCCTTCCAGGGATGATCAGGAGTGCAAAGGGTGCCATAATTGACACATACAGGCAAAACATTTTTAACCTGTGATGGGGTGCTGGCCGGTTAAACGTAAGGAGGGTCCAGGCATTCAGTTGTAGTCACTGTAATATGTCAAGCATCCAGTCGCATTCATCGCAACACTCTAAAACAGACAGAATAATGAATTAGAAGGGGAAAGTGTATGTAAAACATGTAGACTACTGCTAATTTAGTGACTACACATACAAACACGAACAAACACGCGACAATTGTAAAGAGAGAGAGCAGAAGAGGGGAATATTTTTTAATTAACTGTCTGCTAGAAACTGTCTCATTCTTTAATTATTATTAGTTCCTATTCCTATTATTCATCTGCCAAGTATCTGGAACCAGAACCGATATTCTCACAGCGCCTTTCACTCACTAATAGCTGAAGGACGGCGATGCCATTTTGATCAAATTACACTGAAAGAGTAGCTCTGAAATCGTACCTACAGCGCCTTGAATCTACATTCTGCCATAACACTGCCACTTATGTTTGACTGCAGGAGCACTCGCAGCCTACAACAAGGGAGACGTTGTTGTTCACTCCTATAACAATGTGGACGAGAATACCACAGGAAAAGACTACTCCAATGATGTCATTGCCAGAGCCCAGTGGTACTGGGATAATCTTTTTAAGCCTTCTTCTTTCTGGCCATGGTAGCGTTTATGAGCAGAACACAGTGTTTAAATGGAGGAAGATCTGTCTAATATGTGTGTGTGATAGGGAGTCCAGATATTGGACTCCCTATCTGTTCTATGGTTGTTCGGATTAAAATGACTCACTGGACTATACCATTCGATTCGATTATAAAAAATATATTGCTGTAACTTATCAAGCATGAGTTCCACTAGCCTACCTATGCTCCCCAAATAGCTAGACATTTCGTTGGGTGTAAAACGAGCACTAGGCAAAGGGATCTTTGCCGGGCAGCGCTTATGCACCTCCGCCTCTGGCGGTGGTCCCTCAGCGGGGCTCAAGCGGGAGACATTCGCCGCCAACAATCCCTTTCTCCTCCATGTCGTGGTTCATGTTCTTGAGGGAGTCAAAGCCAAAGTTCCTTCCCCCCAATTCATTCTCAACCTTGGCTGAGATAACCCCCAATACGAGTCTCGTTGTAGAAATACCAGATACGAGAGCCCGACGTGTTATGCGCCATCAGACCAACAGCAGAACGGTTATCCAAATAACAAGGAAGTGTACAACACTTGCGTTACAGTCCTGGAGCTCTATGTCTAAATAATATCATATAATACATAGATATCTATATCATATAACATATTGTGTGCGCCTCCGGACGATATTATGAATCACAAACGACTTTGTCGGGTTCTGCGACGTCTCTGGTTCTTCCACTTTCACATCAACCTGAAGTCGACTGAACCGCGCGCTGCCTGCTGCCGGCTGCCCGCTGCCGGGCGATGGTGCCTCGCGGCAACCGGCGGCATGTCGCAGTTCATGTACTTCAGAGAGTCAAACCAAAGTTCCTTTCCCCCAATTCCTTCTCAACCATGGCTCAGATAACCCCCACGACAGTCTCGTTGTGGAAATACAAGACACGTCAAAGAACCGACAAGAAACACTTGCGTTACAGTGTGTGTATTCACACACACACATGTGGCGCTCGCACGGTCGAGTCTCATTGGCGGGCCAACGTCTCTGGGCGGGCCAGGCAGAGTAAGGGGAGGAGCTGAGATTCCTGATGACATCATGAGCACAGACATTCCAAATCGGCGCGCTTGAGCCTCCGATTTTTCAAAGGCGAGCAGAACAGCTAGTGCTAGTTTTACACCCAACGCAAGTTTTAGCCACTGGGGGACCATAGGCAGGCTAGGGGAACTCATATTTATGTTAGAAAACCTCCCAAAGTGAGATTTTCATGTCATGGGACCTTTAAGTACATAAGCTGCTCCCACATAGCCATGAGGAAGCAGGATCGAACACACAAGCTGCATTACCCTCACATAGCCACTAGGAAGCAGGATCGAACACTTAAGCTGCAATAACTACTCCAGCCACAGATGGCAGCACCTTTAGACAGGGGCGGAGCCATTACGTCACCCCGACCCCCTTCACATAGGCCACGCCCACTTGACGGGGAAAAGCGCGTGTTTGAATTGGAGAAGGCAGAGACTATAGGTAACCGCGGGGAGAACCGGGCTTAAGCCCGGAGCTTGAAGCTCACGATATTGTCCCTCACACGCGTTCGATACAATTCCCTCCCTTAAGCTTCATAGTTACCATACCGAAACATGCATACTTTAACAAATAAAGTGAGTTAAAAGCGACCAAGGATTGGACCACTTTCTTCCAGAAATAACGCAAGACTGAACTCTTTCCGTGTATTGGGGACAGAGGTCACCCTAGGTTAGGGAACCAACATGTTTTGTCCTATGAAGGTGTGCCTTCGGCTGTATTGCTGTTTTTCTGTTGGCAATGTACTGTATCTTTGGAACAATTGTGTAATGAATTATCTTTGGCACTATTTAGACTATTACCTGTCCCGGATTTACTGAAGCAATTTAGCATAAACCTAAACTTTTAAAGAAATTAGCATCTGACTGGAAGTGTGCAGAAACTTATTATCTTTCCAGGCTGTTGGACTGGAAAACTAAATTATTAACAGCATAAAGAATATTTGAATTGAAATTATCACTTACTAAACTGAAACGTTAAATAATGGGATCAGCTAGACAGATACATTTTCATATTGTTTTACAAGCTCTGAGGATGGACATGGAACCAAAAGCAGGTTTAAGGTGATGATTTATTTATCTGCGACAGTCACTCTGCATTAGCAATCAAACCAATGTTAGGCAATCAATATTAAAACTGTGCACAGTAAGATATTGATGCATCTTATTCAGCATTCATAACTTTATCAGACTCAACGGCATTAACATTGACTGCAGTGTAAGCCACACCATTATAGTTGCCGGTGGATTTGAAGTTCAGCTCGCTGCCATTCATGCATCTGATCTTCACTGTGGCTGAGTAGGGGAGGTCGATGACTGCTCGTCCCACTGACACGTCAACTGAAATGGTCTTTCCTGCCGGGACCGTAACATTGATCTCATCTGATTCGGTTATGGTCTCAGAGGAGGTCATTGAGGAGGTGTGCTCCGCTCCCGCGGTCACGCTATACCCACCAGACACCTCCACCACTTCCGGGATCCCTGCTGTAACACTCATGCTGACGGTGCCCTCAATCTTAACCGTGTTGCTCCAGGTGGTAGACTTGGTCACAGATCTGCTGTACGCCAGTTTATGCTCTTGAGCCTCAGTAGTGTTGTTGTGATAAGACACAGCTTTGATGTAATCTTTGTTTACCTACAAACACAAAAAAAAATGCATATTGTTCAGGCAACACACAAAATAATACTTAATAACCAGTACAGAAAATATCAACTAATTTATTTAGTCTAACATTTAGACTTTAACACTATATTAATCTCCCAGGGGAGAAATTCAAAAGATTTAAGTGCTGACACTATTTTATTGACATAATGAAATTAAAAAAAATACATAACTGTCAACCCCTTATCTTTCAATTGCTTTTCGGAGTTAATAAAGAAACTCTTGTTAATTGAAATGTATTGACCCACTTAGCCTGCCATATTCAGACTCAGGTCTTCCACACATAGCAGCACTCACCTTGGGTGTGTACAGGGCCAGGGTGGGATAGGTCATGTCGGTTAGCACTGACGACTTGATAGCATTGATGAAGAGGAATCCCAAACAGTCGATGTCTGAGCCAGCCTGCCCCTGCAACCCCAGGCAGACTCCAGACCCCACATCGATAGAGTACTCGGTCTTCAGTCCCCAATCACTCATTTTCTCGAAGAACGTGTTTCCAGAACTCGTCTTGAACTTGATAGCACCCAGACGTGATCCGGCACCGTTCCCCCACAGGGACAGCTTGGTGATGCTCTCGTTAGGTTTGAACGTAAACTCACGGAAACTGTTACCCTTTCCAAAGGTCTGCACACGCCCGTCGGTCAGTTCTGCCCGCAACGCTTTGATCTGCCAGCCTCCCACTTCCACTCCAATCTTCTTGAGGGTGGCACCATTGTCACGGCCAGTGAAATCAAACTCATGGCCTCCCCGTCCACCGATGAGGTGCAGTGTAGTCGCCGATGCCATGTTTAATAACCTTGAAAATAAATGTGCATTAATATTCATGTATTCATGTATTTTCATGTATATTCATGTAATTCATGTATCCTCCAAATGCTCGACAAAAGATTCAGACATTTGGAGCTGTAAAAGGAAATCAAAGGACAAGATCCAAGGGCGAAAATTATGAACCAAAGCTGGCGGTGTTTATATATAAAATACAAAAATTAAAAGGGTTGGCGTCAGCACTATGCCATTTCCTATGCTAACACATAGTATGAATATTACCGTACATGTATAAACATTACCAGGCCATTGAATAACGCGCACACAGTGTGTGCGTGTGTGTGTGTGCGCGTCGTAATCGGTAGAATTTCCGGTGGATCGTTAACGTTTTGGGGCTGCTGGGGATGATTACTGCAGGATAACAATATTGTGTTTATAAAAGTTCCTTGCTACGCTGTCCGGCCAGCCAGAGCTGTGTGCTCGCAGCCTCTGACTCACTGTCACTGAGTGAGTCCCACATACAAACACACGCAAGCACTCACAAACTTTTAACATCGCAACCAAGTGAAATCAAAATCATGTTATTTAACGTATGGCCCTAAAGGCCCGGCATGTGGCCTTTTGTGCCCTACAAAATTGCCCCGCTGCAGCCCAAGTGGCCTTGCCCCTAAAAACACGAAATTCCCGACCTGCAGGGTACAATATAGCTAATGGGGATTAGTAATGTGTGGGTTGATTCCGGTCATGCGCAATGAGTGCACTCTGAGGTAGGTAGACGGACAGGTAGGCCATCCAGTTTAATTACTTGCTCTAAAAATAATTCCACGTTTCTGGACCTCGGTGACCTCAGAGCTGGCTACGGGCATCATATGAAGCAGAATTTACTTATATTAGAAGCCAGCGAGCATGACTGTTCCCCTTTAAGAGGTACGATGTAAGAGCTGTTATTGTTGTGTAGTTGGAGTTGACTGCACCTGCCTCTGTATCACTGCAAAAAAACGCAAGCAAGAATTACAGTAAATTAAATGCAGAATTTTACCGTTGTTGGTTGGTAGTTGGTTGAGGCGGAGTTCATTCTGAACTATTTTGTTTCAAACTGCAACGATTATTTTCCTTACGGATTATTCTGCAGATTATTTTCTCCATTAATTGATTGATTCTTTAGTTCATAGAAATTCAGAAACTAGTGAGAAATACCGTCAGGATTACCCAGAAATGAAAATCCCATAGATCCCGGTTAGACCACCCTGGATCCTCCTTACCTGTGCTGGTTGCTCCGCTCTGGTCTTTCTTCCCTTTCCAGGAACTAATGGAATCGTCAGTATGGATCTGACCTCACTGTAGAGAGCTCTTTGTGAGTCTTCTCTTATAGCCGACCCTAACCACGCCCCTCTGCCCACACAACACTGCAGTGAACAACCAGATGTTCGGTGAGAAAAGTAGAGTGAAGTTAAGACAAGTTGTCTGCCAGTTAACAGTTTAACTGGCACAGTTTTTGGCACCGCAAAGGTGGAACAAGATCCACATACAGACATTCTCGCTCACACACATACGCCACTCTCGTAACGCTACCCCCACTCTGGATGACAATCAAAACAGATTTTTCCCTCCAGCACAATAATTCACCAACATGTCCATACAGATATACAGCCCCCATACACATTCAATCTAGTTCAAAGGGTGCAGTATAACTAGTAGGCGTCGATTTAAGAGGAATGACGATAAAGTGTAGCTTGTAATGCAAAGGCAAGAATTGAACAGTGTGTTGCGTTTAGTGCACATATTACAGTTGGCAGAACAAATTCTGAAAAGGCATTACAATACACATCGTTCAGACTACGAGTAGAAGATATAATTAGCATTTTAAGGATAATAGTAGTTCTCTGTAATTACTCAAAATATTAACAGAAAAATGCAAACCTGCAGAACCAAATGCAGTTTACCCCATAGTGCATACAACAAGCATTACGTCAAGTTTTTCTTTCTTTTTTTTAAGTATAGAAAATAACAATTAGCTGGAAGAGCCTATAACAGTTGACTTTGTATCAAACATATATATATATTCTTTACCAAGAGAAATACAAAACATAAGCAATAAGCAACTTATTATTGTTTTTAAACATTGTAAACATTGCCCTTAAAGTCCTGGAACTGCCCATGAACACGGGCGCTCAGTGAGCCGGGCGCTCAGTGAGCCACCCACTCACCAAACTGAGTCGGTGGTCTACGCCTGCGCTGGGGCCTTTGAGAACGAGGGCTCTGAGGGTGCTGCACCGCCGCACAACCCCCACTGTCCTTTAACTCCACAGGAACGGAGGAGTCAAGGTGAGAAGCAGCAGCTACAGGGATGTCCACAGCTGGATCTGATGAGGGAAAGCTGGAGCTGTCATCAGTGTTGGAGAAGAGCTGGGGCAGACCCAGTAGAGTGTCAGCAGGATCTACGTCGTCTGGGGGTGACACCTCCATTGGTGTCCAGCTCTGGGCTTGCTCCAGGGCCCAAGTATTGTCCAGTGGGTCCCAGCAGCGATAAGGCTTTAGCTGATCGTGGTGACCCACCTTTACTTTAGTCTTTGGCCCTTTCTGGATTCAATAAACCAGGTCGTCCAACTGACCCAGAACGAAGAATGGCCCTTCGTAAGATGGGAGGAACTTCCTCACTCTGTTCTTGAATTTTTTTGTTCCTTTGATGAGGTACCACACAGCATCACCAACGTTGTAATGTGTGCGGCAACAGTTCTTGTCATATTGTCTCTTTGATTGGTGATTTGGTGCGCCAGCTCCAGTCGCTCTCGAAGGTGCTGGACATACTCAGGGGCTGAGGGAGCTGGTTCAGGGTCCGGCGGCAGGCCGGATACAAGGTCTACTGGCTCACTCACTTCCCGGCCAAACATCATGTAGTTCGGGGTGAAACCAGTTGAACTGTGCTTGGTTGCTCTGTAGGCCATGACAGCGTAGGGAATCATGAGGTCCCAATCCCAGTGGCAACGTTCGGCTGTCGCGGCCAGGATCTTTTGCAGAGTGGCATTGAACCTTTCAACTTGCCCATCGGACTGAGGACGGAAAGGTGTGGTGTGTGTTTCGTCGATCCCGAACAGCTTGCACATTTCCTAGAACACCTCAGACTCGAAGTTCCGGCCTTGGTCGCTGTGCAGTGTCTGCGGGGCTCCATAGCGACACACCCACTCGGAGGCGAGCACTTCAGCCACAGTTAAGCTTGTTCGTTAGGTAGGGGAAAACCTTCGACCCATTTTGTAAAATAGTCCTGTATTACCAGCACATATCTGTTGTGGCGTTCAGTCTCATTCAGTGGCCCCATAATATCCAAAGCGATGCGCTCCATAGGCGCTCCGACTCGAACAGTGCCCATGGGGGCTTGTGGTGTCTTCCGTGGCCTGGCTTTTGATGCGCAGCTGGTGCAGTTGTTACACCACAGGGCGACGTCCTACCTCATTCTGTACCAGAAGTATCGGGTTTGCAGCCAAGCTATCGTGCGCTCTACACCAAAATGTCCGCCAACTTCTCCCTCATGCATCTGCCGGAAGGGCCGGGAAGCACTACTTGTGGATATAATTGGGTATCGTCCAGGCAGTAGAAGCGTCTAACTAGCACTCCGTCTCTGATGTAGAGGCGTTTCCACTGGCTCCAATATGTCTTCGTGGCTGGGCTGCATGGTGAGACTGTTACCCATGCAGGACGCTCTCCGCTGGTTTCCAACCAGGTTCTGATGGGTGCAATGTCTGCGTCGTCTTCCTGGGCTTGTCGCAGCTCCTCCAGGGACCAACCACCAAACAGTTCATTTTCTTTTGACTTAGTCAGGTATATTTTCTCGGGAGACTTTAAGTTGTTAGAGTCAGCTGGCAGGGCCTTGTCTACCCCCACTAGACTTGCTTCTGCGGGAGCTGGGTGTCTCTCTACCCCCACTGGACTCAGCATCGCCTGGTTGATGTCAGAGTCCAAATTGCACTGCACAGCCTGGTGACTGATGTTCAACTGAGGAGGAGATGGGCTGGGGAGCTTACAAGGACAGGACTGACGGCAGGGTCTCCGGGAGAGGCTGTCTGCGTTGCCGTGAAGCTGGCCAGGGCGATGGATGATCTCGAAGTTGTATTCGCCAAGTCTCTCGAGCCACCTGGCGAGCTGTCCCTCAAGCTCCTTCATCCTTGTTAGCAACCGAAGGCTGCTGTGGTCGGTGCGCACCGTGAAGCGCCGCCCTAGGAGATACTGGCGAAAGTGTGACGTGAAGTCGACCACGGCTAGCAGTTCTCGCCGTGTGGTACAATAATTCTGTTCAGTTGTGGACAGCTTGCGGCTTCCATAGGCTAGCACACGTTCCACACCCTGCTGAACCTGCGAGAGAACAGCGCCGATACCGACGTCGCTGGCGTCTGTGTCTAGTATCATGTTGCCTTGGTCGAGTCGGTAGCCCAGGATTGGCGCGGTCGTTAGCAAGCCTTTAAGTTCATTAAATGCCGCCTGGCAAACCTCAGACCAGCGAAACTGGGCATGTTTCTTCGTCAGGGCATGGAGAGGTTCTGCAATGGAAGCAAAGTCTTTAACGAACCGCCGATAGTAAGATGCAAGGCTCACAAAGCGACGGACATCTTGGATTGATGTCGGTGTTGGCCAGTCCTGCACTTTCTGGACTTTGTTGGGGTCAGTGGCCACACCGCTCTCTGAAACGATGTGCCCCAGGTAGGCTACTTGGCGGCGGAAGAGGCAGCACTTAGATGGTTTTAGCTTCAATTTAGCCTGGTCGAGACGACTGAAAACCTGGCCCAGCCGCTGCAGCATCTGCGGAACGTCGCTGCCCAAAACGATGATGTCGTCCAGGTACACCAGGCAGGTCTCCCACTGCATGCCGGCCAGCACCCGGTCCATCAAGCGCTGGAATGTCGCCGGGGCATTACAGAGTCCAAATGGCATGACATTCCATTCAAACAGTCCACTTTTGGTGCAGAATGCTGCTGCTTTGCGTGCTCTTGGGGTCAGTTCGGCTTGCCAGTAGCCGGCCGCGAGGTCAAGGGTGCTGAACCACTTGGCGTCAGAGAGGGTGTCCAGCATGTCCTGGATGCGGGGCAGAGGATATGCATCTTTGATCGTGCAGTCATTCAGGCCTCTATAGTCTATGCAGAGGCGGTACGTCCCATCTTTTTTCTTTACCATCAGTATGGGAGATGCCCAACTGCTGTTGCTGCGGCGGGCCAGCCCCGCCCCCAGGCTCTGTTGTATCTGTTGGTCAGCAGCCTGTTGTTTCTCCAACGCCATCCGGCGTGGTCGTTGCTTGACTGGGAGGCTTGGCATGGTTACGATGTCATGCTGAACCAGGCTGGTCCTGCCGAGGTCAGTGGGTCCTGTGGAGAACATATTCTCATAGGTGCACAGCAGCTGAGCTAGCCGCAGCTGCTCCTCTTGGTTAAGCTCAGTAGAGCTCTGGTCATAGAGCTCCTGTAGGTGTAGGGGGACCGGAGGGCGGCTGCTGACAGTCTGTTCAGGCTGGTTGTGGGCAACCGCGTTTGTAGGCTGCAGAACCTCTACCGGCTGGAGGAGTCCCACGATGGCCCCCTTTTTAATGGTTACGGCACTGTTGCCTGGGGCAACAGTGTAGCTTTGAGGGGACATGGTTGAAGTTAGAGCCCTAGTTGCATTTCTTGGTGAGGGGCAATTTCTCTTCATGTGACCCAAGCCTGAACAGTTGTGACACCGAATCTCATCCCATTTAATGTCTCTGGGGCTTTTACCTCTATATGGTGTGTGACTGTGGCTGGAAGACGCAGGTTTAAAGATGGCTGATGGGGGCGCTGTAGCCGTCTTTAATTCCTTAGTTAATTAGTAAAGACTTCAACTCCTAAGGCGTCCTGTTCAGCATCAGCCCTGTTGCTGTAGGCTACTGACACTCTCCCGTAGATGTCATCTCGCAAAACATGGAGAGCCTCACCCGGTTTGCGGACACGCTGTCTCAGCTTGATAGCTACTGCAGCTGCATGCTGCGAGGAAGGGCCGTATGCAGTTTCTATCTCCGCGTATATCATTAAATATAACCCCAGCTACCGCATATCGTACGTGTGTTAAGTTTACTTTGCCAAGATTTTATTTGAGGACTCAGTGTTTCTGAAGTTGTGGAAGAAAACGCCATTCCATGTGTGAATTAGGCCATATCATCTGGCCATGAGCTGAGCCATTTGAAGTTTGAAATTCATGTAGTCATGCATCAGTCTCATCGGAGGGGCTGGGGCAGATGTCACTCCAAGGGCCCATTTATACCTAAAGGAGGCGTCGGGGGTTTGTCAGAATGTAGGCATTTGTTTGACAAAGGAAGGCCAGGTAATATCAATAGTGTTAAACATTTGGCTCCATTGTAACAATATTTACCTTTTATTCTTGTAGAATGTATGCTTAAAGTTAACCTTACATATACTTATTATCTTAATGAACTGAGAAATAGACTGATGTCATTGACTACAGAGGGATGTCTGTCTGAGTGTTCGCTGGTCAACCCAGGACCCTCTGAGGTGTTATGAATGTCAAAGGGACAGGGCCCGTCAAGGCCCCCCACTGCTGACGCGTTTCTCTCTATACCAGTATTCCAACAGTTTGGCGGAGAATATTTTGCACCATAGTAGCAGCCTATTCAATGCGGAATGGGTTAGGACTCTGGAAACAGAGTAATATATGATCAGCTGATTCAATTGATGCCCATTGTCAAGACAACTGGGACAAATGTTGCCTTAGGTTGGATTAACAAGATCATGATTGTACTTGGTTCCATATGTTTTTTCTCCCTCTGCAGTTGAGCAGGAAATAGAATAGTGATTTTACTCTGCTGCAACGACTTACGGGGGGAAACCCCTGAAATGTTTCAAAAGACAATCAGGGATACACACAGTGTATAAAATACAGTCTCCTTTGCTTTGTCTATCCATTTAACTGGCTATGCTCATTTGCAATACTCAAATAAAAATAGAGAAAACACAGATAAACCTAAAATGCTTAATGCTCACCAGTAGATTGACCTCAAAAGTGTTTGCTTTTGCTATTGGCAAACTAAAATGGCCTATTGTCACATTGAAGCCTAAAGGTGTTGTGTGAGTGATGTTTGAATGTGATCAGACATGTTGCTTTCCAGTCAAAATCGATGAGAAGCACATTACGCCATCCGTCGCACGCAACAGATACTACCAGCATAAACAGAAATTCATGATATGAATGAAGATTGATATCTGAAACACCACTGTTATGTCTTCTTTACTAAATGGCTGTTTTTAAGTCTTGGGCTTGGAATTTGAGTCTCAAGCTTGATAGTAAAAGGTTCAAATCATTCTATATCCCTGCAAAATCAGTAATACATTTAAAGTTGTGTTGTTTTGAACAACAATGCAAAAAACAAAAAATGACATCAATGATCATTTATCAAAGTTCAAATCTGACCAAATGTCTTTGCTTTCCAGTCTCGGAAGAGAGACACACACACACACACACACACACACACACACACACACACACACACACACACACACACACACACACACACACACACACACACACACACACACACACACACACACACACACACACACACACACACGGACAATTAGGTCATGTTTACTCTCAGAACCAGCCGCTCCCAGTAGTCTTGTGGTCTTGGACAAGTTGAGCAAGATGTTCAATGTATTTTCATATGTTATTCTATGATATACTACATGTATAATTGTGTGTTACATTGAAACTGTTTCCAATGTTTCCTGATCAAATTCCCCAGAGTCAGCTTATAGAGCAGGGGTCTTCAATCTGTTTAGCTAGGGGTCCGTTTAGAGATCAACAACATGATGGGGGCCATAATATAAGGTAACCAGATTTCTGAGACAAAATCCGGGGACATTTACGGTTCAGAGGCGTAAAAACCTCCAAAACATGTAGGGCCCTATCTTGTATCCGGCGCAATCGACTTAACCACTGGCGCATGTGTCGTGTGGCTAGTTTGCAACTGGCGCAGAGCGTTCTTTTCCCTCCTGCGCCACGCGTCGGTAAATTAGGGAATGATCTTGCACCACAAGGGGCGTTTCGGCGAAAGGAGGAGGCGTGTTCTGGCGCAAACGTTCCCTGGTGCTATTTTGCAGTTTCAGAAAACAATTGCGCCACAAACCAGGAAATACCTGGTTTAAAGTCAGTGGCGCGTTGTTCCGATGCTACTTTAAGGGCGCATGCGTAATGTTGCTTGTGCACCTCGCGCATACACTTTGCTTCTCTCACCTACCTAGCCACACATTCTCGGTAAATTATTTGGGAAAGAACAGCTGATAGAGCGGTAATAATTTGTACTTTTAAATCAATGCATCTGTAAAGACAATCAGGGATACACACAGTGTATAAAATACAGTCTCCTTTGTCTTGTCTATCCATTTAACTGGCTATGCTCATTTGCAATACTCAAATAAAAATAGAGAAAACACAGATAAACCTAAAATGCTTAATGCTCACCAGTAGATTGACCTCAAAAGTGTTTGCTTTTGCTATTGGCAAACTAAAATGGCCTATTGTCACATTGAAGCCTAAAGGTGTTGTGGAATTGATGCTTGAATGTGATCAGACATGTTGCTTTCCCATCGAAGTCGATGAGAAGCACATTACGCCATCCGTCGCACGCAAAAGATACTCTGTACCAGCATAAACAGAAATTCATGATATGAATGAAGATTGATATCTGAAACACCACTGTTATGTCTTCTTTACTAAATGGCTGTTTTTAAGTCTTGGGCTAGGAAGTCGAGTCTCAAGCTTGATAGTAAAAGGTTCAAATCATTCTACATGGGTCTTCAATCTGTTTAGCTAGGGGTCCGTTTCGAGATCAACAACATGATGGGTTGATAGTAAAAGGTTCAACTCATTCTACAGGGGTCTTCAATCTGTTTAGCTAGGGGTCCGTTTAGAGATCAACAACATGATGGGGGCCATACGTGGAGTCAGATCTTACTTGTGATGCTAATTTCATGCTATGAGTTTATGTCATCATAGTTTCGTTAAAATCAGATAGCTCAACGTAATATTCTCTGGCGCCATCGTGTGGACCCTTCAGGTACTAAAGCGACCCAGGAAAGGAGTATGGAGGACGACAAAATTAGGTGTCAAAAGTATTCACATTCATTATAGGCCTACTAGCGTTTAAAAGTACTTATGTAGAAGTTGAAGAATCAACTCAAGCTTTTTACTTAAGTAAAAGCATAAAAGTATTGGTTTCAAAACTACTGAAGAAAATAACGAATGTTTTAACTCAGTCTTTACACTGATCAAGTGTTGTAGGCCTACCGGAAAAAAAAACCGAGGCAGGACTCGCTTGGGAGGCCGTGGGCCGTGGCCACGCCCTCTGAGCGTGACGGTAGGCTGTGATTATAAATACAATACAACCAGAGAATGTCTAATCGTAGACGGGCTCTGATACAACTACATTTCCGTAATCGTCGTATACGAAAAGGAAGCGGCGACACCCAATAATTCTCAACCTCTGCTGCAAGGAATTCTAAATCTAAAGCTAAAATGGGTCAGACATCTAATATGCTCTTCTCTTTCAGAAAAAACTATCGGAAGATTTTTTTTGTTTTATTGTTTTATTGTCTTAACATATTTAGACATTAAACCATTAGACATTAGTAAATAATTAGTGAGATGAACTTGTTTCGAGCGAATGATTGATAAGTTAATTGTAGCTCTCGTCACAACACAGACACAGGTTGGTTTCTTTCAAAACGGGCATAATGGCACTCTTTACGCCTTTATGCCGTGAAAACTATCACAAATAAACATAACAAAACGGCATATCAGCAAATGATACAGTATTAACCAATGCACGAAATAAAACACAGAAATATGACACTAATTGGCACGTGAAAACGACATGCATAAAACAGGAAATAAAGTGCATTAAATGTAGAATACCTCGCTGGCCGCTTGTTATGAAAAGAGGTTCTTTAAAGGTTAATTTATGGTCCTTGTTTCTTGGCCGTCTGCTTTAACTTCATAGGCAAACATTACAATAACGCTGCACTTAACGAGAGCACGCATGGTCAGGCTTTTACATCAATTAAACTGACGTAGGGAAACGAGGTAAAAAAACATTAGTTCCGTGCGCTTGCAGCACATTAACACTTTCTAATTACACATTACACATGGCATGGGTTAAGATACATTATATTAACATTTTAACCCAACATGAATTATTATCTATTTATTTATTACAAATTGAAGTATTGATCATTAAGTGTGCATAGCCTAATGAAAGAAAACGTATTCATGCAAGGACACTTACATTAATAATATCATTAATAACGTCATCAACTACCTGTCTAGGGTACGGAGACATCATGCAGGTAGAAATGTCCGGAGCGTCCAGCAAAACTTCGCGACAGGATAAACTGGAATACGACGGTAGGGTGCTGCTGGTCAACCAGATTAAGCCATTTCTTTTACTCAAGAGAGAGTCATGTCGTGAACGTTGTATTGCCCATTTAAAGTGAGAAGACAGTAGGCTACTGTAAACATATTATCTGTCCTAAAGGTGTAAGGGCATCGCATACAATGGCTCAAACCGATGCTCGGAGGATGGAAAAATACAAGTCCTTCATTAACAATGTGGCGGAAAAGCATGATGTTGACCCAGCTGTCATCGCTGCCATCATCTCCAGAGGGTCCCGTGCCGGGAACGTCATCTTCAACACTACCCCCCCTGGTTGGGGGGACAATTATAATGGCTTTGGACTGATGCAGGTGATAGGGCTACATTTGTGTTATAGGCTGCCCCAGCGTTATAGCAAACATGTCAAGTTCTATAATTTAAGCGTAAAGCCTTTAGTCTCAGAATGCACAGGACGCCCAATGGCAAATCTTTTTTTATTTTGTGGGAATAAATAAATGATAAAAGATACACTCCTATACAGGTTGATAAGAGATACCACGAACCGAGAGGAGCTTGGAACAGTGAGGAGCACATTGACCAAGCCACTGGGATCCTGGTTAATTTCATTCAACTGATCCACAAGAAGTTCCCCAGCTGGAGCACAGAACAGCAGCTGAAGGGTTTGTCTCAATAATAATAATTATTATTAGTTCCCATTCTAAGTTCCCATTCTAAGTTCCCATTCTAAGTTCCCATTCTAAGTTCCTCTTCTGACCTCAGAAAACCTGCACTATTTGATTTTTTGAGAATTGTGGTTAAAGCTGCAGTAGATTGATGAGTTATAAAGAGAGAGAGCAGACGAGAAGAGGGGATTATTTTAAAATTAAACAACCGAAAAAAACAACTCGCTTTTTCCTCCATCCCAAATTTTGCGCGCCACTGGGAAGTGTCAGATTCACACACTAAGTTGTGATTGAAAGGCAAGATAAAACAACCACGGAAGAGAGTCCTGATTGGTCAGAAATTTGCCGGTGATCGGTCTAATTTAATGAGCAGCGCCTCTAATCTACATTCTGGCTAAACACTGTCACTGTCCTTATGTTTGACTGCAGGAGCGATCGCAGCCTACAACACTGGAGACAGTAGAGTCGAATCTTACGAGAGTGTGGACTCACGCACCACAGGAAAAGACTACTCCAATGATGTGGTTGCCAGAGCCCAGTGGTATAAAAAAAACGGGTTTTAGAGGAATCCCTCTTGGGCAGCCCAAATGTTCTGTATTAAATAACAAATGATAATTATCATTTGTTATCATTAATTATTATTGTTTTTGTTTAATAGTCGCAATATAGTCAAAAAATATGGTTTGCCTTTTTTAATTCAATCAATATCTTCATAAAGTGCAATTTTAAATTGTTGGCAAGATGGCTTTTCTAAGATATGTAAAAATATCAGCATAATACATTGAAGTATTATGCTGATAATACATAAGTGTGACTTATGTACAAACCGATGGATTTCATTCGTATCCAATGTGTTGTAATTGATATACCATTGTTTTAAATAAAAATGTATGTGCTTCCTTGATACACGGAAAGCTCCAAAAACGTGGTGGTTATGGCTTTTATATCAAGAGTACATTAATGGGTGGGGGGAGGACGTCCTCACCTGTTTCCACACTCTTACCACATTCTGTTTCATGAGAAGAATTATGACCACAATGAAGACTCTTTCAGCAGCACCAGAGCTAGCCTTCATGAGGGGGAGAGGGAGAGGGGGGCGCACACACCGTATGAGACTTGGCTTTCACTCTTACTATGAGTTTGTTTATTTCAATGTTTATGAGCAGAGCACAGTCTTTAATGGAAGGAAGGTCCATCTCATTGGTGTTTGATAGGGAGATAGTTGGTCCCATCCCTCTCGACCACCACGACTCTATCTCTCTATATATACGCATTCCAAATTTGTATTAGTTATTGTACAAAAACATGAGTGGGTGGGTGACAAAAACATGAATGTCTAGTGAAAAGTGACAATCCATCTATGACGTTGGATGGAAAGAACCGCAACATTATATAATTGTCAGTTATCATAGCAACGTTCCTATGCAACTTTTGGCTTTGGTTGTTTAAACTGACATTAGAAAAATAGATAACTTTGGGGAAGTTCTGAAGTAAAAACAGGAAGCCTGCTAAAGCAACGCTCCAGTTGCTGAAATAGAAGAAATACCCAGGAAGAAGCAGACACACATTCGGTCTATACACGCAGAGGTTGGAACATTAAAAACAAGCTTGATCACATGCAGTTGGTCAGCAGAGATTTGAGGCAAAACTGCTTCCGAATAATACCATATAATGGGAATTAAAAGAGTTCAAGCCAATCTCTAAGATATTCTGGGGGATATTTGTACTTACTTCACTCAATTTCTGTCCAGGAATTCATTCTGTAGGTAATAATTTGGAAACACTTGTAGGCTACTCAATTTACAATACTTAATGCAGTAATATGCATTAATACACATGGTATGGTAAATAATTGCATGGTAAATAATTATTGTCCCCGTATTGTAAAGTGTGAGTTATTTTTTTTACAATTCAGAGCCTACCTCGATTCAATAAGACTACTTGATTCATTATTGGCATAGTAGTCAGCTCTCCCTTTTAAAATACGTATTTGATCTCATGCAACTAACCTGATTAAAGAAAGGTTAAAGTATTAAATTAAAAGTAATGCAAGGGGGAAAAAATGCCATTAAGGACAAAAGCTTAGGCCGTGCCACAGGGGCCTATAGAATTACAATCAGCTTTTTTGCCAAGTATGCTCACACATACAAGGAATTTGGTCTCTGCATTTATCCCATCGTGAATTAGTGACACACACACAGCACACCTCTATAGCACACTGCCCCACTTCCCCCAAAAAAACATTTTTCTGAAGGCCATCAAATGTTTCACACACATTTATGCCCATTGAAAATGAACTGATATTAGTACAATGCAAATACATTAAAGAACCACATATGTGTACTACTGAACATTAACATGTGTTTCATGGAGCGGAAGATATGATGACTAGTTCCCTGTAAGTATTGGAATGTTGCAAAAAGTCAAACTTCAGAGGCATGTTATCCAAAGCCTTTATTGGGATTGTAAATGTATGTATCCAAGCTTAGCTGCAGGAATTTAAGATGTAACGAGTAAGAACTGAGTGGTTTTTGCAGTCAACCATTTCAAAAAATTCTTCCAGGAACGGCCAGGGATGCAGAAGGGTTGGCTGGTCTTCTTGGCTACCAACCTCCTCACTGGTGCTTGGTTGGGACATTTCGCTCATCTACGTCTGCTATTTCGTAGCTGGAATGTTGCGCGATTTATGTAATGTCAGAGAATGTAGACGGGCTCTGGTCATGCGCATGTGCCATGATCGCGTATAAATCAGGGTGTCAGAATTGTATATGTTTCTACTCTCATCCAACCAATCAAATTCACTCTATCCGATGGCGCAAATTATCTGGATAGGTTTTTTTGTTTGTGTTTTTTTGAACGCCGGCGGAATAAAAACAAGCCGAAATTAAATAGGAGCAACAAGGCCATTTTTAAAAAGTAAGGAGTAGAAAGTACAGATAAGTGCGTGAAAATGTAAGAAGTAGAAGTAAAAAGTAGGCTGAAAAATAATTACTCCAGTAAAGTATAGATACCCAAAATGTCTACTTAAGTAAGGTAACAAAGTATTTGTACTTCGTTACTTGACACCTCTGCATTAAAGCCCTAGACCAGAACCATGGCCATCCCCACACCCACACCCACAGACATACACACAAAGATCCTCTGCTCCTCTGTTGTTGTGAAACTACACACTTACTTTCAGACAAGGTTGTAATATTGTAACATTCAAGCCAGAGAGAACCTGTTTCTCACTTACACACATTTCAGCACTTTACCCCATTTGCAAATCATCTTCATTGCACATCAAGTCATTGTCAAGCAACATTTCTAAGGCTTTCATACTTTTTGGAGACGTTGTGACGACATCTCTTGACATCGCCAGGATGTGCAACGTCCCTACTAACCGATTATTTTAAGGGACGTTGCTATGATGTAACTGACAATTATATAATGTTGTGGTTCTTTCGTTCTGACGTCATACATGGAATATCAGTATTTATAATAACATTAGGCTAAATTAGTAACATCCTGTATCATAAAAGGTGAAAACTGCACAATATCCTTTTTCCAAGTGCATCAATACATGCAACAAATTCTATGTCAATAAAAAAGGACATTACTCACACGATAGTTGCTCAAATGGCCTTCCGTACTTAGTGTGTTTATAGAGGTAGCATCCCATTCGGTCCTGTTGCGCGTACCTGGTGTGAGGCACCACTTTTTTGAACATTAATGATGTCTGCATGCACTAACTGAGGTCAGTTCAATGAGTTATTATTTTCCTCTGCATAGGCTATCATCAATATATATGGATCACCGTGGTTTCAGAAGGCTGAAATGTACAATTTATACCCACTTGCAGTGCAGGAGAAACATTCAAATTCACATATTTATCGATTGATGAGGGATACAATTATTGATCGTAGGCCTACTTTGAACATGGAGGCATATCTATGCCAACAATATGGATGCTTTCATTCAAGCACTGAGTAGCCTTAATATTTGTTGCTGTACATCGGTGGCCAAGTCACCCTCAAGTTGGGAAAAAGCCATGTTAAGATGGCATCTGTCGAGCACGATGGTTGAGCGATGAACTGATGGAAGGGATCTGGCGATAACGCAGGAGAAACTTTCTTAGGCCGGAAGTGTTATCATCATTACGAAACCCAAACTGACGTTAGGTTTCCCGGCCTGACCAAGGAACTATTCCTGAACTATATTTCCATGTACCCGCATAGAAACAGGAATAAATATTATAGAAAAATGTGGAATGTATGTAGAGAGATAGAGAGTCGTGGTCGTCGAGAGGGATGGGAAATTACAGAAACTATTCAACACAGAAAAGAGATATTTAAAACAGCCATATTTTCAGACCGACACATCAAAATTCTGTTGTAATATTTCATATCAAGGTGATGAACATTGGCCACAGCAAGTGGGGGCTGCTGAACCAACTATCTGGACTCCCTATCACACACCAATGAGATGGACCTTCCTTCCATTAAACACTGTGTTTTGCTCATAAACATTGCCATGAACAAAACTTATAGTAAGAGTGAAAGCCAAGTCTCATACGGTGTGTGCGCCCCCCTCTCCCTCTCCCCCTCATGAAGGCAAGCTCTGGTGCTGCTGAAAGAGTCTTCATTGTGGTCATAATTCTTCTCATGAAACAGAATGTGGTAAGAGTGTGGAAACATGTGAGGACGTCCTCCCCCCACCCAGTAATGTACTCTCGATATAAAAGCCATAACCACCACGTTTTTGGAGCTTTCCGTGTATTAAGGAAGCACATACATTTTTATTTAATGGTATATCAATTACAACACATTGGATTCGAATGAAATCAGTTTGTATATAAGTCACACATTGTACTTCAATGTATAATGCCTACTGATATTTTTACATATTTTAGAAAAGCCATCTTTATGAAGATATTGAGTGAATTAAAAAAAGGTAAACGATATTTTTTGACTATATAGTGACTATTAAACATAAACAATCATATTTAATGATAACATATGATAATTATAATTTGTTATTTAATACAGAACATTTGGGCTGCCCAAGAGGGATTCCTCTAAAACCCGTTTTTTTTGTACCACTGGGCTCTGGCAACCACATCATTGGAGTAGTCTTTTCCTGTGGTGCGTGAGTCCACACTCTCGTAAGATTCGACTCTACCGTCTCCAGTGTTGTAGGCTGCGATCCCTCCTGCAGTCAAACATAAGGAAAGTGACAGTGTTTAGCCAGAATGTAGATTAGAGGCGCTGCTCATTAAATTAGACCGATCACCGGCACATTTCTGACCAATCAGGACTCTCTTCCGTGGTTGGTTTGGGGAATCTATTTTGCCTTTCAATCACAACTTAGTGTGTGAATCTAACACTTCCCAGTAGCGCGCAAAATTTGGGATGCAGGAAAAAGCAATTTTTTCTTTTGGTTGTTTAATTTTATAATAATTCTCTCTTCTCTTGTCTGCTCTCTCTATTTATAACTCTTCAATCTACTGCAGCCTTAACCACAATTCTCAAAAAATCAAATAGTATGGGAACTTAGACCGATCACCGGCAACTGGGAACTTAGAATGGGAACTTAGAATTGGAGCTTAGAATGAGAACTAATAATAATAACAATGATTGAGACAAACCCTTCAGCTGCTGTTCTGTGCTCCAGCAGGGGAACTTCTTCTGGATCAGTTGAATGAAATTAACCAGGATCCCAGTGGCTTGGTCAATGTGCTCCTCACTGTTCCAAGCTCCTCTCGGTTCGTGGTATCTCTTATCAACCTGTATAGGAGTGTATCTTTTATCAGTTATTTATTCCAACAAAATAAAAAAAAAGATTTGCCTGTCCATTCTGAGACTAAAGGCCTCATGCTTAAATGATAGAACTTGACATGTTTGCTATAATGCTGGGGCAGCCTATAACACAAATGTAGCCCTATCACCTGCATCAGTCCAAAGCCATTATAATTGTCCCCCCAACCAGGGGGGGTAGTGTTGAAGATGACGTTCCCGGCACGGGACTCTCTGGAGATGATGGCAGCGATGACAGCTGGGTCAACATGATGCTTTTTCGCCACATTGTTAATGATGGACCTATATCTTTCCATTCTCTCAGCATCGGTTTGAGCCATTGTATGCGATGCCCTTACACCTTTAGGACACATAATATGTTTACAGTAGCCCACTTCTCACTTTAAATGGGCAACACAACGTTCACGACATGACTCTCTCTTCAGTAAAATAAATGGCTTCATCTGGTTGACCAGCAGCACCCTACCGTCGTATTCCAGTTTATCCTGTCGCGAAGTTTTGCTGGACGCTCCGGACGTTTCTACCTGCGTGATGTCTCCGTACCCTAGACAGGTAGTTTATGACATTATTAATGACATAACTTATCAATCATTCGCTCGAATCAAGTTCATCTCAATAATTATTTACTAATGTCTAATGGTGTAATGTCTAAACCTGTTAAGACAATAAAAATAATCGGAAAGAAAAGAGCATATTAGATGTCTGACCCATTTTAGCTTATATTTTGAATTCCTTGCAGAAGAAGTTGTGATTTCTTGGGTGTCGCCGCTTCCTTTTCTCGTCTACGGAGCTGTAGTTGTATTGTATCTATAATCACAGCCTATACCGTCACGCTCAGAGGGCGTGGTCACGGCCCACAGCCTCCGAAGCGTGTACTGCCTCGGGTTTTTTCCGGTAGGCCTACAACACTTGATCACTGAGTTAAAACATTCTTTATTTTCTTAACCTTTCTTTAATCAGGTTAGTCGCATGAGATCAAATAAGTATTTTAAAAGGGAGAGCTGATTACTAGGTCAATAATGAATCAGGCTAATATTGAATCGAGGTAGACTATGGTAAAAAACAACAACTAGTAACACTTTACAATACGGGGACAATGATTATTTATCATGATTGAATGCAGTCATAAGGACTAGACAATATGCATTAATTGTGTATGAATGCATATTACTACATTAAGTATTGTAAATTGAGTAACCTACAGTTGTATCCAATTTCTTACCTACAGAATGAATTCCTGGACAGAAATTGAGTGAAGTAAGTAGAATTATCCCCCAGAATATCTTGGAGACTGGCTTGAACTCTTTAATTCCCATGATGTGGTATTATTCGGAAGCAGCTTTTCCTGGATGCTCTGCTGACCAACTGTGTGTGATCAAGCTTGTTTTTAATGCTCCAACCTCTGCCTGTATAGACCGAATGTGTGTCTGTTTCTTCCTGGGTATTTATATTTCAGCAACTAGAGCGTTACTTTAGCAGGCTTCCTGTTTTTAGATCTGAACTTCCCATTATCTCTTTTTCTAATGTCAGTCAACACAAGCGGCGACAAAATTGCATAGGCGCAGGAAAACCTCTTCACAATTAAAGTTAAGTTCTTGCCTTAAAAAGGATTTACCTGTTCATATATCTGAGGTGTAATGTTGGCATGCACCCACACAGTACTGGATCTACGTTGAATGCATTATTAGTTTGTTACTATTACCATATAAGTTTAGATTAAAAAGGCTGATCAAGACCTACAAACATTGTAACCTCCATAAAGCGTCGAAACGACCTCGCTCGAGGGTCGATCAGTTGGGCAATGGGAATATCACAAAGTGTGTTGATGAACCAACCGATGTAATTTAAACGGGCACACAACCGTAGATCATGGGGGTCGACAGGTCGTCGATATCCGGGATTATTCGGCCCACTCATAATATTGTCTATCGACAAGCAAAAAGTGACATTTATACAGGATAACATACACTAGATCTGCAAATTAATTGTATTATTACATTAGTCATTGGTAGGCTATTTTTATTTTTAGTAAAACTAAAAACATCATCTTTTCAAGTTCTTATGCAACACAAATCTATCGGATTGTAATGCATTGTTAAAACACAGCAGGCCTACCCCATCACCTAATGTAAAGATAAAAGGGTCAAAGCAATGCAAATAAACTGAACAGCTGCAGATGACCCAACATTTTTTTCTGATTAATCTGTTTAAACAAGTCGTAGACACTGAGACATTCCAACACCATGAGACGCAGACCGCAGTCTGGGTGCGCCGCAGGAGGTGCCGCACATGCTACTCGTTGCGGTCAATGTGGGTCAAATATACGCTTTATAACGTGACCTCCATTTTACATCTTGCAAGGCACCACCAAATATTTAGTTACCTGACTAAATATTTGGCGCTGCCTTGTGAGAGAAAGGTCTATCTCGTGGGTGTGTTATAGGGATTGCAGATAGTTTGTTCATCACCTTGATGAAATATTACAAACAGCCTTATGATGTTTCACTCTGAAATATGGATTAAAATGGATTTCATTTTATTACATATATATCTTTTCGTTATTTTGACGTTTTGAGTAAGAAAGGAATAGGATGGTAACGCTGGAAAGACACCCCTTGGAGCTGGGTTATAATGTCAGATATGCAACCTTGCTAAAAAGTCACAAAATTAATATCTGTAATTCAGTACTTACTTGGGATGCAAATATAATCCTATGATCTTTTGTTATCATATAATAATAATATGAGCACTCTTCATTCTAAGCAGAATCTCAGAGTGCTACAGGACAAAAGGACAGTTTAAGAAAATGTATACATTTTTTAAAAAGTAGGAAATGCCTTTATGAATAAAAAGGTTTTTAGGCCAGTCTTAAAACAGTCTAGTGTCTGTGTTGCCCTTAAGTGGTCCGGGAGGCTGTTCCACAGTCGAGGGGCTGCAGCGGCGAAGGCCCGGTCGCCCATGGTGCGTAGCCTGGTGTTTGGGATCTGCAGGGACAGACTGTTATTGGATCTGAGGGGGCGGGTTGATGTTTGTGGAGTGATGAGTTCTTGCAGGTAAGGGGGGGCATGACCGTTTATGCATTGGTGGGTGAGTAGGAGGACTTTGTAGTCAACGCGGGATGAGACAGGGAGCCAGTGCAGTGAGTGTAAAATGGGGGTTATGTGGTTGTATTTCCTGACTCTCATCAGGATCCTGGCAGCGCTGTTCTGGATGTACTGCAGCTTTTTGATGTTCCTGCCAGTGATCCCAGTGAACAGTGAATTGCAGTAGTCCAGTCTTGAGGAGATGAAGGCGTGGACGAGCTTCTCAGCATCTGGCAGGGTTAAAGTGGGGCGGAGCTTGGCGATGTTTTTGAGATGATAGAAGGAGATTTTGCACAGATGCTTTATATGATCGTTGAAGGTGAGGTGAGGGTCAAACCTAACTCCTAGATTTGTGACTGTGGTTGAGAGGGGTATGACCTGACTGTCGAAGGTGAGATGAGTTATGGAGGATGACTGAACCTGGTGTGGAGTGCCAACAAGAAGGGCCTCGGTTTTGCTGCTGTTTAGCTGGAGAAAGTTGTTTCTCATCCATGCCTTTATTTTCCCAAGACAGGCAGTGAGACATGACATGGCAGCAGAGGGGCTTGGGGCAGTTTTGATGTACAGCTGTGTGTCATCGGGCATAGCAGTGGAAGGACATCCCATGTCTGCTGACAACACAGCCGAGGGGGAGCATGTAGATAATAAAGAGGATGGGGCCGAGGACAGACCCTTGTGGAACACCACAGGAGACAGGGAGCTGTCTGGAATTGCATCTTCCCAGTGAGACATACTCAGTTCTGCCAGATAGGTAGGACTGGAACCACTTGAGTGCAGAGCCTGACAGTCCAATGGTGGTGTGGAGGCGCTCTAGGAGGATTGTGTGATCCACTGTGTCGAATGCAGCAGTCAGATCCAGGAGGATGAGGAGTGAGGGTGATCCTGCATCGGCTGTCATCAGCAGGTCATTCGTCACCCTGAGCAAGGCGGTTTCAGTGCTGTGGGCTGAACGGAATCCTGTCTGGAATTTTTCAAACAGGTTGTTGTGTTTGAGGTGGTCCTGAAGTTGAGAAGCAACTACCTTCTCTAGCACTTTGGACAGGAAGGCAAGGTTGGAGATAAGCCGGTAGTTGGCTAGGACCTCCGGGTCCAGGGTGGGCTTATTGAGAAGGGGACGGATGACAGCGACCTTGAGAGCCGGCGAGACACAGCCTGACTGAAGGGAAAGGTTGACAATTTTGGTGATGAGAGGACTGAGAGTGGGGATGTGTAACTTGAGCAGAGCAGTGGGAATGGGGTCCAGGGTTTCATTTTCCTGATGATTTCCTCAACATGGCTCTCATGAACCTCAGCAAGATGCAGGGGAGACAGCACACTTGCAGATAGGGTGTTGGCGTCAGAGGGAAGCAGAGATGGAGAGCTGGACATCTCAGAGCGAATGCTGTCGACCTTTCATCTGAAAAAGTCGATGAAGCTGTTACATTGCTCTTCTGTAGCTTCAGTTGAGGAGGATGGTTGTGGTTTCAGGAGATGCTTTATGGTGGAAAAAAGCTGTTTAGAGTTTCCAGGGTTTTCATTTATTAGGCTGGAGTAGAACTGTGAGTGAGCATCTTTAAGGGAATTTGAGTAGGCCTTTTGATGGTCACGGAAGGCCAGCTTATGGACTGTGAGCCCATAGTGCCTGCATCGCCGTTCCAAGACACGCCCAGCTGTTTTCATTTTCCTCAGTTCATGAGTGAACCATGGAGCAGACCGTGAGAAATTAACAATACGTGATTTGACCGGGGCATGGAGATCAAAAACACTGCTCAGTGAGGTATTATAGATCTCCACTAATTCATCCGCTGAAGCAGATGCTGGGCAGGTGATGAGCTGGAGATCCATGCTGATAGTGGCTGCGTCAATTCTTTTCCAGTTGCGAAAAGACATTTGACGCCTAAGTGTAGCAGTAGGCAGCATAAAAGTAAAGGCCATTGAGACAACCTTGTGGTCAGATACACCAAGATCGTAGACCTGTATGTTATTGATTAGGGCAGTGTCAGTGATGACCAGATCCAGAGGTCGGAATCGGACCCGAGACAAATACAGATTTACCACACTGCTTAAGGTAGCTAATGAGAGCACTGAAGTCAGTTTTTGTGAGCTCTGACTGACTGACTGAGTCATTTGACCCGACATGGACGATAATCCTCCGAATTGTAGATGGGAGAGTTGGTAGCATATCCCGGAGCTCAGCCAGGACATCAGTAACCAAGGCGCCTGGCATACAACGCGTGGTAACGTTGAAGAAGCGCAAATGTCTAGTGATGGGGTCGCCGATTATCAGAGTGGAAGTTGGGAACAGTGGCTGAATGACTGGGATCTTGGGGCCGGGGATACAGTGTGTGGTGGCAGTGGTTCCAGAGGCTCCCTGCAGCGGCTGTTCCACCGAGGGCTGGAGAGGAGAGGCACTATCGGGCTCCGCCTGAGGAGGCACCGTGGGAAAAGGTGCCGATCGCCTGGAGACTGCCTCCTGCAGCAGTCTTCGCCGGGATGAGAAATATCCATTTTGCTGTTGGCCTGGTTGATCGGACTGGATGGTAGAGGCGGCGACGGACGGATGCTTCACCGGAGGAACCCTTGGACAGCCGTTGGAGATAACTTCAGCCCCCAGGGAGGAATCGACCGGTGGAGCAGCCCCAATCGCCGGGACACTGGCAAGCGTCCAGTGGGAAGTTGCCGGAGGTGATGACTGGGCTGGCGAGGCACGCGGCAGGTCCTGCTGTTCGTCCGACTTGGCCGGTGGAGTGATTGAAGCTTCGACTGCGGCGAGGGCCTCATACCGATTTCCGAGGGGCAGATCAGGTTTGACCGCCCTAGTGTGCCTTCTTCTTCGGTCGCGAACGATGACCTCCGTCCAGGGTTGAGGGCCAGGAGTGGAGGAGACAGGTGCTCGGATGCCTGATGGGTCCCAGAGGACCGTGTCCTGGAGGGCTGCGCTGAGGGTGGAGATCTGCTTTGATTGATCGGTTGCGAGATCAGTGAAGCTGGAGAGTAAAAGTTCCTTCTCCCGGAGTTTTTCACTGAAACTGGAGAGGATCGCTTCCTTCTTTCGCAGCTCAGCAGAAAGTCTACGGATGTCATCAGTCAGGTAAGCTATCTTGTTTTGGGCGTTTTGCAGGAGGATTGAGTCCTCAGGTGATGTTGTCATTTTATGATGGGCGGCACGCGGTCCGAAGTCTAAAGTGTAGTATAGAATAGAATCTTTATTTGTCATTGGGTTAAATACAAAGTATTTACACAACGAAATTAAGGTGCAGATCTTGTTCAGTGCTTTTTTTTAAATGAATAAATAGAATACAGTAAGAAATATTAATAAATATATAACAACAATAACAACAATAACCCCAATAACCCCTCCCCCTGCCTTCAACTTAAGGCACATTAAAGTGTCCTACACCCTCCCCTCCCTCCCAGACAACAACGCCTTCTGCCCACATCTATCTAAATAGCAGCAGGTCCAGGAAGGTAAGCAAGATGAGGAATGTCAAGAGGTAGTGGTGATCGTTTATGTGGTTGTCTATGTATTGCACAGTATAGTATAGTATTGCTTATTATGGAAAAGATCCGCTCAACGGGAGCATTTGTGCCAGGCAGACACACGGTTCTAGACACACGGATGGTAGTCAATGAAGTACAGCAGAAGAAAGCCAGTGAAGGCCTTCAGAGCTTCATGCAGGATGTGAATGGAGTCCAGAGGTGCCTGGATGAGGTCATCAACCAGAGGGGAGAGATATTAGGAGGGGATCATTGGGATACTGCTGAAGAAGCCGCAAGAGTTGTTTCTGCAGTTGCTGCAGTGTACTCGGTTGCTAAGCGACGTCTGTATATATATCCTGTATATATACAGACGTTTGTTAAACCTTTGTTGAACATTACTTTCTTTGTGCGGATCTTTCAGGTACTACAGCTGCCCCGAGAAGGCGTATGGAGGACCACACCCTGGACACACCCACACCCACAGACACCAAACACACACAAATATCCTGTCTGCTCCTGCTTCTCTGTTGTTGTGGAACTACACACACTTACTTTTATACAGGTTAAACAAGGTTTTTGTAATATGGCAACATTTAAGCCATCTTTTTATCACTTACACACATTCCAGTGCTTCAACCCATCTGCAAAAAGAATGATGCAAACAATCAGAGTCCTCACAGGGAAGGGTCTAGTGGGCCACTAAGGCCTCAGTGAAGGGTCTAGCGGGCCACTGAGGCCTCAGTGAAGGGTGTAGTGGGCCACTAAGGCCTCAGTGAAGGGTCTAGTGGGCCACTAAGGCCTCAGTGAAGGGTCTTGCGGGCCACTAAGGCCTCAGTGAAGGGTCTAGTGGGCCACTGAGGCCTCAGTGAAGGGTCTAGTGGGCCACTGAGGCCTCAGTGAAGGGTCTAGCGGGCCACTGAGGCCTCAGTGAAGGGTCTAGCGGGCCACTGAGGCCTCAGTGAAGGGTCTAGCGGGCCACTAAGGCCTCAGTGAAGGGTCTAGTGGGCCACTAAGGCCTCAGTGAAGGGTCTAGTGGGCCACTGAGGCCTCAGTGAAGGGTCTAGCGGGCCACTAAGGCCTCAGTGAAGGGTCTAGCGGGCCACTGAGGCCTCAGTTAAGGGTCTAGCGGGCCACTAAGGCCTCAGTGAAGGGTCTAGTGGGCCACTAAGGCCTCAGTTAAGGGTCTAGTGGGCCACTAAGGCCTCAGTGAAGGGTCTAGCGGGCCACTAAGGCCTCAGTGAAGGGTCTAGCGGGCCACTAAGGCCTCAGTGAAGGGTCTAGCGGGCCACTGAGGCCTCAAGGCCAATTTCCACCAGAATCGGCACGGAAGTGCGACGGCAGCGAAGCGGCTGTGTTCCGTACTGCAATCCCCACTGGAAGCGGCACGGACACGTTCCGACAGATGGCTCAAGACGTGCATAATTATAATAATTATTTATATAATATTATTCACGAGTTATATTCAAACCATATATATTATAATATACATTAATATATATATATATATATATATACCTTATAATCAACCATACACATAACCCATTAAATACGGTAGACCTATGATTTCTTGATGTCATGGCAACGTCCACTCGCGACACTGGACTTGCGAGGCATCGACGCAGACTTTCATTTCTTCTTTGCCACTGATTAGCTATTGATACCATAGATAGACTGTATAATATTGCAATACCCTGTGAATTGCATAGGGATCGATGTGAGCTCATGAATATTCATGAGCAAAGGCAAACTGATTGGCACGGCAACTGCCGTGCCGGTGCCGTATCCAGTGGAATAGCCTACGGTGACTTTAATGGTTTCTATTATTTTCGGCGACCGGTTCGCTGCCGTGCCGCTTCCGTGCCGATTCCGGTGGATATTGGCCTTCAGTGAAGGGTCTAGTGGGCCACTAAGGCCTCAGTGAAGGGTGTAGTGGGCCACTGAGGCCTCAGTGAAGGGTCTAGCGGGCCACTGAGGCCTCAGTGAAGGGTCTAGTCTTTGGCCTGGAAGATTTTGGGGTAGATCCCATACGAGCCCCCTTTATGTTACGGCTGGCCAGTAACATTGATATTGATATTGCTTTGACAAATATAGCCATCTGAACAGGGTTTGACACAGAAGACCAGTGAGTTATTACATTTAACTAAACAAGCTTAACTTAGGAGAAGAAAAACTCCCATGAACAGGGTGAGGCCGCCAAGGCGTGGTCCGCTACAGATATTTACACCTAGCCGCCATTTGGCAAGTCAATCAGCAGGGATCACACCCACACATTAATCCCACCAGTTAAATGGATTATTACTTAACTAATAGTCCATTTAACTCAAACACAGCAACAGGCTCAAACACAGCAACAGGCTCAAACACAGCACATGAGGCAACTTGAACACTGGGAGGGATATTGACAAAAACATAACCTTCAACTATGACAGTGCGCAGTGATTCACGGGCTCCCACACACAGCACTCCCATGTCAGTAACTGCATGATGATTATGTAAACCATCCCTTCCCCTTCATACACCTTGGTTTAGTGATGCGCACTCAATCACTGTTCTATATAAAATAAGGATGCAGGTATCAGTGGGACCCACAGCAGCACAGCAATCATCAAGGATCTTCCCAATCATCGTTTTAGTTGCCATGAGTCGGGATTTGAGCATATTGGTAAATGCTTGACCTTTGTAGGTCCCTGGATTGTTTGTCCTTTGATTTGTGTAAATGCTCGAAAAAAAGGTTGGACACATTGTGTTTTTGTTTTTTCACAATCTCCAATAAAAAACATACATACATATGCATAAAGCAAGCATATTTTAGATTTTGAGAGTATTAAAAACTTGAAAAATATCCTTTACGGTGCATTTTGAACATAACTTTGTGATTAACTACAGACAATATTGCGATTTTATTCGATTAAAAACCTTATTATGAACAAATCGTGTTCATAAAGGATGTGATGGTGGAGAGGAGAAACTAGCATGGTCTTGTTTATGGGTAGTTTATTACTGTACATAAACTTTGTGTCATACATACATATATTACACGTCTCCCATGAACACACGCACACGCAAAGTCTCGGTCAGAACACTATGGATTATATAAAACTGACTCACATAATGGACAGGGTTCAATCACTATCTCGGATGCACCGATACCTTTTGTGCACACACACCCACACGCACGCACACACAGACACACACGTAGCTTTACATCTTGATTCTTGGAGAACATCAGAACTAAATGTGAATGGAAAGTGATTATTAACAAGGCAACCCAGTGGCCATTCAGTCTGCTCGGACTTTGAAAAACACAAACCAGGGCAACAAAAAATAATAAAAGAAAAGCCTGGTTCACATTGGAATATATGTTTTTTAGTCATTTTTTGCTGTTAATGGCGTCAAAAAGGTAAGAACTTGTTTGTTACCGGGCATATTTCAACGTAAAAATATTTTTTTTACAGTGAGTTATTAAGTCTATAATTCAGGTAATGTATCTATGACACTTACAAAAAACGTATTTCTTTACTTTGAATGGGTTAGAAATCATCCTTTTTATGTATCCATCGATAAAGATAGATATTAAAAAACTACACGTGTAGTTAGATGAAACAAAAACGCCCTGAGTGCGACCCATACAATCACTACAGCCGAGTGACCCGAGGCCAATGACGAGAGGTCAAACCGGAGCGGGGAGCTGAAGGGCAGATCATGACCACAGTATAACTTGTGCAGACGGCAGCAACGCCTGTGGATGGAATCTATGACGTTTACTCAGATTCTTGATTGTGCTGTGGCGTCCACGCAGGTGAAGACTTAACTAAACATTAACATTAACTTAAAAAAAATAATAACTTTCTAAAATGTAATACATCCAACGACCCCCCGGTCCCATACATACACGCACGCACAGCAGGCGAGGGTGCCTGAGAAAAGGGAGGAGAGAATCACTGTGCAGGTTGTGTTGCCATGACCTCAAAGGAGACCGCCGATACAAAGTGCTTTGTACCAGTCGATGGAGGCCAAGTAAGCGATTACAAATGCAGAGACTCTTTCATGTGCACATTGAGATTAGGTATCACAAAATTAAACTCACGAGATCGTTGAGGACTAACCTACGTGTTGAGGACCGAAACCCTACTAGGCAGAGACAAGTTCTACGGGTTTTATTGTCTTCCAACATTTCTCATGCGCACACACGCACGCACGCGCACACACACCACACCCACACACAATATGCATCCTAACCCATATGTGATCCAAACCTCACCAGCCAGAGGCACACCCCTGCCCTCAGGTGCGCGTCTGGGGAGGTTACTATAAAAGGTACAGAAAAACAACAATGTTCTGGTCCCGCATCCCGAAAGGATCCGTTGACCTCATCTTGTGTTGCCGCTGCTTCATAGCAACGGTTGTTAGGCAGCAAGTGATGACAGTATCACTCGGCGAGACAGGGACAGCGTTGGAAAGAAAACCAAAACATTTCATTGTCTCGGAAGAATACCATCGGTCTTTCGCCCCCTTCAGGGGGAGTGCGGTCGATACGTTGTGATTGTCACTAGGGTTAGGCTGCTCTCGTCCTCCAACGCACAGGGGGAAGGGATGGGGGGCTCGGGGCAGTGGATTAGAGGAAGTAGGAGGCTAATGGGCTCAAGTTGGGGCTGTCGACCGTAAGCTATGCAGCTAGCTAGTGGAGTTCACTACCGTAATATACATTTAAAAAGGGAGGCCATTGTCGCATTGTCCGACTTTGTTCCTTTTAGCTTGCGTCCGGCATTGACTAGGAGGATCTGCAGATGGGGTGGGGTTAGCCCGGGAAATTCTGCTCTGTGATGATATCATGTGTTGTTATTGTTCTGTTGATGAAGAACAATAACAATGAAGAACAATGAAGTTGAGTCGTTGGCATAATGAACAAAAACAGAGATTCTGGACAGACCCCCCCGCCCCATCATCATCAAATTCTGATTGTGTCTTGCAGGAGGGGAGGGGGAAATGACAAGGTTCCGGTTTCTGAGTTCCAAGCCGCCGGTCCATCAGTGCCTCGCTGCTCCCTGGACGGAGAACCGCAACGTGCAGTTGAACTGGGCCAGACACGGTTCCTCCAGATCAGTCAAAAATAACTTAGAAGATAGGCTTGTCAGATTTGTAAACAACTTAAGAAGGTGTCCGTGAGGGTGGCTATAAAGAGTAGAAAGGGAGAGTAGGTGACACCCTGTAAACATAAAATGTGGGTGGCCTTTGGGGAAGGTTTTTTCATCAGGAAGCACAGGGTGCCACTGTGGTTCTGTGAAGGCGCTGGGCTGACGAGATGGGGGGGTGGGGTGGGGGGGGGTGGGCTCAAAAACAACTAGTCTGGTCTGAAGATCGGTATCTTGGGCAAGAACTCTATTAGGATGACCTGGGGATGCAAAGAGAAATAGCTGTCAGATATTGTGCGGAATGGCTGATACTAAGGCTTGTGGCCAGAGAAGAAATGTGTTCATTAAGCATGAATGGGCTCAACAACAAAAAAAGATGGACACACCACATATTATAGCACATCCATTTGGGTTTTTCATCGCATAGCAAACAAACGATTGAACAAACACGCACACGAGGTGCCGTTGCATGCAGGACAGTGAAGCGCACTGGTCTTCATGATGACCAAACCAAAGAAATACTTACATACTCCATCATGTTGTTGCTTTCACACTTTCTTTTACTCAGCCTCCAATGCAAACATAGCTGAGAGACAGAGACAGAGAGAGAGAGAGCAGATGGAAAGATTAGAGATATGCTGCAAAGCTTTATCGTCCAGTTTTCTTCAGACACTTCAAGACTAGGATTTCATTTGTCTTTGAGTAAAATGTCCATTCAAGGTCAATGTGTACTAACAATAAGTTTTATGTCCTTTGATAAGACATCAGGCAGATTATATATGCTGGGGCATCATTCGGACGATTATGACCTGTAGTTGAACCACAGACACATTAACTTACTTTGTGGTAAAGTCTGCCGTTTTCCCACTCCAGTAGCTTCTCTATGGATCTCCGTGTCTAAGATAGGGGACACAATCACAGATAAAAAAAAAGAACGCACTTTGTAACAAGATAATTTTCTTCTATTTACTATGTTAAATTGAACCTTGCTCATGTAATGAGATTAAAGGGGTGGTTCGGAATTTTGGACATAGGGCCTGATTCCGAAGTGAGCATTGGTATTCTATATCACTGGAGACAGTTTAACACATTTCATTCAGTCCTTCTAGTTGCAGAGTTCGCTCGTGCTAGGCTAGCGCAAGTCAACGGGCAATGCTAACCTGCTATTAAAAACAGTCTTACCCACTCCACAGTACACCCGAGGTAAATCAATTATAACGACAGACTATAAATCTAAATGTCTGTTTATAGAATAATGTTAGAAATAAAAGCAACCTTGAATTGCATTGCATTTTGAGGGAATTGCGGGGTCTCAGCAGCAGTGTTTATATTCCTGTACGTAGGCTACGGCAGCGGCGGACTGATACCTAGGTTACCTGCCGCTGTCATTGCTACAAACGCAGAGTACAGTGAACGAAGGAATTCTACAAGCGTATTAAATTAACAAGATATGGCCACGTTTGGAGGAGTTAGCGATGCATCTGCTTTTGAAGACGATTGTGAGGAATTTGTTGTATCCAACGAACCGTACATGTACGAGCCGGTGTTTTGATGTCAAAGCCAGCAGCAACAAGCCACAGTTGAGTCCTTTCTGGATCTCACACTGGAAATTGGTGGAAACTTTGTGGTGGCCATCTGTACCGTTTATTTCTACAATTTCTAAAAGCACACTGAACCATCATGTTGCCTAGTCGTTCAATTGCGCTTCTGTCCCACGCTTCTCTGTTTACGTTCTTCTGTCGTGATTCGGTTACAAACCTAACCAGCGCATAGTAGAATTCCGCTTCTGCTGAGAAAGTAGTCCCTCGATGATTCATGCGATGCAAGGTTCGTTTTATTTCTAACATTATTCTATCAACACAGACATTTAAATCTATAGTCTGGCGTTATAATTGATTTATCTCGGGTGTACTGTGGAGTGGGTAAGACTGTTTTTAATAGCAGGCTAGCATTGCCCGTTGACTTGCGCTAGCCTAGCACGAGCGAACTCTGCAACTAGAAGGACTGAATGAAATGTGTTGAAAACTGTCTCCAGTGATATAGAATACCAATGCTCACTTCGGAATCAGGCCCTATGTCCAAAATTCCGAACTACCCCTTTAAGCTAAACCATCATATTTTTGTAGAGTCACAGGATATTTTGTCCATATAAATACGAGGCATGTCAAAGGACGGAATACGATCCCACTGGTGTACTGCTTATTTGCCAGATACCAGAGTAACATAAACATTGGAAAAGACAATCAGAGACAGATCAAGAGCCATAAACGTACAGTGTATCTACCGATTTCCGCCAGTTTAATTAAAAAATCTATAAATACAGTTTTATTACAACTTAGGCCAGAATAATTTATCCCAATTTCATAGCATATGGGTAAATTACAGCCATCCACTTAGAAGGATATTACATGTTACTGTATTGTCTTTGCTATAATGCAGGGCTTAAAACTGTGGCCAAATTGGTTGTAAATCCCAAATCACTGCAACGTCACAGCGCAATGACCGCCGCCATTTTGGGAGCATAGGAGCATTATGTTGGTAGCGTTGGTCTTTGTTTAGTAATTAATCGTGAAATTATGGAATGATTAGATGAAAAGTGTATGTGTGTGAGTGTGTAGGTGTAAGTGTCTAAGTGTTTAAGTGTGCGTGCATGTATGTCGAGTGCGTGCGTATATTTGCGTGTGTATATGTATGTATGTCAGTATGTATGCATGTATGAATGTGGTGAGCCTGGCGTGGTCATGTGTGCATGCGTAAGATTGTATATGTGTGTGTAAAAATGCGTGCGTGTATGAATGGACTTGTGTCTGTGTCTGACCCGCTTGCTGAGGCAGATAACCGGCCACAGACTGAAGCCCAGGGTGCAGCAGCAGCAAAGGCAGCCACAGAGCAGCCAGCGGACGTTCACAGGGAGGGTCTTCCTAAGGCAGCCATTCACACGGTTGATGCTGGCCTTGAACTCCTCGGGGGCCACCTGATAACACAGGCCACCATCCAGACCAAACGTGAACCCACACATACACATACCCACACTACAATTCTACCATTGTACGTGCAGAGATGATATTCACAATTCCTTTGGGTGGTATATATTTGCTGTTTGGTATCAGAATACTACAGATATATTTATTATATATTAATGTGCTTTAGGATATAGTTCACTCAATAATTTAGCTGTTTAAGAAAGCCACAAACAAGATGTCTGCTTTACATATTTTTGCCCAATATGTTTCAAACATTATAATAGAAAACTGTATATACATAGATAAAATATAAAATATTGGTTAGAATTTGATTACGAGTAAATCTCAATGAAACCAAACGCTCACCTTTCCTGTAAGCGCCGATGGGAATTCTGACTCGAATTTGTTGCTAAGTCCAAATCTGTCAGGGTAAGAAGTAGGATGACGTTAAAACTTGCCCGTGGCCGGCTTTTTGAACAGATGACAATGATGACAACACAGGGTATGCTAGGCTAAACATACTGCAGGAAACATAATAGGCTGGTGGCAACAGCAAGACACAAGCGAGGAACACAACAAGACCTTTTGCCGCCTTCACAATAAATCTCAACATATTGGACAATATAATGCCAGACAAGATAACGCGTTAGCTATGTTTATAGCATACAAGGCTAGAGATGGCTAATGATAGCTACATTAAAGGTAATGGGGTAGTCCTCTAAGCAAGGAGAGCTAATGCTAACTTGTAGGCTTGAGACAGTTAGCCAGAAGCTAACATCTTCTCTGTGCCAAAGTGAAACTTAAATATAAAAGAAGTGACTACGGACACATCCTTGGGACCACTGCCTTTCCCCGCAAGCCTCGCCGGTGACTCACACAGTGACGTGGCCGGATCCTCGCACCACCACCGGGTCCGGAGCGTACTTTAGGAGCTGCTCTTCTGCGGCCCTGTCCTCGTCCTCCTCTTCTTCCTCTTCCTCATAGATCTCATCAAAGTCCTCCATCATCGCAAGACTCGGCCTCGCGCTTCCCGGTACAACTGCCGGGAGAGACACGATGCCGACTAACAGAAGAAACCGTATCGAGAAACAATTACAAAAGACCAAAATATGAATCCCAGGGACGTCAGCTCACATCGTTTCGTAGGCTCCAAAACAAAACATCAACATCCGCCGCAGTACAACACGACACCGGAAGGGGGCGAAACGTACTGGCGTCACAGATTTAAATGAAGAACACGGTCGAAGACGAATTGTTTTCTTCCGCTTTCTGTTTGTAAATGGGTCGATCGTGTCCATCGTTTGCAGTTCAATCTATCAAGTATGTGTGAGAACCCTACTTTGAAAGCTAAGCCACACAGAAGTATCATTTAAATGAATATAGTCTGTTGCTTTTCAACTTCCGACTTCTGCCTGAAAGGGAAACTTTTGTGAAACATCCGTGGGAGCTTATTTACTGGATATTGTTTATCTTACGGTAACTCAATCATAAGTCAAAAAATGATTTTACAGACTCTCAAAGATGCAACGCCTGAAGTCACAAGCGGGATACTTGTGGTGGTCTTTTTATCGTGCCTCTTATTTACCTTCAAACAATATTTCATTTTAACTGAGGCCGTCTTTAGTGTGGGTGCCAATGTTTTTCTGAATGGAGAGGTGCACAGGGTCTTCATTTACCCTTTCTATCACAGGACATCTGTCCAGCTTCTTCTTAACATTGGAGTACTGATGCTGCTCTGTGGCAGTTTCGAAAAAGGCGTTGGAACTGTTCGATTCCTGTTTTTGTTCGTAACTCTATCGACGTGCACGGGGCTGTGCTATGCCCTGCTGGATCTCTTCCTACACGATACGACCCAGAACCCTGCTGAGGGCTTGGTGCCAATAGCTCTGGCCCTCGTTGCTGTGACCACCATGCACACTCGTATGGCCAAAGGTTTCTTCTGTGGTGTCAGCATACCTACAATGAGTCTCCCCTGGGTTTTTCTCATAGTCACATTCTTATTTATTCCCCACACTGTGCTCCCCTGCAACATCATTGCCATTCTGATCGGATGGGTGTACGGTAAGGGATGGCTTTCCGTACTGGACATGTCGGAGGCCAGAGCATCGGTCTTGGAGAAGTCGGCGCCTTTCAAGTTTCTAAAGAACATTCCTGGGGTCCGTCACGTACCCGTGTCCCCTGAGGAGCGGCGGAAGACGCTCCTTCCTGAATTCAACCCAACACCCGGGTCGTACCCGGTCCAAGCATACGCTCCGATGTCCAGTGCCGTTGCCATGGGTACCACCTCTCCCCAGATGTACTACGAAGGGTGGCCCAATGCTCCCGCTGCCGCTGTGAATGGGTCATCTTCAACCTCTCAAGGACTCGGGTCTGAGTTCCCCGGGGGTCACACTACAACTCAAAGCTACAACCATAGCCATGATCACAGTACATGCCATGGCCATGGGCATCAGTAGTCACTAGCTCTAGCAGTAGCACATTGGACCTGCGCAATTATCTTGACATGAACAACACATCCAAGTCAATGCTACACATTGTTTCTAAGTAGTATTATTATTTTGTCTGGCTTGCTTCAGTAACATTAGACCATATTGAAGATTATTTTATATTGCAAATGTTTTTCCTTTTTTTTTTACCTGGATTACATATACAATGGGGATATCTTTTTTTTTTTATTGGAGTAGACATGTACAACTTTACATGCATTGCAAAACTTGCAGTCTTTCAATGCATGTAATCCATCTCTGCTCTACAAAGTTGTTTCCAAAATATTATTTAGGACAAATTGTTTACAAAATGTTTTCATTTATTAACTCACAAAGACATCAATCCAAGCTGTATTTCAGGTAACTTCTGACATGTCCTCTAATTTGTAAATTCGATACCAGTGCTTGACATGCATAAATTCCATACATTTTCAGTCTTCCCAGGAATCTCCATAGGCGTTCTTCTTGACTGGAAGAGAAGAAGAATTGGCTATCAAATACCAGTTATCAGTCAAAGCCAAACATATGATAGATTTGACCCAATGGTTACTTTTCGACAATCGTAATTTCTGAATAATCAAAAGTATACTGTCAGTGTTTATACATTTTGAAAATAAATTGATCAAATTAGGAAGAAGCATTACAATTATTTAAATTTCTACCACTTAATTTTCTCCTCTGACCTTACAATCTAAGCTCATTCTGAAGCAAAAGGTCACAAATGGGACGAACAGACTTGGTGGGGGACTGAGGATTTTGTGGACAAGGCATTCATTTTGCTTGAGCTGGAAACATAATATATGTAATGAATATGTATGCTCAGTATTGGAATATGCCACTTAGTGTCCACTAAGTGGCATATATATATCAACTACTGAGAATACATATTCAGTAGCATGGAAAGTCCCAGTGGAAAAATCCTAACCTAGCTTTCTATCTTTTTTTTTAATTTTTTTTCCTATTTGTCTATCCCTTCCGGGTGTCAAAGCTCACCTGCTCTCTGTGGTGCAGACCTCTCTGGTTCCCTGGCGGCTGGAGATTTGAGCTGTGCCTCAGCCTTCTGGGTCAGTGTGACCTCATAGTTCTCCCTGTTCTTGCTCCTCAGGTCTTCATAGAGGATGTTAGGCTTCCTCATGGGCTCCTCATCCCCCAGGTAGGACTGGACTGGCGCTTCTGGAGATGATTCATAGAGAAAAGGGGTTGGAAAGTTCTCATGCTTTGCTTTAGGGATCAATGCATAGTACAGATTGAGTGTATCAGGATATGGTTGAAAGCCTCTCATATGTGTATTAATTTGAGGTTAAAACGGCAGTCCGGGGTGACCATGTTGAGAGGTAGCAGAGAGTTGCTCTATTTCCTGACGTTAACATATTATTGATAGAACAAAATTTACAGACGTACAGCCATAGCGATAGTGCATCATGAAGTTGCAAAACCTGACTTCCATTGGTTTGTGTGGTTACCTGGACGGTTGTAGTCCTCTGCTCTCTCCACCTGCTCGGAGGACTCTGGGCTGTATCCATATCCCTGATCCCTGGTGCTGGAGGGCATCTGGCTTTGGCTATTGGAATCTGATTGCTGGAAATTGGTCGAAAATGACTGGGCATCAGGGTCACTCATCTCGGTCTGGGGGTTCTGGGAACTGCGAGGGAAAGAGCAGATGGGAGGATGTAATGACCCAGGAGTATCGGGCGGAAAAAGCAAAACTACACGGTCAGGCAAATAATGGGAGGCTAAAGGGGTTTTAGGGCTACTCACGTTAAAGGAAAGCCAGTCCTCTTCCTGAGCGCCTCTCCAAGTGGAGAGTTGTCCAGCATTTTAAATTTCTCCTGGCAAGTCTTCATGTAGGACATCTTGCCCGCTAGGTAGCCACAAAAGCCAGCAACTAGAGGGAGACGGAATCAATCCAAGCAACTACTCCATAGAATAACTCTGGGATGATATAATGTAAAGGGAAAGGCACCTGCAATTCACTTACAGGCTAGTTTGGGCAAAGATCCGAACCGTGGTGAACCGATAAGAGTTCCTTCAGAAGGGTTAAAAACAGTTGCTTGGTTATTTCTTTGTTGCTTGCTTTACTATTAATCTATACTTTTGCAATTATATGACAAATGGAGTATATTCATGTGAATTTTCCTATTTCATTGACATTCATTGAAAATAATTCATATTGTTTTACCTCTAGTAATTAAGACCTGAGTCAGAGCAATACTGACAGCCGAGAAGGGCACAGCTGTAAATGGGCAAGGGGAAAAAAATCATTGAACACCTGGTACATGTTTATAACATTCATTGAATAAGATGTATACGCGTCACCCTCTGCGGACATCAGATAAACTTACACCTGTACCAAAAACTTTCGTGGTTGCATTCTTTAAATACTCTTTTCTCATCTTCTGTGGGAACGTAGTCCATGCCCATTGGCCCCTACATGATGCAAGCAGGACCAAGAATTAGCAAAGCTTGCATTGGCTATCTGATAACATCAACACAGTAAGGCACAAGCACGTCAAAATTAAACGAAGGTTGAATAACATCAGCCAACCTCCTCAGTCTATTGCCAGAAAACATAAGCCAGAAGCTTGAAGGGTTTGCTCATTATGTTACGTTATAAAATGACTACCTGGGCCCCAGGTGGACGTTCCTCCGTAAAACCAGTGGAAGTTTGTGACATGTTGGATATCTCAATGTATGTCCAAATGAAAGACTATTAAAGCATAGAATTTCACACAAAACCCTTGAAGAATTGGTGCAATTTTAGTCCAACCAATGTCATTGTCGAAGCCCCATTGACTTGACCAGGAAGCAAATGAGTACTCTCAGTAGGACCGGTCATATAAGACGAGAGGCGCCAGGAAACGGCCCATGTCACACATCAAAACTATAAAAAAGAAAAAAAAATGTATTTATTATATTTTGATAATGAAAAGGTACAAAGATTTGTATCATATGTATCTTCCGTTTTAGTATTCGAAGTGCAAGTCAAACCTTTATTTTGAAATATGTCATATGTTCCGGAAGTAATTACTTCCAGCGAAAAGACGAATAGATTGAACAAGAATACGTTTTCCAGGTACAGGTTTTTTCTGTAATATACCAAAGAAAGTGCGGAATCCAGGGATGTGGCTTTAAGTACTTTTTAATGGAAACTTTATCTAATTGTAATACTTTACCCAATCATTGTTATGCTATCTCACCGTTTCACGATGGGACAATTACAAGTAGTATTTTACGATCTTTTTTTTGCTTTGAAATCTTTTGTTCGTTTTTCCCTCAATTGAATAACGGAGAAACTGAGTTACCAGCCTTAACGTGTAACCTTAACCTGTAACTTTGCATAGCAGCCCTAGCCCATTGACAAATGTTGTGCATTGTTGTAGTGACACAATATGTAAGGTAGATGGTGCTATTACACTATCGAAGTCTTACAATAATCTATTTCCTAGTTTATTATTGTCTTTACAAGGTACGACTATTATACTGTTTCAGGGTTAAGTATATATATAATTAGTTAAACAAAATAATAATTTAAATAGTCCCTCAAGGTGTTTTTTTTTTTCAGTAAAAACTGCCAAAAGCAGGAACACTTACCATGATATCAGATGTCTAAAGTGGTTATATTTTGTCAGTATAGAAGTATACATTATGTATTTAGCTTCCCCCAGACTATATTATAGCGTTTATTCAAGAAATACTTCAATGTTTTTAATATATTTGCCTTTAGTGTTTGAATAATGCTTGTGATTAGAAACATTTTTCTTGTTTGTATTCTCTGCACAATGTAGTCTTGTAATTAGGTTTATATTTTTATGATTTTCCTTTTTGAATACAATGCAGTTACTTGTTTTGAAAAGTACTACATCAATAAATATCCTGTCGTGGTTATTAGTTTTGTCAGACACCTAACTTTTTATATGCTGGTAAAGTCAGCGTAAGAGTGCGAGAACAATAATAGATTAATTGAAAACATATTTTCTAATCAAACCATCAATATTCCATGCATGTAGATGTAAGTCAGTGTGTGAGGCTTGTTTGGGAGAAACAGAAATGGATCCCAATGGGTTGTTCTATAATTAGGCCTACTATTGGTCTTTAAATAGGAGAACCGGAGTTGGAGCTCCCCTTGTGATCACTCACAGATCACAGCACCCTGAGGCACGTACAGGGACATGTCTGGTCGACTGCTCGTCTGAAGTACCTTAAGAAGTATGTCTGCTGAGGTCTGCTGCTGAGTATGCAGACCCGATGAGAGTAGAGTGTGTGTGTGTGTGTGTGTGTGTGTGTGTGTGTGTGTGTGTGTGTGTGTGTGTGTGTGTGTGTGTTTCTGTGCGTGTTTCAGTGCGTGTGTCTGGTGGAATGCAGAGAAAAGTCAATAAGAGCAAAAGCTCAATGAGAGAAAGAGAGCATAACATATTTGGGTTGATGAGGAGGACTGTTTTTTTTCCGGGGTATGGTCATCTCACATTGACGGATCAATCAAAAACTTTCCATGGAAACTTGCCGGATGCGGCTCAACCAGATGGACCCAGCCTTACAGAATAGTTTTGGAATAAAAACATACAGTGCTGTGTTGCATCATTCTATATGCTATATCTCTGTGGACATCATCAGTTTAAAAAGAATTGTCTGCAAGATCAGTTTGTACTGGAAACAAAACTAGGAGAAAAAACAAGTATAAACAATGTATACTATATCTTTACAATCACACACTCATATACTCAAGAGAGACCAACTCAATGATGGCACAGTCCGATGGGTCCCACCAGCCAATCCTGTGCTTCCTTTCTCCCAGCGCCCCCACCCCATCGCTGGAGTTAATCTATCTGTATTGGTTCAGGGGCAGATCCTGACCAGAGGGGGGATTTCTGCCCTGCCACGCCTTTCCAAACTATAAAACAGAGATTTCCCATCAGGGGATTCAACCATTGTTTGGGCCTTTCGGACCTGCTCACCAGCTGGATGCAGCAGAATATTAGTGTGTGTTTGTGTGTGCCACGGCCAAAAGGCTTTTTATGGTCTAGTTGTCATGAAAATGTGATGTGTATAGCCCAGTGACTCATACAGAACAGGTGATTAGCGGGTAGGTAATGAGGTTGCGCAGGTTTATAACTCTGTCCAGGGGCGAAGGGGCAACAATCTGCTTGAAAGAGTAGGCCAAACAAGGGGCGGAAAGTGGAGCTGCAGCAGTAGCCATCACCTGTGGCGAGGCAAGATCTCCAGGTAATCGCGACGACACACCTCGCTGTGGGGAGATTACGTCAGGTGAGATAGGACACACAGGACTTCCAACTCTCTCGCCACGTGTTCTACGACCCTCGGCGCTCCCGAAGGCTTCCACTGGAACGCGTCACTGGTGGGACCCCCCCCTCTTAAGGTGTGGACCTGCACGGCTGCCTCCTGAGACTGGGCTCATTGGAGGAGGCAAGCTGTGTAGACCATCGCCCGAACACACAGACCCTACACCACCACAGGTAAGGAACCGGAGGATTGTGGACAAGTTGTCAACTTTAATTTTTCAAGCATCTTCTTCAGTCATAAAAAAAAAAATTTAGATGGAGACCACAAAGTATTTTTTCATGACATATTTATACGGTCACAATAATATGGCCTTCATGTCTTTTTAAGATGGTTGAGACATTTCTTTGTCAAACTGTGGAAGTATATCGAGCATAATAGTATTTAGGAGTTTATTTAATTCATGTCCTTCAATTACAATAGAATTCCCTATTCACTAAGAAAAGGTCTGACGACAGCTTTATACTACCTTTACCTTGAGTTGAAGGGGGTTATTTATCTTTCTATAATGTATTATTTCATATATTTATACATCAATTATTACATTATTACAAATAATTGATTTAAAAATACATTATTTGCATTGTGATGATGTATAATTGTATAATTCATTAAAATAAAAGTTTTTTTTATTGTTGATTAAATGATTGAGCCATACCTCATTGCTAATTTAAACGTGGATATTGATCTCAGTAAGCTATGCGGTCCACCAATCAATAGTGGTGTGTGTGTGTTTGTGGTTGTGGGTGGGTGTGTGTATTTGTGTGTGTGTGTGTGTGTCTGCGTGTGTGTTTTTGCCAATTTGTGTCCTTACTTTCTGTAGCTTAATAATTATAAAATACTCTATCTATGACATAATCTATGAAATTCACCAAGCTTTTAATAACAATCCAAAGATGCATATCAGGTCACTATATTTAAGTTAAGCATTCAACCATTCCCTTGCTTTGTCAGAAAATGGGCCCTAGACTGGAGCCCATACAGGACAGGAATGGGAGACAGATGGAAAATGGATCCAATGGTATACTATTTTGTTTATATTCTATAAATATGTGCTTGCTTACATGTTCTTTATGTTGTTAAGTTGTGATACAAATACCCACACTCTTTGCCACTTTGCCTCTTACGTTTTAGCTATTTGTACAAAGGAAAAAGAGTAATCTAAAAGTATTTTCTTTGCATTGTTCTCACAGAGCTGAAACAGAGAGGTGTTTCCATGGCAGCAGCCCACTCCACGGTGGCTCTGATAGAGGAAGAGGCTACAGAGGACCCTTGGGACCTACCAGAACTGAAGGACAGTGGGACGCCCTGGTCAGGTGAACAGAAGCACCTCTCTGCCCGCTGATTCATGCTACAGGACAGCTGCTGCTAACTACACTACTGCTTGTTCCGCTAGCGGTGCTAATGACTATGAATAGATAAAAACATGCACATGTATGTAATAAAACTGTACATCTAATCTTAACTGGTTAAGCTCAATAATGTATTGCATAATAACTACATAGAAACAGCATTGTTTTGTCCAGTGATCAGTGAAACAGTAGTTTATTTAATTGAAGGATAATATAAAAAATTAGGCAGTTGTAAAAACATCTGGCACCAATCCAGACAGTAGTGAGACATTGCACAATGGAAATGATATCTCTGTTTAATGAATAACCATTGACCACACAACGAAAAAGTATCCTAATGTGCAACAAAGTTAAACTATGAGGCGTTTTAAATTCTTTGGCTACCATGGCATTTGTGTATGTTTGACACAAAATCCATAACGTGATTATTTCTCTCTCTCTCTCTCTCTCTCTCTCTCTCTCTCTCTCTCTCTCTCTCTCTCTCTCTCTCTCTCTCCCAGCCCTTAGTACTGGGGGGAAGGTGCTGAGGGTGCTGGTGTCAGTGGGGAAGCTGCTCCTGCTGCTGTGCTTCCTGTACATGTTCATCTGCTCCCTGGATATCCTCAGCTCTGCCTTCCAGCTGGTTGGAGGTGAGTGTACACACACACACACACACACACACACACACACACACACACACACACACACACACACACACACACACACACACACACACACACACACACACACACACACACACAACCCAACACACAAACATACACACACACACACACACACACACACACACACACACACACACACACACACACACACACACACACACACACACACACACACACACACACACACACACACACACACACACACACACACACACACAAATGCACACACATGCACACCAAACTCCCCTTCATGTCTGTTACACGTGGGCACACGGAAGGAAACACAAATGACTCATCACTGCTTCCAATGAACCTTCTATAAGTCGTTCATGTTTAATGCAAAAAACGCTCCAAAAAAAAAAAGATAATCCCATATCCGTTGTGCTATGTCTGATGTGTCCCCGTCTGCGTCCGTCCCCAGGCAAGGCAGCAGGGGACATCTTCCAGGACAACTCGGTGCTGGCAAACCCACTGGCCGGCCTGGTGATCGGAGTGCTGGTCACCCTGCTGGTGCAGAGCTCCTCCACCTCCTCCTCCATCGTGGTCAGCATGGTCTCCTCCGGGTGTGAGTGGCAGCTCGCACACGCACACCTCACACAGCCCTACACGGCCTCTCCTGTCCGTTAGGGCTACGTCTCCGTGGGACTCTTCCAGAGCGTCTCGCACATAGAGCCTCTTGAATGAACCCGAGAAACCATTCTTATACAGTCAGGTCCATATATATTGGGACATCGACACAATTCTAATCTTTTTGGCTCTATACACCACCACAATGGATTTGAATGGAAATTAAACGAACGGATGTGCTTTAACTACAGACTTTCAGCTTGAATTTGAGGGTATTTACATCCAAATCAGGTGAACGGTGTAGGGATTACAACAGTTTGTATACGTGACTCCTACTTTTTAAGGGACCAAAAGTAATGGGACAATTAGCTGCTCAGCTGTTCCATGGCCAGGTGTGTGTTATTAATTCATTATCCCATTTACAAGGAGCAGATAAAAGGTTTAGAGTTCATTTCAAGTGTGCTATTTGCATTTGGAATCTGTTGCTGCCAACTCTCAATATGAGATCCAAAGAGCTGTCACTATCAGTGAAGCAAGCCATCATTAGGATGAAAAATCAAAACAAACTCATCAGAGAGATAGCAAAAACATTAGGTGTGGCCAAATCAACTGTTTGGAACAATCTTAAAATGAAAGAACGCACGGGTGTGCTCATCAACACCAAAAGACCCGGAAGACCACGGAAAAACCACTGTGGTGGATGACCGAAGAATTATTTCCCTGGTGAAGAAAACACCCTTCACAACAGTTGGCCAGATCAAGAACACTCTCCAGGAGATAGCTGTATGTGTGTCAAAGTCAACAATCAAGAGAAGACTTCACCAGAGTGAATACAGAGGCTTCACCACAAGATGTAAACCATTGGTGAGCCTCAAAAACAGGAAGGCCAGATTAAAGTTTGCCAAACAACATCTAAAAAAGCCTTCACAGTTCTGGAACAACATCCTATGGACTGATGAGACAAAGATGAACTTGTACCACAGTAATGGGAAGAGAAGAATATAGAGAAGGAAAGGAACAGCTCGTGATCCAAAGCATACAATTACAATTATCAATTAGGGCGATAAATGCGTCATTTAGCAGACGCTTTTATCCAAAGAGACTTACATCAGACATCGACACACTGACGGCAGAGTCAACCATGCAAGGCGACAGCCAGCTCGTCAGGAGCAGTTAGGGTTGCTGGGGATCGAATTAGCAACCTTTCGGTTACAAGACAACTGTTCTACCTCCTGAGCTAAGCCGAACCCCAACAGAGGCATGCCACCTCATCAGTGAAACATGATGGTGGTAGTGTCATGGCGTGGGCATGTATGGCTGCCAATGGAACTGGTTCCCTTGTATTTATTGATGGTGTGACTGCTGACAAAAGCAGCAGGATGAATTCTGAAGTGTTTCGGGCAATATTATCTGCTCATATTCAGCCAAGTGCTTCAGAACTCATTGGATGGCACTTCACAGTGCAGATGGACAAGGACCTGTAGCATACTGCAAAACCAAGGAAAGAGTTTTTTAAGGCAAAGAAATGGAATGTTATGCAATGGCCAAGTCAATCACCTGACCTGAATCCGATTGAGCATGCATTTCACTTGCTGAAGACAAAACTGAAGTTGCAGCAGAGGCCTGGCAGAGCATCACCAGGGTTGAAACCCAGCGTCTGGTGATGTCCATGCGTTCCAGACTTCAGGCTGTAATTGACTGCAAAGGATTTGCAACCAAGTATTAAAAAGTGAAAGTTTGATTTATGATTGTTAATTTGTCCCATTACTTTTGGTCCCTTAAAAAGTGGGAGGCACATATACAAACTGTAATTCCTACACCGTTCACCTGATTTGGATGTTATTAAAGCTGAAAGTTTGCAGTTAAAGCACATCTTGTTCGTTTCATTTCAAATCCATTGTGGTGGTGTATAGAGCCAAAAAGATTAGAATTGTGTCAATGTCCCAATATTTATGGACCTGACTGTATATATACACCCATATTTATTTTTTCCTTTTTTCCGTTAGACCACCGAGCAATTGTTTCACCCAAGTCTGCTTTCTAGAAGTACAGATCCTTTAGGCCACGGTTGACCTTGTCTGCGACAGTGATAAGAGGGTTGTGTAGTGAGGATGATGATGAGGCTCATGGTGATGAAGGTCCTCTGTGCATCCCACGGCAGTGTTGACGGTCCAGCTGGCGGTGCCCATCATCATGGGTACCAACATCGGAACCTCCGTCACCAACACCTTGGTTGCCATGACGCAGGCCGGCGACCGCAGCACGTTTCGCAGGTACCAACATTTATCTTTTTTGTATCCACGACGCAACATCAGTGCTGTTGACCCTTGACCTCATCCAGGGTATCTGATTGATGTTCTGTACCTGTAGGGCGTTTGCTGGGGCCACGGTGCATGACTTCTTCAACTGGCTCTCTGTGCTGGTGCTGCTGCCCCTGGAAGTTGCCACGGGTTACCTGTACATCATCACCAAACTCATCATAGACTCCTTCAACATCCAGAGTGGAGAAGCCCCAGCCCTGCTGAACGTCATCACGGACCCCCTCACAGAGGCCATCATACAGGTACGCGGACCGCTGTGGGCACCTTGGTCAACCTGGGGACCATCTTGGTTCTAATCAGAAACTGAAAGCGGACTCTGCATTCCTCTGTGAGGTGTATAAGACCTATTACTACTTTTCTTCCATCCGCATCTTAATTACTATGACAAGATTTTGTCTCTTCATCTCAACTGCTCTCTCTATCTCTCTCTCACTCTCTCTCTGCTGTGTACATATGTCCCTCTCTCAGTTGGACCAGTCTGTCATTAGTGGCATAGCCACTGGAGATCCGGAAGCAAGAAACAGGAGTCTCATCAAGACCTGGTGCAAAACGTTCACAAACACAGTAAGACAATAAAAGCATTTCTTTATATATAGAATTTGTAATAATACAAGGAAAAATAATATTAATATGAATATCTATATGAATATATTCATATCTATATGCATATTAATGTCAGTTGATAGTGACCCAAGTACATCGAGCACTTTGTAATGTGTGTGTGTTTATTTCAGACGTTAATGAACGTGACAATTCCTGGTCCGGAGAACTGCACCTCTCCGTCTCTATGCTGGGAAGACGGCAACCTTACCTACACTCTGAAGAACGTCTCTGAGACATACAACATTGAGAAATGTACTGGCAATACACTTTGATCTGTTCAAGTACATTTTGGTTGTTAATACAGTACTGTGAATAGGCTGAAACACAGGTGGGCAAATTAGACCTTTTTCACAGAAGATTCGTCGTAGATCAAGCACAGGTGTTGCTCATAACAATGATGTCGGGCCTGCTCACTTTTATGCACCAGCACACAGGTAGTGGACCAGTGGGGGTGAGTGCAACTCACCCGGTCTCCCTCTCACTGTGTGTTCCAAGGTAAGCACTTGTTTGTGGGCGTGGCCCTGTCCGACCTGGCCGTGGGGCTGATCCTGCTGGCGCTGTCCCTGCTGGTGCTCTGCTCCTGCCTCATCCTCATCGTCAAGCTGCTCAACTCCATGCTCAGGGGTCAGGTCGCCATGGTGATCAAGAAGATCCTGAACACAGGCATGTCCTCCATGTTACCTGCTCATAACGGCAATTGATGTTTGTTTGATTGTTTCTTTGAGATGTGGTATTAACATCTTTGTGGGTGTGTGTGTGTGTGTGTGTGTGTGTGTGTGTGTGTGTGTGTGTGTGTGTGTGTGTGTGTGTGTGTGTGTGTGTGTGTGTGTGTGTGTGTGTGTGTGTGTGTGTGTGTGTGTGGTGTGTATTTGCATGTGTCTGTGAGTGTAGATTTTCCATTTCCCTTTGGCTGGGTGACTGGGTACATTGCTATCTTGGTGGGAGCGGGAATGACCTTCATTGTGCAGAGCAGCTCTGTCTTCACCTCCGCCATCACCCCACTTGTTGGTGAGATCCACTCACCACTTTATTCATCTGTCCATCATCTGTCCATTCACATGAATGCATCCATTTATTTATCCATCTAGGAATAATTGCATTAAAAATCACTTTGTCTGCCCTTTGACCATCTGGATCCATCTGCACTTTATATACAAAATAATGTCTATCATAAAAACCAATGGTTAGCATCATTGGTGTCAGTAAATATAAGTAGATATCTCTGCACATAATAGGCCAACGAAGATGTTTTCCACAGTCTACCTATCACTCTCTATCACGATATAGTGTTCCAGTGTTCTGCAAATCTAACATTTGTAATTATTGTTAACCGTTTCTTTGCGATGTTCAATTGAGCTGTTAAGCTTGACTGTTGACAGTTTGAGTGTGGCGTCTTATCGAGGGACAGACACGATGATTGCTTCATCTAAGCGTTGGGCTACATCTCACGTGAAATGAGACTAACTGGACCAAGGCAAAAGGATACTGTTTTTGAGTATGGATGTGTATTGCGTTGTGTCTGTAGGGATTGGTGTCATCAGCATAGAGAGAGCCTATCCACTGTCTCTGGGCGCCAACATTGGCACCACCACCACCGCCATACTGGCAGCCATGGCCAGCCCTGGAGAGACACTGGGCAACGCCTTACAGGTCTGCTCCTCTATCCATTCATCTGTCTTCTTTCTATGAAAAAAAATTAACATCTTACAGCAATTCTTAATTTGTTACATTGGCTCCCAGTATGTCATATGAGAATTGATTTTATAATCATGCTAGCATATAAATGGTTTTACGGCCAAAGAATATAACTGAGCTTCCACTACGTAAGCCTTCTAGACCACTAAGATCTTCTGAGACCAATCTGTTAATTATCCCCAGAGTAAACACGAAACATTGGAAAGCAGGATTAGTTACAATGCAATGAATAGCTGGAATAAAATCCCTGAGGTTTAAAGACTTGTCCCAACTCTGACCACTTTTAAAACACGACTGAAGACTTTTATGTTTGCTTTAGCTTTCTGCTTAATCTTAAATACATTGCAATTTCTAAAATGCTTTTTTTTTAATTTAGCCTTTGTTGTCTTTTACTCATCTACTTTTATTTTATTATTGTATGACGATGTTTCTATGTGAAGTACTTTGAGTCTTACTCGTGTAATAAAAGTGTAATATGGATAAAGATGCCTTGCTTTAGCTTTCCTATGGGAACCTGACCTCGCTTGACAAAGAGGGGCTTACCCCCAACGAGACCAACAGTCAGGCCATCCATCCATCTAAGTATTACCTTGGTTCTTTGCACAGATCGCCCTGGTCCACTTCCTGTTCAACATCTCCGGCATCATCCTCTGGTACCCGATCCCGTTCACCCGCATCCCCATCCGCCTGGCCAAAGGCCTGGGGAACATCACCGCCTCCTACCGCTGGTTCGCCGGCGTCTACATCCTCGCCTGCTTCTTCGTCCTGCCCCTTGGCATCTTCGCCCTCTCCATGGCCGGGTGGGAGGCGTTGGTGGGGGTGGGTGTCCCGCTGGTTGTCTTGCTGGTGGTTGCCGCGGTGATCAACGTGCTGCAGCGGCGGCGTCCCGGCTGGCTGCCCGCGCTGCTGCGCTCCTGGGACTTCCTGCCTCTCTGGGCGCACTCTTTGGAGCCCTGGGACAGGGTGGTTACCGTCCTCGCCACCAAGTGCTGCTGCTGTTGCAAGTGCTGCCAGGTTGCCCCCGACGACCCTGAAGAGCTGGGGGATGAGTGTTGCACGGAGCCGGAGGGGAAAACGCAGGAGGCAGGGACGTATGATAACCCCTCGATGAGCGAGGAGGAGGAGGAGGCGGAGCGCGTGAGGAAAATGGAGCTGAAGATTCTGAACTCAAGTCGTCTCTGATTGGGCCTGGTTGAATCTGGGCCTGGTTGAATCGGGTCTGGTTTAATCGGGTCTGGTTTAATCGGGTCTGGTCTGTGCTTTTTTGAGCATCTGTGGACATAACTTCAGAGCCAACATCAAACCTGTATTGAGCTTCATTGAACTCTAACAACTCTGTGTGAAACCTCAATATAGAACTTCAAATGTACACTGTATATTTGATTGAAGTAATTCAATCTGAGGTGCCCTTGTAAGCTGTCTTAAAATTATGTTTTTTGATTTGAGTAATAAAATAGCAGAAATGTTCAAACTGTAATGGAACAGTTGCCACAAAATGTTTCTGGAGTAGTCTGAAGCTTTATGTGTCACATGGTTTTCAGTGGTTTGTACTTAATGTTCATTACTGTGTAACTAATACATCCTCCGAAACATCATTTTAAGATGTAACTTTGCAAAAATCTTAATCTATTATGAAGACAGTAATTATATTCAAGGAATATATGGCTTAAAATTAATGTTGATTATGTATTTGATTGTAAATATTTAAAGAGTTTAAAGTTTTCTGACATTCATTAATTGAAGAGAGTTTTTGTACATAATAAAATCATTGAAGCTATTTTTATCTTGGTGTTTTAGTCAGAGACCTAAATCAATCTTTCCCCTCCCTCATCCTTTCTCTCTATCTCTCCTCTCTCTCTCTCTCTCTCTCTCTCTCTCTCTCTCTCTCTCTCTCTCTCTCTCTCTCTCTCTCCCTCTCTCTCTCTCTCTCTCTCTCCCTCTCTCTCTCTCTCTCTCTCTCTCTCTCTCTCTCTCTCTCTCTCTCTCTCCCTCTCTCTCTCTCTCTCTCTCTCTCTCTCTCTCTCTCTCTCTCTCTCTCTCTCTCTCTCTCTCTCTCTCTCTCTCTCTCTCTCTCTCTCTCTATCCCACTCTCTGTCCGTCTGTCTATCTAACTCTCATTGCTGAATTAGTCTCTCTCTTTCAATTTCTCTCAAACCTAGTGTAATGCGTTCCCCATTGAGATGGAAACTACATTCCTAGGCCTACTTCTAGTCAACATTGAAGTGTCTGTGACAACCAATCACGTGTCCAGGTAGATTCCATTGCTGTTCCATCGTACTGACGGATGTAGAGTCATATGACGTTGAATGATGCCATGTGAACATGAGACTGGTTATCAATAAGCCAATACATTCAATGATAAATGGCTCACTAAACACACCCATGTCAGCCACGAGACCACGTCCCCAGAAGGGTTTCTGAGGGCATATGCATATTGCATATTGACTGAATATTAGTTAAATAAACATAAAAATACCCAAATATTCAGGGGATGTCAGTTTTAAAAGTTAAAGACATCAAATTGAAAATTGTACAACAGTCGCTATTGCTGTACAAAACACACCCTAGGCTATAAAGAAGTACATTTGTATCAAAAAAGTCTTTATCTTTACTGCCAGCCAGGACTATCTCTCACACAATCACGTGGCATTAGTTGCCTGTTTGCTTAAAAAAGGGGATAAAGCTAGCAGTATCTGGCTATTTATGGCTGTGTTTCTTCTCTATCTCCCTGCGATAACCTGGAGCTGCTACGAGTTATCCAGGGAGCAGCCGAGGTGTGGTTGAACCTTTGATAATCGAATGGCCTCAGCGACAGAGTGCTCTCTGCCGCGGGGGTCTCCCAGTGCAACGCCACAAAGATATGAACCAGCACAGGCCTATAGAGGGTGGGGGACGTTTTATCTTTATCTTCGGTTAACCTCGATAACTAATATCTAATCTTTTGTGGGTCGTTTAGGAAATGGCACCAGGAACAAGCGTTCACGATATTGGAAATTAGTAACTGAATGCTAATGTGTGTAAGGCCCCAATAACAAATAACTGATAGGTTTAAACTTTTTCTTCCCACTGCCGCTTCGTTTTCTACCAAATACGTTAATGTTGAATGTTGTCTTGAAACTTTTACCGACGGAAGAGTTAAGCAAACAAGTTTAAGCTAGTGCAATTATTTATTCAGTGTAAATGATGGATGCAAATCCTCTGTTTCCCCAGAGGGTCTGTGGCTGAAAGACAGCATGTCCTGGCGGGCTGTATTAACATTGAGTTTCATCGTTGTTCGTGCTCTTACTAGCAAGCCTACTACCATAATAACATTACATTGCTGAAGATGTAGGTATTGGGAGATCCAGAAGATTCAACAAAACTCTAAATACTTTTGATTTTAGTCATATTTATTGAGTAATATCAACATCAGTATTTTTCCAAATGTCAATGAAATATTACAACATCTCAATTCCAAATGTATCACAGTCATTACAAGACATTTGATTTGCATTTTACTTACACTTTACACTACTGCACTACTAACATTTACAAATTGATAAGCACTAATTCTAGCGTTTCTTCTCCTCTATAGACTGACTCACTAAAGCTATTCTAACACCGTATCAAAAATATCAACACATTATAATACAAACATCTGCAGCGTTTATAGCACCATACTTTGCAATTTACATTTGTTTAGAATAATATACATTTGAGTGGACTGCAACACACTTTCACACACCCTTAATGGCCTTTTCACTCATTCCAGAATACTTTCTAATTCCAAGCCATACGTATTCCTACTACGATATATTATTCAGAGTAGTAGATATATTTCTGTGCTGATCACCAAAAGCCATACGTGCTGTTCCTTTTCTGACCACGAGGGGGAGTGGTGGTTGCGCCACCCTGTGCCGATTTTATTAACTACAGTTCATACAGCAACAATGGAGCGAGGGTCCTGGCTCCTCCTAGAAGGGCACAGGTCCGTAGTAGGCGGTGTACGCAGCGACGATGCCCTCGGTCTCCGCCATCTCGTCACAGCCGTCGTGCAGCTCACACACTTCCCTCAGGCTGAGAGAGAGAGAGAGAGAGAGAGAGAGAGAGAGAGAGAGAGAGAGAGAGAGAGAGAGAGAGAGAGAGAGAGAGAGAGAGAGAGAGACAGAGAGAGAGACAGACAGACAGACAGACAGACAGACAGACAGACAGACAGACAGACAGACAGACAGACAGACAGACAGACAGACAGACAGACAGACAGACAGACAGACAGACAGACAGACAGACAGACAGATATAGAGATAGAGTGAGAGAGACAGACAGCAACAGAATGAGAGTGGGATATGGAGGGTCAGAGAGATAGAGTAATAGAGAAGGACAGAGGGTGAGGTTCGGTTCTGAGGGCTCTCAGCAGCATTGTTGCAGAGTAGGAGTGCATTTATTGTGTTGTTTAAAGGCTGAAGGGTGTGTTGTGAAGGGGAATACCTTTCTGTCTGGAGAGGGCTGAGTGTGCTGGTGGCTCTCCTCCTCCTCAGGAGAACGGCGGCTAGGTCCCTCTTCATAATCACCTGGGGAGCTGGGGAGGTAACAACGCACGGCTAAGAACACGCAAAAGGGACACGCAACGAAACAGAAAGGTTGTGGGGTCACATCCGAGATGGACATTCAAATCCCCACACACGTGGGTTTGCTTTGTGGACGGATATTACTTGGGGACAGCGGGTCACATCATGTCTATATCATAATGATACACTTTACTATGACTGGACTGTTGCACGGCCCGGGGATGCCCCTGCTGCCACGGTGCCCCCTGCAGGCCAGAGACGGGAGCAGCAGGCTCACAACACGACGTCATGCTGCGCCTCACCTTCAGCGAGGGCAGGAGCGCCCGTGACCTCAGAGGAGGAGGACTCGGACGAAGAGGAGGAGGAGGAGGAGGAGGAGGAGGACGACGAGTCAGAGGCGGCCGAGTCTGACTCTGAGGATTCAGATGACGATGACGATGATGAGGATGAAGAGGAAGAGGAGTCCGACGGGGAATCGGATTCGGAAGACGAAGGTGTATCGGCGTCGGGGGCGGCGGAGGGGTCTGCCACATCAGGGGCTGCTTCGCCAGCGTCGTCCAGATCAGGATCATCCACCGCCTCAGGCTCCACCACTGCAAGGCGACACACACACACACACACACACACACACACACACACACACACACACACACACACACACACACACACACACACACACACACACACACACACACACACACACACACACACACACACACACACACACACACACACACACACACACACAATGTTGTATTGGCCCACTCTTCCACTGTGAACCTCAATGTAAATAACATGCATGCTACAATGGAGAGTCAGCATTAAGCATTGCTAATAATGAAACCATAGATAGCATTAAGTCACGAGTAACTATAGATAACCTTTAGTCGCTGATAATCAAACTATTTACAGCATTGAGTCACTTATAAACCACACTGTAGATAGCATGTAGTCACTAGTAAAAATACACATTATAGACAACCTTTAGTCAGTTATAAAACACACTTTAGCATTGAGTCCAAAATATTACAAGTAGAAAAGCATTTAGTCGTTTATAAAACACACTATAGGCAGTATTCAACCCTTATAAAACAGACTACAGGCAGTATTCAGTACTTATAAAACAGACTATAGGCAGTATTCAGTACACAGTCATTACAAGACATTTGATTTGCATTTTACTTACACTTTACACTACTGCACTACTAACATTTACAAATTGATAAGCGCTAATTCTAGCGTTTCTTCTCCTCTATAGACTGACTCACTAAAGCAGTACTTATCAAAGAGACTATAGGCAGTATTCAGTACTTATAAAACAGACTATAGGCAGTATTCAGTACTTATCAAAGAGACTATAGGCAGTATTCAGTACTTATAAAACAGACAATAGGCAGTTTTCAGTACTTATCAAACAGACTATAGGCAGTATACTTATCAAAGAGACTATATTCAGTACTTATAAAACAGACAATAGGCAGTATTCAGTACTTATAAAACAGACAGTAGGCAGTATTCAGTACTCAAACACGCTATAGAGGACCAGAGATGTAACGGGAGGGGCTCCTTACCTCCTGTTGACCAGCAGACGGTCAGGAGGCCACAGATGCTGAGAAGGACCAGGGTCTTCATGTTGCCGTGGAGATGAGGCTGGGCTTGGGGCCTGTTTGACTTGACTGGCTGCTGACTGCTTCAGACCTTCTTGGCTCTCTTCTCCTGTGTGGCTCTGGAAGGCTCCGTCTGACTTCTGCTCCTCATCCAGGGTCAATATATACCGTAGCTCACGACAGCCCACCCTCTTCCTCCACCCTGGTCTTCCTCTGCCGGATGCTGGGCCTGGTGGGGCTGGGTGAGGCCGGGCTGGGCCGTGGGATTGATTTGATTGGCTGGAGAAATCGAATGGCACTGGTTCCGCTTCCACCTCCCAAAAAGAAAAAGAAACACCCACGCTCTCCTGCCACAGAAACTCAGGGAGTCTCGCTCGCCCACACACAAACAGACACACACACAAACAGACGCACGCACACACGCACGCACGCACGCACGCACGCACGCACGCACGCACGCACGCACGCACGCACGCACGCACGCACGCACGCACGCACGCACGCACGCACATACCCATACATAAACCAGTATTCTGCCCTCCACACAATATTATGTATGCAAAAAGGGTTAGGGTGTGTGTGCGTATGGTATGTGTGTGTGTGTGTGTGTGTGTGTGTGTGTGTGCATGTGTGTGTGTATGTATGTACAGTATGTATGTATGTATTTATGTATGTATGTATGTATGTATGTATGTATGTATGTATGTATGTATGTATGTATGTATGTATGTATGTATGTATGTATGTATGTATGTATGTATGTATGTGTGTATCTGTGTATCTGTGTGTGTGTGTGTGTGTGTGTGTGTGTGTGTGTGTGTGTGTGTGTGTGTGTGTGTGTGTGTGTGTTTTTGTGAGTGTGTATGTGCGCGCGTGTGTGTGTGTGTGTGTGTGTGTGTGTGTGTGTGTGTGTGTGTGTGTGTGTGTGTGTGGTGTGTGAGGGCGTGTGTGCGCGCGTGTGTGAGTATGTGTGTATGGTGGGGTTCCCGCAAGAGCAGCAAAAGGGTACCCGGTTCAACAGCATTGCTTCGCCTTTCGCCCCAGATGTGATTCCCCCCTGCTCCCTCACTACCCCTCCCCTCCCACCCCCACGAACCCTAAAGTGCGGTCTGGCTGAGCCGCACTCCGCTACTAATGGTGCGGAGCGGACCCGGAGCGACGCTCATTACGCCACTGCGTTTAATTACAGCGCTGCGGCGGACCAGCGCAACCTCCAGCCAGAGCAAGGGACTATTTCCAGACCTCCTCCTCTACAACCAGGGCCGTGGTCGGAGCGACGCGCTGCCATCCCATCGTCCGACCGAAACCCCCGTGCAGACTGACAGCCAAGTCCAGAGCCGGGCCTGCTGCTGCTGCTGCTGCATTGTCTCCCCTGGGCTATTTTTAGATGCGTGCGCTGAACCCCGAGTGCCAGAGCCGCAGATACACATGTGGGTTTGGATTCAGCTCTCGCTTTAGAGACTCTGCTGAGAGTTGAGTTCACAGATTTTAGCTGTGGCTTGCCAGGCAAATATATATGCATATATATATATACATTTTATGTTTTGCAGAGTAGTGGGTAGATGCCAGAGCCCTTTATATAAGTTAAATACCACGTTGACGATAAGGAACATGCCTGGATGATCTCTTCTCAGACACACGGACGAGGTGGTGCGGTGTCGACGCCTCGTCCATTGTAGTGTGAAGGAATGCTGCAGACAATGCTGCCACAGCGCTGGCCTGCCGTTTACCTTGTTTCACAGTCTCTGTTATTCTTGGTGTCGGCCGTAGCTCTTGGATGGAGTGGCATGTAATTTGTACGTCTGGTCAAGATTCTGTCTTGCTGGACAGGGTTCAATACGTGGGGGCATCAGAGCTGTTGACAAAGAGAAACGACTTCCCTTTCTTCACGTCTACGTTGAGTTGTTATTGTTGCCGTTTCTTTGGGTGCACGAGGCAGTGGAAGAATGCTAGAATGCTGAGCGTTTGCTTGCGGTCTGCTCATTATGTTTTACACTCGGAAATGCCAAACAGATTCATGCACACAAACCCACCAGACAGGCTAGTCAGACGCATACAAATACTACCTTTTGTAATGCTTACTCATATCTCTAATGTTTTGACACAGAAACCACTTTTCAATTGTGCTCAATGGATGTTTATAAATCAAAAGAACGTTCCCTTATGTTTTTTATGGACTGTGTTGTATGTCTGGGCAGTGCTTTTTGTTCTTTCATTCAGGTATTTCGTATCAAATATAGGTCAACCACTTTAATTTTTATCGTAACGTATTCACCGATTTAATTTCACAGCCATTCATCATTGAAACTGCCATGATGCACAAATCATCTCACACACACACACACACACACACACACACACACACACACACACACACACACACACACACACACACACACACACACACACACACACACACACACACACACACACACACACACACACGCACACACACACACACACGTACACACACACACACACACACACCAAACATACACAGTACATGCACAACTAATGTATGCATAACTAAACATATACAGATGTAAACTCACACACATGTACAGAACTACACAAACACATGCACACACACACACACACACACACACACACACACACACACACACACACACACACACACACACACACACACACACACACACACACACACACACACACACACACACACACACACACACACACACACAAACATACCCCAAAATACACAGAGGCAAACACACAAACACATGTACTGACACACACACATGTATACAGACTTGGATGAATTGATTCCCCCGACCCTATTCATTCATGTGTATCACATCCATTGGGACGCCTGAAACAGCCCCTAAACAGTCTGTAAGAGTGTTTGGAGAGCCAGCTGAGGTTATGTATTTTCATCTTTTCGCTGAGAACGTCAGCCTGCCAGCCAGCTCCTTCGGCGAGTCCTCTGTTGCATCCGCCTGGCAGCTCCCCACTGCCAATTACTCTGGGACCAGCCAGGCCCCCAGAAAGTCCCCGTACTCTGAAGGGCTGTATTTAGGATCAACCTAAATATCACAAACACACCATCTGTGGTCATTTTATAGATCTTGTTTTCGTGCTTCTACTTCCGTTATTTAGAATGTTGGTTAAAGTCTTTCGTGTTTTTTTTTTTTTTTCAAAGTCTGTCTAATTAACCATATTTAAGTTATTCACTACTTATAGATGTTAAGGACGTTTAGTGTTATAGTTGGTTTTATTGAGGAATGTTTATGAAAAGCAGTTATACTACAGTTGGGGCAGTTGGTGGTGCTATGGTACTATGGCCCAATGGTGGAGCGTTATTGTTCTTTTGTACAATGCTTTTATGGTACTATAGTGCTATGGAACTATGGTGCTATTGTGCTATGGTACTATGGTGCTATTGAACCATGATACTATGGTACTATTGTAGTATATTGCTATGGTACTATTGTGCTATGGTGCTATGGTACTATGGTGCTATGGTACTATGATGCTATGGTACTATGGTGTTAAGGTGCTATGGTACTATGGTACTATGGTACTATGGTGCTATGGTGCTATTGTGCTATGGTGCTATGGTACTATGGTACTATGGTGCTATGGAACTATAGTCCTATAGTGCTATGGTACTATGGTACTATGGTACTATGGTGCTATGGTACTATTGCACTATGGTACTATGGTGCTATGGTACTATAGTCCTATAGTGCTATGGTGCTATGGTGCTATGGTACTATAGTCCTATAGTGCTATGGTACTATGGTGCTATGGTACTATAGTCCTATAGTGCTATGGTACTATGGTGCTATGGTGCTATGGTACTATGGTGCAATGGTACTATGGTACTATAGTCCTATAGTGCTATGGTACGATGGTGCTATGGTACTATGGTGCTATGGTACTATAGTCCTATAGTGCTATGGTATTATGGTGATATGGTACTATGGTGCTATGGTACTATAGTCCTTTAGGGCTATGTTACTATGGTGATATGTTGCTATGGTACTATAGTCCTATAGGGCTATGGTACTATGGTGCTATGGTACTATAGTCCTTTAGGGCTATGGTACTATGGTGCTATGGTGTTGCAAGATCAGTGTAGCGAGGTCAACCCCTCTCACAAGCACACATATGAACGCACACACACACACACACAAATCACAAACAAACACACACACATTTCCGCGCTGGTTCAAGACGTGCTCCAGACAGACGCAAGCGTCCCACCACAGGGCTGCGGTGTCGTCTGAGAGAAAGAAGGAACCAAACGTTTGCCTTCTTTTTTCTTTTTTATTCCAAATGTATTCAACATTCACAGGGTTTTTATTGATCTTAGAGCTCGCTTTTGGCCTGAGCTCCAGCCTGCTTCTCCGCCTGGTTAAAAATAAAAGGAAATTGGAGTTACAGGCCAAAGGGAAACAAACAATATTTCGTATATGTTGAGATGACGTTCGTATATGAACTTTCATTGATTCGTCCATTCTCGGACAAAGTCCTCACAATAACAGACAAATGTATAACGTGCATACAGTATGTTTATATTAATATAAACATTCCAAACCACCTTCAGCTCCCCTTTCAGGAATGCGTGGCAGAAGCTCCTCACACGCTCGCTGGAGACAGGCCCCTGGGGTAGGAGCCACTTCATGTCCGACCCACCGTCGTAGATCCCCACCCGCGGGAGGTCCCCCGACGCGAGGCCGAAGTAGCCCAGCGAGCGCAGGTTGGACTTCACCGCGCCGTTGATCAGCACAAACAGCAGCTGGGGGATGTGGAGTCGGTAGAAACATCGGTAGTAACATTGACATGCTTCCCCTTATTCGTTCCACGGTGAATCTCCGCACAGTGGCCGAGTCCGAAGGAGAACCAAAACATCGTACTCTCTTTAACGAAGTGGCTGCAGTGCGGCTGGCTCCCGTGTAAAACATCCATTTCAAGTTCAGTTAAAATGCAGTATGTGTCAAATGCAGCACAAAGAAAAGGCAGTAGCATTTCTTGTAACAATTATTGTGTTCCAAGCTCTCCTCACCAATGCAAGACCAACAAGTCAGTAGAAAGCGTAGAAAAAAAAAAGAAACACGAGTAATAATAAAAGTATGAAAAGCATAAAAAGCATAGTGCAAAGGCTGTTTGACATTTTAATGTAGAAGAGAGTGTCTGTGTGTGTTTGTCAGTGTGTGTGGGGGGTGGGGGGAGGGGGAGGGGGTGTAGCTGTATGGTGTCATAGTTCAAGATGTTTGGGAGTCTTGTGGTTTGTGGGAAGCCGCTGTCCCTGGTCCTGTTGCTTTTGGTGCAGATGCTCCAGCACCGTTTGCCAGACGGTACCGGGGTGATTAGTGTGTGGCTAGGGCGGATGTGGTCCCTGGGTACGCTCCAGACCGTCCTCCCACACCTCTGGGTGTGGAGGTTAGGGTTAGGGCTGCATGGCTCAGCCGCTCAGTCCTTCTGATTCAATTCAATTTGAATAAACAGGAGGACAGGTGTGGAGTTTGGGATTTTTTTTAGATTAGATTAGATTAGAATGTTAGAATTAGAATTTGAATAAAATGTTATAATATTCCACTGTTTCGACGTTGATGACGCTGTATGTTTAAGCCGTGTTTCAATTACACGTTTGTTTTGGTTCAAATTGATTCCATCGATTCGGAAATGGCCGAGCTTTCTGAACTTTGAGCGTTTGCCTGTTTCCCTGACGCTAATCCGCCACCAGATATCACAGGGGAGGAACTCCACACTCAAAGGACTCTCTCTTTGACCTCTGCGGGGGGGGGGGGGGGGGACGACGACGACATGAGGAAGGGGAGGGGCTGGTGCTGACCTTGCCGGTGAACTCCGGGGCGAGGGCGGCGAGCTGTTCCTTGAGCTGGGTGAACTCCTTGGTGCCCCGGTTGACCATCAGCAGGAGGTGGACCTTCACCTCCGAGTTGAACAGACCCACCGCAGTCTGCAGGCAGAGGGACGCAACAAGCAGTGAGGAAAACAAAGCATAGAAACACAGCATGCGTCACAACCATAGAGTGCAAGCTGGCTCAAGGGGGGGTCTTCAGT
>NC_079414.1:13104982-13127482 GCF_026213295.1 Gadus chalcogrammus | reverse complement strand
CCCTAACCCTTACTCTACCCTCAATAACCGGTATAAACACACAAGGACATTCTGACTTTCAACAATAATGAGGAAAATATTGCTAAATTGAACAAATTGGCGTCTTAATCTGGTCAACATTCCAGCATTTTGGGTCCAATCACGTTTCACTGCACAGCAATTGTGGGTGGTTCAAAATATTGAATGTAACATATAATATGTTATGCATATTTTACCAGGCATCAAATGTAGTGTTTCAGGTAAATAGCAAAGGTAAGTCTCAGTTATGGTAATTATGACTTGTTTCTATTAAGACCCATTTATCTAGAACAAAGCCAAGATAAAGGGTTAGATATTTCTGTAGTGGTTCTGTTGTTCTCTGAAACAGCTACTTATGCAACATTTAATCCATTTACCCGGGGGATAGGATTGACCATGAGTATAGGATCCTCTTTGTGGCTTGTGATATCTAACCTTATGACTCTCCCAAGCTTTATTTGTCACTGTCAACAATGACTTTATTGGTTTTACTTCAATCTTCCCTTTTTAAATAGTTAGTCATCGGTGGGTTAGACTAAATATCAAAATAAGGGCTAAACTAACTAATCCAAAGAAAAGATTTGAACCAAAACAAAATCTTTTATTTTTGGTGAACATTGTCAGTGTATCCCAGGTGCTGCTTCCTGTGCCTGTTTTTCATTTGGAAGATTCTAGGACATCCACATGAGCCAGAACCTCCAGGCTCTTATATACGAGCAGATTGTTTATTATACAGTTTATATATTCGGTTTACTCCATTTTAGAGGAACGCCAGATTAAATAAACCGTCTTTGTCGGGCCTTGTAATTTTAAACACAGCCTTAAATCTGTGTTAGGTCAGAGCATTCATGGGCAAAAATAGAGCTTGGCCCACAACACACATACACACGCAAACACACATACACACACACACGCACACACACACACGAACATACACACACACACACACACACACGAACACACACACACACACACACACACACACACACACACACACACACACACACACACACACACACACACACACACACACACACACACACACACACACACACACACACACACACACACACACACACACACACACAGCTCTCTGCTCAACATCTAACGGACATTGCAATTACAGTTCCTGAATTGCACAGGCTATAAAAAGTAGTTCTGAAGAATGTAACTCAAGAATACACAAAATCAATAATTGGGGGATTTTTCTTTGTTATGCCATACCGGGGTAAATTTATCCCCATATTTATATGGTCAATTAGGCTTTCGGGTTCCACTATAATCCTACTTTTTCGATAAGATATAAACACTACTATTAGATTGAAGACTGAAACATATGACCAACATTCTGATTCCAAAGGAAAAACACAAAAAACTAAACGCCCCTTGTTTGAATGTTCAAATTTCATAACATTATATTTTTCATTCTACCACAGAATAGTTGTAAACTTCATTCTGATTGTTCAATGAGGCTCCATGGGTGTCCATTATTTTTCATAGCGGCACGCCTCTGCCTTTCAACAGTTCTGAAACAATGCGCCACAATTCTTAAAACCACTACCCCTTACTTAGGTCTACATTATTGTCCGCTAACAGGACCCCCATGGGTTGTTTAATTCCTCACTTAGAATATATGATACCTATTAAATAGCACTGATTGAAAATGTTGCATTGTTGATGATCATAAAAATAGATGTTTGCAATGTAAGACAATTAACCCAGTGTACGTTTAGACTAATTTATAAATGCATTAACCCTGTTAATCTGACCAAAAATAGCCAGACCAAAGTGTCTCGTCCCTCGTGTGGATGGATGAATCAGCAGAGATTAGCGGACAGAGTATAAAGAGCAGCAGGTGGACAGAGCAAGCATAAAGAAGTCAGAGAAACCTACCTGGAGACATTAAGACAAGGAGATCCTCCTCCAAACCCAGGTAAGAGGAAACAGCTTTCTCTCTGAACTACAGCGTCTATTTGTCGTGTCTGGACTCTTTAACTAAACTCCACAACAATGGAATTAATGGCGTGTGAACGCGTGCCTAAAACTTTAGGATACTTTAATTGGAAGCCTCGTAATTCTTGAATAACCCGAGGGAATACTAATAGACGACTATACAAAGTAGACATCTTGTTCTCTTGATAACAAATGTTGCTGTTATTAATTTTAACAAGGGTCTAATGAGGAAACATACGAAGTAGACATGTTTATACTGAATATCTATGGCCGGTCTATGGTGGTGTACAGTTTGAGAATGCTCTTTGAAAGAGTTTTTATTGTCTGCTTTTTTTTTGGATTGCGTGCAGTGACTGAGCTCTTGACATTTGAATTGAAGTCCTCTGGTTTGATGAAACCAGTATTGGAGAAATACATCACAAATACCACGCATGGCTAGCTGGTCTCGCTATTCAAAGTTAAATCATTAGTCAAGAAAGACTCCACTTTAGCTGATTTTTAGCTGATTCCCCCTTTTACCGGAGGGACCCGAGAAACAGTCGATGAGGGGATCATTCTGTGAACAGCTGGAGTAATGGCACAGAGAGATTGAGAGCTGGCCAAGTCTCATTTTAAAGACAGTGTGAACTGAACTTCCTCACAGGCTTTGTTGTCCATGTATGGTTAGGGTTAAAAAAATGCACATGTAGTTATTGCTGCTGGTCAATTGCTGATGTTATGCCCTCACGTTTTCTTCCAGAATCTAAAACAAAATGGACATTGCTGTTCCAGCCGCCGCCGACAAGAAGGCCGCCCCCAGGTTCAAGCAGAGGGCTGCTCGTACCTTCAAGAGCAAGGCCCCAAAGCCTGGCCAGAAGGGGTGAGCTGGGCTACAGGCACATTTGGAAACAAATTAGAATTAACATGTTGACAGTCTAACAGAGCAGCATTTAAGTACCTTGTCCATTCAATGAACCTGCTAAAGGTTGCATCAGCGATGTTGGGTGACTTCACTTCTGATGAATGAAGCAAAAAACCCAACAACAACCACCCCTTGTCTGTGATTGGTTGGAATACTATTTATTTTGGTTTTGCGTGGTTGGTAGTACCATTTGTTTTTGTCTACTACCTCAGAGCATAGGCTATCTGCAAAGATGCGGGCAGCTAGCTGATCGTGAGGAAAGATCAGATGAATATGATCATTTATGTTTTGGCCTAGAATCGCTGATACAACCTTTAAGAACCAAAAGTGAATCCTGCATCAGGCAAGAGATCCCATTACATCGCTCTTGTCTTCTTGTCCAATCAGATTCGGGGACGACATCCCCGGCATGGAGGGTCTCGGCACTGACATCACGGTGGTGTGCCCATGGGAAGCCTACGGGGACTTGGAGCTCGGGGACCTGGCGAAATATGGAATCGTCTAGAATCTCCCTCCTGTTCCCGTTACCGCCTGTTCATTTGATTCTAGAATTGTTGCTCCATCCGGAATGTTACCCTCTAGCCTGATCCACCGAGGTTCCGAGAGGACTTTTACTGACTGCTGCTGAGGTTGGCCCTACTGCACAAGGCTTTGTCGGAAGATGTGAAACATCGGTGACATGTGTCTAATGTATCTGTTCATGGGCCTTGTGAGTGTTTGGGGGCCAGGGAAGGGGCAGCAGGGCAATTGTTCTAAATTGGTCTGGTTTAAATACTTCCCCCCGATATTATTCACCACTCTTCTTAGCCGTCGAGATACATTTGTCTTTCCTGCCTTTTGTGTCCTCCCAACTCTGTCTTTGGAGTCAACGTTGTACGATAGAGAAAGAAGTGGTTATTTTTTATACACGCTGTAGACCGTTCAGTCTAATATCAAATGCTGAATAAACAACCAAATTTCTCACTTGTTAAAAAAAGTTGTTGATTTATTTTCCTTTCAAATTCATATCATAGGGCGGCTAACCCTTACACCAGGCAAACTGGAACGACGCCCAGAAGACCCCAGGGGAATAGTGGCCTTTTGATATAATGCACTAATAGTAGGACTTGTCTGATACAAAGTTGGTGTACATAATTGTACAGATTTAACGATAACCTACACGTAAACCTGGGGAGGACAGCTTGCTAGAGGTTGTTGGAACACTTCAGTAGTTTACAATCTTTCTCGTCAAATAATCAGACATTTTAGTGTGTCCCACTAACAATACATTCTCCAGAAATTAACCTGTTTTTGGTATGTTTCAAAACTTTATTGTCCATATGCAAGCATACAGAAATTTGTCGTCAAAAAACGATAAGACTGGATGTTAAAAAGTACATTGTGGCAGGTCAATACGGTGTCCTAGTGTCCTGTGATTTTGTTGATAATGATCAGTATGGTCTTGCTGTCCTCCAATATCCTCAGCTCCTCAGCAGGAAGAGTCTATGGTGGGCTTTTGTTTTAACTGGGTGCCTGTCCAGTCCTGAGAATGAGAAGGTCTAGTAGTCTATTTGGAGTATCTTGCGAGGCAGCTGGATTCGCTGGATTCGCAAAAACCAAATCACGCGAGAATTCATCTTGACAGGCTTCCAAGTTATGCGCTCGTGGCCGGACCACAATGGTTTGGACCAATCAGCATCTTAAGAGATAACTTTGTTATTAAGGTGATCCGTGATCGACGATGATAGACAGATGTTTCATCCAATCACCTGCCAAGTATTTTCTGAAAGTGACAGCCCTTTGCCAAACAGTTTCCAAGGAAGTTTTCCCAGATGGTTCTGTGGAACAGTCCAACTGGCTCGGCCTGTTACTGTGTGGATGCCCGGTCTGTTAAGAGAAACAACCTGCTCCACCTTCTGGCTGTTTACATGCAGTGGTTTGGAGAGTGGATGGGACTTGACTTTTTACCTCCCATGCACATCTCCTTGGTTTCATTGACTGATCAAACAATTCAGAAAGTGGGCTGACACAAAATTGGCGCTCAGAGAAGGTGTGTCAGAAAACTGTGTGACCAGGAGGATTTTATTAGCATATTTAATGAGTGTAAGTGGTTGCATGTGATTCCCTTGCTATAATCATAACAAAAAAGACAGAAACCAGCCTGCAATAAAATCCAAGGAAAGTTCAACAACAACAGACACATCAACATATCTCCATGGAGACAGTGCTGTTATAAACCCTGTCGATAAGAAGGCCCCTCCAAGGTTCAAGCAGAGGGCCGCTCATACCTTCATGTGTGGGCCTTCAAGCCTGGCCAGAAGGGGTGGGCTGTGTTTAGGCACACTGAGAAACTCATTAACATTGACATGTAAACAGTCTTACATGGGAGCCTTTGATTAGCTTTTAAATTGAATTAATCTGTTACCAGAACACACTTAATTTTGTATCATCATAATGGCAGCTTCTCTCTGGTTAGACTCATTCAGAGAGCTCTGCCACTCCCGGTGAACGTAAAGGCCTGTACATGCTTGGTCACTGCAGCATGTAAGCAGCACCACCCAGGGGTCTTCCACATCAAAGTGACCTAGCAACATGTGTAGATCTAGATCACAAGCTCCAACCTAGATGTTGCGCAACACGGATTGGTGACTTTACGGGCAGGTCTGCTTCCGCAGCATCTCAGTTGGGATAATGTTACAGCTAACCTAGCTTAGCTTAGATTCGAATAAACATTGAACCCTTTTACTTACTTAACTTTAAAAAAAAATGTTTGTAAATCATTAGTAAATACAAATAGGAGATGGTTTTGCCAGAAAGAGGGTGACATGATTTTTCGATCTATCCAAAGAGGTCTTGTACATTTCGGCGGACAAATCCCCCTCTGGTGTACGCTTTGTGTAATGACACGTTGTGTCGGCTGCGCTATCCGTATAAAGGCCTGTACATTAGTTATACAACATACAACAACATTAGTTATACAAGAAAGGATTGTTCTGTCTATTTGTATGGCTTTCACAAGCTTTACGTGTGACTGTCAATAAATACTTTATTGGGTTTACCTCCTTTAAATACTATGCTGTTTTACTGTTGTCCTGAAGTGTTCAACTAGCAATCAATTCAAGAAATATAAACTTGTGGGTTTCAGTTTGCTTTGAAACTTTATTGTCCATATGCAAGCATTCAGAAATGCATATGCTTAAGAATAGGATTAGTTCAAAAACAACACATTGCCAACATGGACAACAAATTACAGCGTTAAACACAGCAAAGACTGGATGTTTAAGGGCATAGAGCCCGGGCCATACAGTGTCTTACTGGCCTTTGTGTTTTAGTTGAGTATTGTCATTATGGTCCTGATGTCTGAATAGTCTGTGCTGGGCTTACTTATAAACTAGGTCTTCCTGTCCTGAGAATGAGAGGGTCTGGTCAATTTGGGATCCCAGGTACTTAAAATAAGTGACCTGCTCCTCCTCTGGTTTGGAGAGTGGAGGGGACATGTCTATTTACCTCCCAGGCACTTCTCCTTGGTGTTAGCCACATTCAGTTTAACTTGACTCTGATCACACACACACACACACACACAGACACACACACACACACACACACACACACACACACACACACACACACACACACACACACACACACACACACACACACACACACACACACACACACACACAGACACACACACACACACACACACACACACACACACACACACACACACACACACACACACACACACACACACACACACACACACACACACACAAACACACACAATCTCACACACAGGTGCCCATTTGGTGAGAGAAAACGCATTGAAAGTGGCCTCCACCAGACGGCCCCTATCTAGAGAGTACATTGTGTCAGGCTTTCCAGATTGTCCCTTCATGCCCTCGACGGATCTAACCCTTCCAATAAACCATTACAGTTATTAAAGAACACATTTTCACAGTTTAAATGTTTGTTTTTTGCATCCACTGTTTGTTTAGGGGATTAAATGTATACTGTCCCTTTTAAGACACTTAACTGAGTAAGAGTTTAGTGTCAACTGCTTCTCATCAGTTCCAATTAGGTGGCCTACTCTGTTAATCGGTCCAAAAGTGGACAGTAGTCTCTCACTTCTCCCTCCCTGAAGGAGTATAAAGGCAGCAGCCAGGTGGGCATAGGGCTGACAGACAGAGAAACTTACTTGGAGACATAAAGACAAGGGGATCCTACTCCAAACAAAGGTAAGAGCACGTCTATCTGAACGACTGAGACTTGAGTTCTTCATCAGAATTTGTATTTTTATGAAAGGTAGCTTTGGTGCATAGTATAACAAATGTCAGGTATAGTAATCAATTGAATGAATAATGAATAATGCTGGGAATGGAAGAGGACTGCACACTCAGCAGAACAACAAGGACAAGGTGTACATCCTCCAAGCCTGATATGGAAGATATGTATCGGCCACACTTAGTCTCAACTAAGAGTTGGATTCTATTTGTATTGACTGATGTTTTCAATGTGGAGTGACTTAGCTCCAATTGAGACCACTTCTCAGACTTGGGACTATAGGACACATCGATCAGCTGTAGTATATTTTTATAATAATTTCAGTAGTTCATTTTTTTTCAATTCTACATGACAGATATCATTCAAAGCACTAGGTGTAAACCATAACATCCATGCAGGCTTTGTCGTTCCTCCTCCATGTTGAAGGACGCCTCTGTGACAGTTTGCTGTTGAGGGCGTACTGTAGATGCGTTGTGTGTTGCTGACTGCTGAAGTGACGTCTTCATGTTTTCTTCCAGAATCTAAAACAAAATGGACATTGCTGTTCCAGCCGCCGCCGACAAGAAGGCCGCCCCCAGGTTCAAGCAGAGGGCTGCTCGTACCTTCAAGAGCAAGGCCCCAAAGCCTGGCCAGAAGGGGTGAGCTGGGTTGAAGGAAAACTATGAGTTTTCCAAGCTATTTTTCCGATCATTTTGGGTCTAATGCGGATATCAACTTTTGAAATTGGTCCACTATTAAGCGGGAATGCTGCTGCCGAAATCCGCCTAGATGGTCTTACATAATGAAGCAGTAACGCACCAGCATGTAAACAGTCTTTCAGAGCTGCATTTAATCAGCTTACTAATGTTATTAATCTGTTACTAGAACGCAAAGTACTTTTATTCTCCGTTTTAACTTGCTCAGTTCAATTCCCACTGTCGGGTTCTCTTGACATCATTCTTGTCCTCGTCTAATCAGATTCGGCGACGACATCCCCGGCATGGAGGGTCTCGGCACTGACATCACGGTGGTGTGCCCATGGGAAGCCTACGGGGACCTGGAGCTCGGGGACCTGGCCAAATACGGAATCGTCTAGAATCTTCTAGAAACGACTTCCTGACCCTCCCCCCCATCATCTCGACATCTTCATTGTTTGTCTCCCTATGATGATGTGAAGGACGCTAGTGGGGTCACACAGCAGGCCCTAGTCTGGAGCCACCCTATGTCTGTGTATATCTTGTCTGGTGCAGACTCAGTATCTACACATTGATACTTGGATGTCTAGTTCAACAAAATTCCTCACAAAGGCAAATACTATTTACTTAGCAAGAAATGTGACAACTTTTAGGATAATCATCATCTAATATGGTCTGTTTTGTTTGTCGATTCATTGGCTGCAGGAAATATCTTATTTAACCTGTTTCTCATTTATATTTGCCAATGTGAGAGATGTATTTGTCTATCCTTGTAGGCCTACTTATCCATTTATTTATCAAAATAAATGGATAAACCTACAGGATATGCAAATATTTGTGCATTCGACACACTGTTACATCTACAATCAAATGCTGAATAAATGAAAAGTTCTTGACGTGTGAAACATCCTGGATTTGTTCACTTCAGAACTACAAATAGGGGGATTCATGAACTTAAACACAACAGAAATGATGACCAGATGTTCCTCAATGTCGTCACATTGACATTTTGTACTAAAAGGAGACTGGACAAGTCTCAAGGCACATGTAACTGACTAGTCTGGGGGGAAGCCATCTGGAGGTTGTTCAATTCAGACTGTAGAAAGGTTGGCTTCTGAAGTGTATGTCCCAGACTAGGATTCAAGAGTTGTTGGGAAGGTGTTCGAACAGATATCAATGGTATTATGAACTGTTACAGTAGTGGGGACAGCAACACAATCAAGATTGGTTAAAGGGCTGATCTTACGCCTTTCTGACTTTTCCCTTTGCTTTAGGCCCCGTCCACGGAACTGTTTATTTTTTGTGTGAAGTCTTGTGCGTTTTGGCCGACCGCCCACACGGATCCGGCGTTTTCGGTGCCCGAAAACACAGCGTTTTCATGTTGAGTTGCGTTGAATTTTAATCTTTTTGATTTGTATTATTCATGTAGCTTTAAATACAGCCCATTGGTAAATGTAATACTAACTGTAGGCCTACATTAAAAAGTATTTCTGCTCAATCTAAAAGGTTTAACAACTGCTATCTCCTCCTCGACTGAATGTTTGCATACAGCGTGCATGCTGGATGCCCGCAGGATTGATGCGGTCCACCTTTTTTTGTGTAGAAGCAGCGGCTTGAATATGTTCTGCAGCGTTTCTACAGCTCGATGCGTTTTCGCAATGAGTCTGTCTTTACAGAGATATTCCTGAAACGCTTCAAAGGATAATAGAGGGAAAAAGATTGGTTTCACCCTTGTTGACGGGGCCTTAGACTGTTATATGACGTATGTTTACATCTTTTATGTCTGCTAAGCTAAAAAGATCTAAGTCCGAGCCAGTGGGAGTTTTCCCGCCCACCGAGAACGCCCCTCAATAAGTGTGTGAACCTCTCATTTAGCTCAAACTTAATTTCCATAATAGTGTGACGTCACACGTCAGTGGGCGCTGCTGAAGTGCAGAAGTCACGCCTCCCGGGTACCCAGAATGTTTACACTTCTCGGGGGTGTGAATTTGCCGACACACACGCAAAGCGTTCGACCAATCGCAGCATACTGGGCTAATCGGGAGGGGGGCCTTAATGGGACGAAACAAATAGGACGGTTTTTGAAAAATGCTGAAATTTGTTTTGCAGAATTGAACAGTGGGAGAATAATAAGGGCTACTTATTACATACAGGCTTGTAACATTAAAGTAGTACCCCCGTATGCAATTATTAACCCTAAAAAAGCATGATACGGGATCTTTAAGAATCCTGTTTCTCGCTTCCAAACCCCCTCCCCTTCCCTGAACCAGAGCCTGTATCCTATACTTGATCCTTCTAATGTTAACCGTCGTGATCACACAGACACACACACGCACACATTCATACACACACTACCACCACCAGGGGCCAGTCACACCTCAGCATCACACACACACCACATCCAACCTGACTCACTGCCTTGAAGAGGGTTCGTCCTGAAGATCTCCATCTTCTCCATGCTCAGGAGGGATTCCACAGTGGATGGAGGACGTGACAGGAGAACACACCCATTTGGCCCATCAAATGCTTTAGGATTTCCTAAGCTGAGATCCACTGAGGCAGAGGGCAGTTTGATCATGAGCTTGATTTAAATTTGCTGTAGGAACGATTCCAGACTTTGTAAAGAGAGAGGGCAGAAGAGAGCAAGATTTTGAAGAACGGTTATACCAAAACGCCCTGTCTGCGGCCTCCCTCTTTGTCTTTCTCCACCATTGAGAAGAATTGCATATACGGCGGCGGAATCATGCACTTGCCATGGAGCTATGTGGCCGCATGGGATGGACAGTCAAAATGGTTTCCCCCAAGCCAATCAAGGAAGAGATGCCGTGATTGGTCGGAAATGAGCTTGGCTCATTGGCTGTCTAAAATCAAACTTATTTTATAAAGAGGCAGCATTGCAGTTAACCAGAAAACATATTCTCCCAAAGCATTACACTCACTGAAATTATGTAATTTCTAACAAATGACACTCAAATGATAGCTCTTGAATCCATCCTACAGCATCTTTAAAGTGCCAGTATCCTGTTCCACAGTACTGCATGTTGAACGCTTGGTGAGAGTTGTAGAGGTATGTCTAGGATTAGGGTTAAAGAAACCTGGTAGAGAACTGCATGGCTGGGCGCTGGGGGGTTGAGGCAACTCTTGCTCACGGAATGATCTCTTATTGTCCTTCAAATTCAAATCCCCCAGGAACGCTGAGGTCAATACTCCAGCTTCATCGAACCAACGCAGTGCAGAGTCAGCTCCAGTAGGAGAACAGTGGGGGTGGGAAGGGGATGATAGATGATTCTATGCTTGGCCATGTCACTGTTACCATGGCAAACCCCACCGTGATGTCAGTGCCAGGACCCTACACGTCGGGGATGTTGTCCCTGAATCTGATTGGAAAAAGACAAGAATGATGTCATCATGAGTAAATGAGATGGTCTTTGGATAACATTGACATCTCATATATTAGAGAAAAGGCGTTGGAGGTGGGATGGAGGGAGACAGACGTACAGATAGAGCCGGCTGGCCCATACTGGCCAGGCTCCTACTCTTGAAGGTGCGAGTAGCTCTCTGTTTGCACTTGGGAGGGGCTTTGTATCGGCAGGGTTTACAGCGGCGGACATTTTGTTTTTACTGTTATCAATACAATATACACAGTATTAGCTTGAATGTTCTCAATAGATTATTAAACATATTCTTCAAAGCGTCAATTGCCTTCACTGATTTCCAAATTGCCTATGACGCCTTTAACATTTTTAAATGGTTTGGACATACCTGTCTTTGCAGTTTTGACGTGTGTCTCTGATCTTTTGTACGAGAAGAGAGAGCCCTCCATGTTTCTTCTTCGGCTCCTCTGGTTAATCCTACTTATCTCTCTTACTCTTCACTCGCAGCAAGCATGCTGAGCTCTCGTCCAAACAGATTATCAGGATAAAAAGTTATAATTGCATTCTCTATTTCAAGGAGAACCTATGTGACACATGTGTGTGTGTGTTTGTGTGTATTCATTTATGTGTGTGTGTGTGTGTGTGTGTGTGTGTGTGTGTGTGTGTGTGTGTGTGTGTGTGTGTGTGTGTGTGTGTGTGTGTGTGTGTGTGTGTGTGTGTGTGTGTATGTGTGTATGTTTGTGTGTGTCTGTGTATGTATGTCTGTTTGTGTGTGTGTGTGTGTGTGTGTGTGTGTGTGTGTGTGTGTGTGTGTGTGTGTGTGTGTGTGTGTGTGAGTGTGTGTGTGTGTGTGTGTGTGTGTGTGTGTACGTGTGTGTTTATGTGTGTGACCACATATGATCGTGGTAGTTTTACTGCATTCCATTATAACATAGATTATAACACATATAACAAAAATAGCAGATTAACATGGATGAATCCCATTCTTCACCACCACCACCACTGCACAGCTTCAGTCAGAGATGGCCATTTGCACAAATAGCGATTTCTATGCTAAGATACGAGCAGAAGTCTCCATGCATGTTGATACCAAAAAGGACATACTAACTGCTCCCAAAACAATATGGGGTATACTCCCTCCCTCTATAGCTGTATTCTCATTATATCCTATTATGATCAAGTCTGGTTTTCCTTCATTATTCACCACTGATGTTTTTAATTTGGGTCCAAAAAGGGATAATGATTCTCAGCTCCCTGTGTGGTTTATTACGGCTGCCCCTCCAGTCATGGTCTTAAGACAGAGTGGCGGTCTGCTCTTTCCCTGCATGTAAGCAGTGTGTATGAAGTTAATCTGATGCTGTAGGGGTGTGTGTGTGCGGGGGTTGGGGGTTGGGGGGTGGGCGGGGCAAGGTGAGCGGAGGACATGTGAAGGGGAGATCGGGGGAGTTTAACATGGTGAACATGCACGCTATATAAGGAAACAGAAGCCCGGGAGACCCAAACAGGAAGTTGATCTGGGAGCTACCACAAGTCTACTGGAGACCTTCCACGAGAACAGGTAGGACACACACCTTCACTTTGACTATCTTGAGCTTTACTGGGTGGATATTGCATGTGACAGAGGGGCAAAGAATCTTACTGGGTACCAGTATGGTATTGGTGGAAAAACGCTCATAGAAATGATCATAGAAATAGGTCTCATTCAATTATTTGTGATTATTCATATTTTCTGGGTTCAGTTTTCTGGATTATAGGCTTCAGTGTTCTGAATCAAATCAGGACCACAAGCAGCGAAAGACGATTTGGCCTTTTTTAAATGTCCAAGAAGATGCCTCCTCTGAAATCTGCAGCTCTGTCCTTGAAATGTATTTTAAACCCTGGCCCTACTGCAACTATCACTTATGTTGAAACGTATTCTTACCATGAGGAGCTTAACAAAATGAAAGCCAACCACCCACGGCCGACAGACATCTCTACTGAAGAAAGAATGGTGGAAATCATTATTGGAAATCATAACTATGTAAAATCCATTTTTCAGTAATGATTCATAATTGGATGATTAAACAAACAATATCTATTTACATTCTGCAATGCGTTCAGAAGTGAAACATTATGAGGGGCTACAGCACAGATGTGTGTGTGTGTGTGTGTGTGTTTGTGTGTTTACGTGTGTGTGCATGGGCATGTGTGCGTGGGGTCAAGGGAAGTCAGAAGGTTAATTGGATTGCAAGCGGATTAACATCAAATGTGTGGCTTGAGAGAGGAATCTCCTTACACCAGGGGTTTAGGACTTACACAAGCCACGCTTTATTCGGATCAACTCCATAACTGGCTGACTCCTTTGGCGCCGAGTGGTCACCTCGTGGGATGACCCTGTATGCAGGCTGTAACCTGGCCAAGACTTATCTTCTTTAAAGCCACAAATAGAATAGGATTATTAGGCTAATTTTACACCAGGCTGGACCAAATGTGTTTGTGTTTGTGTTTATGTATAGCGGTCCAGCTATATGACCGTTCTGTTAAGTAATTTCTCCTAATCTGAAAGGATTTGGGCAGCAGTTGAGGGAGGGTCGGTGGGGGTGGGGAAGGTGTTATAGGGCTGGTTCTACGTACACCAGAGTTAAGTTTACAGAAAAGGAGGGATCCAAAGCAGCATGTGAAGTCAGCTGACATGTCGACGAAACGCCTGGATTAGATTTTTAATTGTCACTAACCATTTCAGTATAAAATGGCAGACCCGGCTGAGAAGAAGGCCCCTCCCAAGTTCAAGCAGAGGTCCGCTCGTACCTTCAAGAGCCGCGCCCCCAAGCCTGGGCAGAAGGGGTGAGCTGGCTTTACTGTCGCTCTGTCTACCGCAGTCTGTCTCCTTTCTATCTCCCTCTCTATCTCCTCTTCTCTCGTGTATACGGGATAATAATCTTATCCATTGACCATCTAGTCGACTCATGTTGACATCACTCTTGTCCTCGTCCATTCAGATTTGGGGACGACATCCCCGGCATGGAGGGTCTCGGCACTGACATCACGGTGGTGTGCCCATGGGAAGCCTACGGGGACTTGGAGCTCGGGGACCTAGCCAAATATGGAATCGTCTAGTACGGCAGTGGGTATGGATGGCAAGGGAGGGGCCCTGGTCATCCAGACCCACTGCCGTTTTCCTCTGCTCGTCTTACAATTAAAAACTCCCTCGTCTGTTGACCTAGAGTCGGTTTACACACACATATGCCCGTCTACAGATTCATAAGAACTGTAGATCTCTGATACAGTTTGCACAAAATCCCTTTTTTGTGCCGTTTTACCTTTCGTCTTGTCAACCGTTTTGATGCATATTAAAAGTGACAGGGATGTCATAATTACATTGCGGCTCAAGGTCTATCCTGAATGTGGGGACTGTCACGCTCTCACACTTGGATAAGCACTGGTGTTGTTTTTCCATTGTATTCAAGAAGGTTTGACAGCCGTGGTTAAAGCTCAGCCAGCGCCTTCTCTCCTCTCCTGCCTTTACTCTGACATTACTGTTCAACCCCGGCCGGCGAGATCATTCACGTGTGAAAGTTTTAAGATGGTGTTTTTATGCATGCTTGTACATTTTGTAGATTCTGGCAAAGAGTAAAGATTTAGTAAATAAATGTCAATATTTTCCCAAGAAACTCTTGTTGAAAATTGTCCTTATCATATCATAGGTGGACCAATGTTGTGATACTGGATTGATTTATTATTTCTGAGAAAAATGACCAACAAAATAGCGTATGCTAGAAGGCAGCTTACATCTGCACCTTATAAAAAAAACACAATATTGAAATAACGGGATCTTTGTGAAAAAAAGCAAAGCAACAAATATAAAATATATAATAATGTACACGCTTTCTAAATATATGGATTACAGAAATAAAAACAAGTGTGAAGCTGCATCACAACAAAACATTTTTATATAAAACATTTTATATGGACATTCAATAACAAAACAATGGCAGTCAGGGAAAATAAGAGGGAAACCATCAAAACCATAGCATGGATAGATGACCACACAGCTAATACGATACAATGAGAATAAAACCATGACTGGAGACTGAATATACCCCATGCTCTTTTGGAGCAGCCATTTAGTCTGTCAGTGGCTCTTTTTTTTTGTTGCAAAACAGCACTGTGCTCTTCGTAGCTGTGTGCTAGTCTCCTAGCAATCAGCGTCAAAATGGCTAGCTCCATATCGGTAAGTGGTCAAAAAGAATGCAACTGTGCACTGCTCAGAGTCTGAAAATACACAAGGTCATGCAAAACAATTTTCAAACTCGACACGTATCGCTCATGCTGGTTGTCCATGCCTCCAATGGTTAGAAAAGTCCATCTTTGTATATAATTTTTTTGTTGTAGCACTTCTCAAGTTTTGAACAAGAAGGTGAAGGGACAATTAGCATCTTTGGCTAGGTTTCCTTCAAAAGAACCAAAAAACGAAATATTTTTTTCCGAGCACATTCTATAGCAGGGGTCCCCAACCTTTTTGAACCTGAGAGCTACTTCATGGGCACTGAGTCATACGAAGGGCCCCCAGTTCTATACACTCTTCTGAAATAACAAATTTGCTCAGTTTGCCTTTAGTTATATATTACTATTACTATTAATGATTAATGATACTCATCTATGTGAAGACATGTTAATTAATTAAGTCATGTTAATGATTTCTCACAATAATTATCAACAATGACTTAAAAAAGGTGGGAAAGAGTTGTTCAAGAATGAGTAGTGCTATTTTAGGACAGGCCTGCGTACGCCTCATGTGGTCCTTGCGGGCGCCATGGTGCCCGCGGGCACTGTGTTGGTGACCCCTGTTCTATAGTAATATGTAAATATTAAAAAGTCAAGCGAAAAAAGCAACATAACGTATTGAACAAAAGCCAGCTGCAAACCAACTACAGCGAAGACTTTTCCGAGCCGTCTTAGCTTGGTGGGGATTGAAATGGAAGAAATGGACAAACTATTTCAGAATTAGCTGCAGCATTTCAAACACGGGTTTGTGGTTCATAAGCCACGACCCACAGTTTATTTTTCTCCCCCATGTTGAAATATTATCTTTAAATTCTAACACTTTGCGATATTTAAGCCAAACGTTCCTATAGCTGGCTAAATATTATTTTTTTCCGCACTGAAATGTAAGGAGCCATGTTAAAGCACTAATATAAAAACAAAAATAAATCATATAAACTAAAATCGGAATACAATTTGCGTAACCCTTGAGAAGTGCCACAGGCCTCTGTTCATTCATCTCCAAAGGGCTCGGTCACCTGTAAACTACAGACACAAGTTTTTATTTTTATTTGTAGCTATATCTGCATATTCTGAAATACAAATTAACCTCATATAATACCAGAGCAAGTCATTAAATAACATGTAATCCAGAAACAGGCGAGGCCTGTTCTGACTATATGACAAAAAATAATAAAAGATCCAAAACAAACAAAAATCTGTGAACTCTGCATTGCAACATGCGTTCCTGGTCTCCATCGCCTCTCTGTCCCTTCAGGTTAAGGACAAACGTTTGAGAGTAAAGTTTAACTCACACAAGTATAGGAGCATCCTTTAAATAAAAAGTAGAATAATAGTAACAAGACAGCAATTCGATTACCAAGGATCAGGATCATAATATAAGAATAAAGAATATATTAATAATACACAAGCAGAAACAAACTGTGCTTCCTAAAAATCTTTGGAACCAAATAAAACCAAAAAGGCAAAACAACCACATTTGGGAATAGGATTTAGAATAGAGAATTATGTAGAATATTTACTTTCGATCCGCTTGTTGACTCTTTCGTGTGTAACAACTACTGTCAGTTTTTCAACTGTTTCTCCTCAGGAAGACTCATTTTTGCGTGTTTTCATGCTCTACTAAAAACAGGGAGCATTTTGGAGATTTCAAATAATACTTTTCCATTTTCTTCGATGAAGGAATCAATAAAAAAAAGGGTGTATACCCCTTGCCTTCCGATGGAGATTATAGGGAAGATAATTTAATGATTTGGAACATGAATAAACCAAATCCTCCAAGAATTTAGGCGAGTAAATTGACTGCAGTGTTTTAAAGTTTGTAGTGTTGTCATGGCAGCCTGGTCACTGGATCTGAGGCATGGGAGACACCAGTGAGACAACCAACTCTACCTCCTGCTATGTGCTCTCATTTGGATCTAGGTTTTCATTGTATTTTTATCGCATATTGAGTGCAACGAGACTCATTCCAGCCAGGTGAATCAACGCTATGTCATAAAGAGTCCAAGCCGAAACGACATCGGTCATGATACAAAAAAAAACCTTTTTAATAATCATTAAATCATTATAAAGAACGATAATAATCATAATTTGGTAATAATATTTTTTTTCTCATGTCTAAACTAATTTAATTGCATATTGTAACAATTTAAAGTTTAAAGGTTCACATGTCCAAACACTAAGAAAACGAGGTAAGGTACATCTGAAATAAGCCCCGCCTCTCCTAGCCTCGCTGAAGTGATGTCTAGCTTATAACGCATCACAGCAGCCGCCATTCCCAATCCTCCTTTTCAGCACGCACAGCAAACGAACGAAACTCCACTCCGCTCAATCAGACCAGTCCCCCATCCTGTTTTTTTCGGCTTTTAAATGGTTTATGCGTTTTTTTTGTTTTCTGTTCAACAAAGTACAAACCGTCACCTAATTCCTAATCTGAATCGCCCCTCCCCAATGTTCCTGGTCGTTGTGTGAGGGTGTGTGATGCCGCACGGTTTACTTGGCTTGTTGGTTCACTTGGGTGACAGCTGTTCGAATGTCAGTTATCCATGCATGAGTTAGAGCTTCTGGAAGATCGTCTGGGTCTGCTCCCATGTCTTGTGCTGCTCAGTGTCGGGGTTGGCGGGGGGGGGGGGGGGCGTAATGGAGGGATTCTATAATACAGCCGTGCAATAAAGTAGGCGGCCATCTTGGTTCTTTTTTTTTCTTTTTAGGTCAAGGCCATCCATTAGTCTTAGCATTCCTTATTTTTTGTAGTGTAATAAAAAAAGAGAAAAAAAGGGTGGGATTTTGCTGGAGTGGGATCAGAACTATCTCTGTATACAGGGTGCAGTCCTCCTCTGAACCAACAGAGGGAGCTCTTTCATAGAGCCCGGATGGAAGAAGAGGGGAGGGGGGGAAGCTCCAAGGAAATGTAGGGTCCTTAGTAGGGAGCAAATCTACTGTAGCCTCCCCGGTAGAGAGTTGCCTGGGAAGGATCACACAACATCTTTGGATTAAAAATAAATACCAGACCATTACAAAATACTGGCAGAAAAATGAACACACACACACACACACACACGATAATAATGTCTATAGTGAGTGAGTGAGTGAGTGCGTGCGCGAGTGCGTGAGCGAGTGAGAGGGTAAGTGAGTGAGCGAGAGTGTGTGTGTGTGTGCATGTGTGTGTGCAAGCGTGCGTCTTCCTACCATGGCTCCGACACCGTAGGCTGCGGGAGCGAGAGCAGCGTGGTATGGGTCTGCAGTGTAGACCCGTCCGTAGCTGGGAGACAGAGAGGTTATCATCAGGTCATGACAATCGAGATGTTCCACCGTCTATAAAAGTCTTTCACGATCCGACCATCAGGCTGGTTTACCCAGCATCCCCTTGCTGAATGGATTCATATTGTGGTGTGAATTCATGAACCTACATCAGGGAATCTGTGTGCTAGGAAGTAGTTTGACACTAGAGAGCAGACGACTCCAGCGAGAGAGACGCCAAGTCCGCCAGAATAGCCTTCCTGCTGGGAGCTTTTACTCTTTTTTAATAAAACCGTGCACGTCGTCGCTTGTATCATCTTCAAAACAATGATTCTGAAACGCAGGAGTGGTAAGGTATAAACGGTGGTCCTTCCTCTATCGTGTGATTTCCATCCCTGAAATGATAGCCCATGTTCTGAGTGAGCGATTCCTGCCAACTGCTTTCTCCTCGTTGATTGGTCCTTTGGGGGAACTGTGCAGCAAGCAGTAATTCTGCTTCCATTTGTGCTCTGTCCCTGACATCTGTGCAAAGTACCGTCGCTAGAGTCTGGCAAATTTTATAGTCCAGGAAGTGCTTGGCTGAGGAGAACCATTAGCTACGTCCCTACAGGCTGAACTCAAATCAGCCAAATGTTCCCCCTAGCTTATTCACTGCGGGGCTACGGGAAAACTTAGCAGGTTTCAGATTCAAACTTTCCATCGTCTGAAATGTTACCCAATTATTCCCTTTCGCACAAGTGGAAAGGAAAAGTCGTATTTGTGCAATAGGTCCCCTTAGTCAGGCTGGCTTCATGAGGAATGTCCTTATTTTGTCAACACAAAATAACTCGGCTATCTTTTCCTGTTGGTTGAGAGGGGTCAAAGCTAGGCTAATGCTAACCATGTTGTGGGGCTGACTCACCTGTCGCTGTAGGCTGCTGCCGCTGCAGCCGCCGCCGCCGCTGAGGGGGCTGCTACGGCTGTCGGCTGGGCATAGCGGTACGCTGCGTAGCCCCCCTGGGGGGCCGGCGGAGAGACCGATGGAGACAGGGACAGAGAGAGACGTGCATAGAGGAAGAGAGTAAAGAATAGAGACAGATGGAGACAGGGACAGAGAGAGACGTGCATAGAGGAAGAGAGTAAAGAATAGAGACCGATGGAGACAGGGACAGAGAGAGACGTGCATAGAGGAAGAGAGTAAAGAATAGAGACAGAGGGAGACGGGGACGGAGAGAGACGTGCATAGAGGAAGAAAGTAAAAAAATAGAGACAGATGCAGAGAGGAGATTGGAGAGAGGAGACAGAGAGAGAGAGATATGAAGAAAAAAAGGGATGCAGAGAAGGAGAGAAAGAGAGAGAGACAAACAGAGAGAGACGGGCAGAGAGGCCGAGAGACAGAGAAAAAAGAGCAAAAGAGATGCAGAGATGCAGATATACAGAGGGAGAGATATATGCAGAGACACGGAGAGAAAGACAGAGAGAGCGACAGAGTAAGACAGACAGATGGGTAGAAAGATAATAAACGAGAAAGTAGAGACGTAAAGAAACGACGAGAAGAGAAGAGATGAAGAGCGACCAGAAGTATAGAGTGATATAATTGAAAGGAGAGATGAAGAACAAAAAAAAGGAACAAAAAGAACAAAAGTCTCGTTAGTTTTCCTTCGTCCCGTGCGCTGCGGTGCATCACATGCGCTAATGTGCCAGCAGACGGTCAGTGAGCGGATCTTAGGGTTACATCGGGAGGGGGGGGGGGAGAAGAAGAAGAAGAAGAAGAGAGCCAACAGATTAACAAGCAGACAAGTCAGGAGACACCGGCTACTGTGGTGCAGCAGAGGCATTCACGCGACACGTAGCTCAGGCTCTGTGTTCGTCTCTCCCTCCACCTCCAACACTTTAATGGCGTTGCACGCATCCGAAGATGGACAACGGTGGGTTTAATTTGTTGTGGTTGTGGTCGTCGGTGTTGGGCACGGAGGAAGAGATCAATCATAACCTCATACTGAAGCCCCGCCCCCTGTTCCCCTCACGAAGGACCCCGTTTCGCGGAGGGGAAGGGGAGGGTAGGCCATCGGTCACACTGTAGTGCCGGATGGACAGCTGATGGAGAGAGACACACTGTAGACGGGAGGTAGGGGGGGGGGGGGGGGGGAGTCTCACCCTTCGGGATCACACCCCCCAAAATAAAGAGAAGGAAAGGAAAACACACAAAAACAGACACGCACACGCGCACCTTAACACGCTAGCTCACGTAAGCTCACGTAGCCAGCGGCCGTTAAACTAAACACGCATCATGCACCCCAGAACTGTGGAGGTCAGAGTGTACACGAGGCCAAACGCAGCTCTGGAGAGAACACACACGCACACACACACACACACACACACATGTCACTGCAGGCTAACCCTAGAGAGGACATTCAGGCCACGCCCTCCCCCCCCCGCATTCAGCATCACCACTACGCACTGGCTACTGGGAGGGGGGGGGGGGGGGGGGGGGGTAACTAAATAAAGAAAGATGAGTGCAGAGTAGAAGGGATTCAGGAGGAAATAAATAATTGAGTTTAAGGTTCTAGGGGGATCGAAGGAGGCAAGATAAAAGATAAAAGATGTAGACGGATAAATAAATAAAAAGTGGGAGGGTGTGGGGTTTTGAGGGGGGGGGGGGGGTAAGCCTTGTAAGTATGTCTGCATGCCGACATTGATTCAGTTAGCATGCCACAGGTGAAACGGTTTCCGGGAGCTTGCTGGAAGGGGTCTGAATTAACAAGGTGTAAGTGGATATCAGGGCGCCTGGCCCTCCATTACGCTCCCTGGGACGTCTGTCAGCCCGCTCGCCTGCTGCTGTCTGCTGCCATTACCTCTGCTGTACTTTATCGATTTAATTTCCCGTCTCAAGGTATTAAAAGGAGCACCGTGTGAGAGTTTAAAGTTGCGCACCATTATCCGTTCTTGAGGCACTAAGAAGGAGCCGCAGTACGGCTTGTAACTTAGCTGTTACAGCTAGCCCCGAGAGCTAAACAACTCAAAAGGTGAGGCTAACTGTTGTATTGCCAACAGCAACGGTTGGAAATAAGCACTTGAAAGGCCACGATTAATGATAAAAAGTGTCTTGGTGCTTGGTCGTTATCTAATTTATTTATTGCCGAAAGGAATGTTAAAATAAAAAAAATGTTAAACTTGATGTTAATGGTATAGTAGAATACAAAATTATACAGCATATAGAACATTTCACCATCCCTGCAGATTATCTTTACATTGGAACATTTGAAATAAACAGTGCCCCTTTTAAAATTTGTTCTGGTTTCTTGAAAATCTCCTCTGACTTCGTAAAAGTAAAATACTGGAATTGTTTCAAGATAAAATATCTTTCCAAAGTGATTAAAAATATATAAATTTAAAGCTCACTTATTTTTTTTTGTCTAAAATATTTGGAATTTATAAACCTCACTAATACACCACACTAATTTAAATTTGATAATACATTTATCTCAATCTCTCCTGCTGGTTTAAAAAAAACGAATCCCACATATTGTTCTCCCCCTTCCGTGACTCCGCCCACATCCGACTCCAGTGAGTTAGTAGAAGAAGACAGAGAGGGCATTTCAATCTCAGATGGTCAATAATGCCTAGCAGCACACAAGTCATTGAAGATGACAAAAAGAGAGAGAAGGATGCATACTGGCTCTCACACAGAGTCCACCCTACCTGGGACAATCTGCTACTAATATCCTGAAACACTAGTCTACAGAGAAAACAGAAACATCCGTTGTCAAGCCGCTCGCGCGCACATCACGCGTTCACACAGGCGCACGTCAAAATCACCGACACAACGCACACAAAC
>NC_079414.1:13060918-13104882 GCF_026213295.1 Gadus chalcogrammus | reverse complement strand
GGGATGAGTGGCTGAATGGAGGATGATCCAGGGATTAACCACACAAACCGAGCACTCATGACAACACCGGGCTAATATCACATGGCTAATAGGGAAGGCTAATATCACCAGGCTAACATCAACAGACATGCATCACCGTGCTCATACAACCAGGCTAACATTACCAAGTCAACAGGCTAAAGTCACCAGTCTCATATCACCGGGCCAATACAATATGGCTAACACCACTAGGCTAATCACCAGGCAAAAATCACCCCACTAATATGCAAGGATAATATCATTAAGCCAATAAAGGCACATCAAATATCACAACCTTATACAGGCAATACTAATATCACCAGGCTATTATCGACAGGCTAATAACAACAGACTAATAACAGCTGGCTAATATCAAATGGCTAATATGCAAGGCTAATATCACCAGTCAGGTATGTCGGATAATATCACCCAGCTAATATAGCCCCGGCTAACATCCCCGGGCTAATAGGCAGTAGAAGGCCTACAGGAAGGTGTAAACACAGTGCAAGGGAGTGGCTCCGGGACTCGTAATCAGGTCTTCTTCTGCACATGAAAATAAACTAACATCTCCACCTTGTGGTGTACATAAATCAAATGATCCAAAGCTTGGCTCTGTTGTTAGTGGGCCTAGGCGTTAAAACACGAACACATGGTGAATATTACTGGTTACAAAATAGTAATACATCGATTTATGATGACAATCCACCGCCGATGAGTAGGTGTGTGTGTGTGTGTGTGTGTGTGTGCAACTGTAGCCTTACCTGACTGTGAGTTGGGTATCCATGGTAACCGAGAGTCAAGGGTTCATTGTTCTGTAAAAGAGGAGCGCAGATGTTATTATAAACAATGCATTTCATTTGTTATGCAAAGATTAGCACAGGCGCTTTCCTACAAATATAAAACACATACATTTTTCGCTCAAACCAAATCCATCTCAAGATCCAGGCGCTACAGGGACAGCCTCTCTCTCTCTCTCTCTCTCTCTCTCTCTCTCTCTCTCTCTCTCTCTCTCTCTCTCTCTCTCTCTCTCTCTCTCTCTCTCTCTCTCTCTCTCTCTCTCTCTCTCTCTCTCTCTCTCTCTCTCTCTCTCTCTCTCTCTCTCTCTCTCTCTCTCTCTCTCTCTCTCTCTCCCCCCCCTCTCTCTCTCACTTCCATCGTGCCGCTCGTGCCTGCTGTAGCGCCTAGCTGTTCTTGTCAAGCGTTGCGCTATAAACTGCCTCCTAATCTAATTAATTCAGCCGGCTTCTGATCGCCTTCCAGTCAGCGATGTCCAATCGTCTGCCCGTTTGCTGTCACCGTGGTCGGCAGACGGACCGGGCTGGCCGCGACCGGGCCCGTGCGGGAGGACGACTCCCCGGCGGCGGCGGTGTGTGGAGAACGGGGGCCTGCCACGCAAAATCTGTGGTTCCACAGAGATCAACCATGATGTGTGCCGGTGTAGTAGTTACAAGGAATATTATGTATAGTGTGTGTGTGTGTGTGTGTGTGTGTGTGTGTGTGTGTGTGTGTGTGTGTGTGTGTGTGTGTGTGTGTGTGTGTGTGTGTGTGTGTGTGTTTCTTGCCTCTCCCTCTGAAATTAATTTCACAACTTCTGAAAATCTGCTGAGTTTTTAATCGCTGCGTACTCAAGATTCATAACATTTTGTCCCGGCATTAATGCTAATGTGGTCCATTAAAACCCCCTATTAGCATTTGCAATGACGGTGGGGAAAACACATTGGCTCGTCTCTGGCTTCGTATCTCTCTGAGTAACAGCATCACCCACCCCCCCCCCCCCCCCAACCCCCAACCCCCTATCCCCTGTCCCAGCCAGTCTTATCCGCTTTTCATATGGAACCAATGTCCCTGGTCTGCCGTGTCCCCGGGGGGAACACTTAGCTCTGCGCGCATCCCAGCCTGAATACTCCTGATTGCCATTGTAGCCATATACCTCCCCCCCACACAGGCCACCCTCCTTAATACACAAGTGCTATGAAGAAAGACTAAGTTTTAGTGTGATCTAAAAGAAAGGAGACTTTACGTAAGATTCAAATGAATAAATAAAACCTTCTACAAGCAGCTTTTAGGATGTGGAAGCAATAAAATATTAATCCCCCCTTTTAGAGGTTAGGCTAACATGAATTAAGTATCGCTCCTATTTTACTGCAAAGGCCAACTCCTGAGTGCACTGCGGCTGATGGTACATTGTGTCCCAAATGATGGTTCCCAAGCAAAAATATAATTCAATTTGACAAAAATGCTGAAGTAGCAAAGGGTTCAGAGGCAGTGTAAAAAATAAAAAAATCGGATAAAGAAGAATCACAAAATAACGAAAATAAAAAAGGCCTTCTGGAGCCCGCCGGGAATGAAACTATGGCCTGGACTAACAGAAGTCCTGGAAGGGAAAAAAAAGGGTAAAAAATAAGTAAAGCGGTGGAGACAATGACTCATACATGAGCGGAGTCATGCGCCCCGCTTGCTTAAGGAGCAGGGAGAGAGAGGCAGAGGGGCATGGAGACAGAGACAGAGAGACAGAGAGACAGAGACAGAGACGGGGGGGGGGGGGGGGGAGTTATGCTCACACAACACATATCCACTATATACATAATGCTTAGGAGGGAGGGGCCTCTCTGTGGATGCATGGGAATGCCCCTTCCAACCACATTGTCTGTTCAAAGGTGGTTTCAGCTGATTGGCTTGTCTGAGATGGGCGGACAAATAATGCACTTCTGTGATTGGTTGAAAAACCAAATAACAGTTCTCCAACGATAATCAATCCGGGTTCTGTTCTTTTATTTCTTCCAGTGGGGATGAATCAGGTATAATCTATTATTGGCTGCAGAGGGGAGGGGGAAACGCGGACAGCATTAACTGCAGGGGGGGAAGACAGAGGAAGCAATCAAGAGAAAGTAACAAGATGACTTGAAGTCAGCAGATGGTGGTACCAGGGGGAGGGGGGAGTGCACCAGGGGGAGACAAACGGGATAGGGCTCGATGGACGAGGAACACACACCCCCACACAAAAAAAGGACTCTATCAGCTGTTTCAGTGCGAGCACATCCACGCATGCGTGTGTCATTGAGTGTGTGGGCGTACTTGAGTGAGTGCATAAGTTTGCGCACACACACACACACACACACACACACACACACACACACACACACACACACACACACACACACACACACACACACACACACACACACACACACACACACACACACACACACACACACACACACACAAACTACAGTGTGGGTGTTTTAGCTTGGAAAATCTAAATTTAAAAAAGGAGGAATCATCTCATTTCTCCACAAGACAGTTATATTCGGCCCTCTTCTTTGTATTGACATTGCAATTCCTTGGGGTCCTCAAGAGGGCGGCCCTACTCAGGGGGTTCCGTGCCTTTTGGAGGGCTAGGAGGTCGGGGGGGTCAAGGGGTAGAGGCGGTAGGCTTCTCGTCCAATGTGGGGGGCCTTGTAACGCCCTATGACCCTATAAAGGCTCGGACACACTTTTCAAGTTTCGGGCCCGCCTGGGACCCCGTGCCGGTCACACGCACGCAGTTCTTTTCATGCTACAATCGGGGGTCTGAATGTATATTAAGAAACAAAATGGTGAATATTCTGTCGTTTTTATATTCTTTCGTTGGAAACATTACATATATCTTTTTAAAGAAAGATCATTGTAACAACAGACCCCATCGCACAACGTCTCTTTAAGTTCGGGGGGATTTGCGCAGACCTCCATATTCGGGGAGGCCGGTGACGTCACGAGAACCGAAGCGGAGCCTCGCTCGCCGACACGCTGGGCCGCATGCGTCGAGCTCAACGGTGACAAACCCAAATAAACACATCCCCCGGAATGAAAGCCCCCCCCTTCCGGTGAGACCGCGGCCGCCGGACGGGCCGCGGCCGCCGGCCAGCACAGAGGATGTGAATCCAATCCGTCCGACGAGCACTTGAGTGCTAAACCACGACCCCGTCAGTCAGGGAGGCTCAAGTGTATTTACTCTCCATACACTTCACATCCCCCCCCCCTGACGCTCCGCGCTAAGCCCGGCCACCCTTCATCTCTGGAGGGCCGCCGGTGGAGAGGGAAGGGGGGGGGGGGGAATACACTCCTACGACCGCTCCGAAAGATAAACCTTATCGGACGCTCGTCCGAAATCGCTTTTTATGTCCCCGACATTTCTTGTGGACAGCACAGCAGAATGAAATTCGGCAGTAGCTGCAGGCAATGGGGGAGGGGGTGAGGGAGGGTTGTCCTGGTAGACATGAGGAAAGCACAATGACCTCACCGCCCTCAAGACAGTCTGACATACTTTAACGCAGCCTCCCTTCGCCCTCCCGAGTCTCCCCCAGCATTTAGTCAACAGTCCGTCCTTCAAAGGGCAGCAGAAAGCTGCATTGAGATAAACGGAGAAAGGACTGCACAGAATCGACCCCACGCTCCGGCCAGCCAGGGAGCAATGCCATTTTGTTTCTTCTTCCTGCTGACAAACCAATTTTGTGTCATCGCTGAGCTAGAGATGAGAGTGATGTGGTGGGGGTGAGTGAGAGAGAGAGTGAGGGAGAGTGAGAGGTGGGGGTTGCGGTGTAGTGGGGAGGGGATGGGGTCGGTGGGTGGGTGGGGGGGTGGGTGGGTGGGGGGGGGGTTCCCATCTACATAAACGTCCAGGATGAGTCATTTGTTCTGGCCGCTGCTGTCGCCGCAGGCAGGACCGTATTAGGTGAGGGGGCCCTGGCTTCCTCCAGCCTGCAGTGTGGCGCCGGGGCTACGCAGCGGGGAGCCGCAGCAGGGCTACGGCGCGGCTGAGCGCGCGGCTCAGAAATCAGAGCTGAAAGCTGCCTCTCCGCATAGGACTCTCTGCAACGAGCGAGACACTCAGCCCTCGCGTGTGCGTGCATTGCTATGAATTCCCTTCCAAGAGAGAGAGAGAAAATACCTCCACTTAGCTTTCAGAGTGGAGTGCAGGAATTTAAACTACACTGACAAAACACCTTTCTTTCCCCCCCCCCCCCCCCCCCCCTCTTGTGTTGCTCCAAGTGGTGGCCTCGTCAGTGGAGGAAATAGTCCCCTTGATTCTCGTGTGGATTTTGTATTATTGGATGGCTTAGAGAGATACAGAAAATATTTTCATGGGTGTCTCTGTGTGGTCCAAATCCTTTAAGCAGCCATAAACTCTATAGTGTTGCATTGGCTTGGCTTTATTGCTTTATTTCTGTGTGGCTTTCAGGCAATAGGTGGACCGTACCGGAACGTGGCTCAACGTATTCCTCATCTGCTGAAAGCATTCATCAAATAAATGAAAAAAAAAAAAAGGCATTTCATTCGGATACAGAAATCCCCCCCCCCCCCCCCCCCCCCCCCCCCTGTGATTTACTGGGTCGTAACCTCAAGGGCTGGGAGGAGGGTCGCCGGTGACACTGGTCACGGGACCCCAAGAGACCCAACATGATTGGCTGCGTCGTGGGGTTTATGATTGCTAATTAATAGCGCCTCGCCGCGACGCACTGTCCCCAGGCACGGTTCACAGGTTACCTGCAACGGTCAGCATGAAGGAGGGTTGAAGAGAGGGTCAAAATAAATATATATATGGTGCTCGGTTCAACGTCGCCATTCCATGGTTCAGCTCTCTAGGAAACCAGCCCAACCGAGCCGGGTGCATTTATTAAGGTTTGTGTCACTCAACCTAATTTACTGCAGGATTATTAATGGGGTCACTGGGTGAGAGGGGGTGATAAATGTGTCACTACATTTATATACACCACTTGCATGGGGGCTTCATCATCCTCTCTGGTGTGTGAGTACAGAGTAGCGAGGCAGAGGGCAGAATTTCTGAATGTTCAGCTTTAGCCTCTGTGATCCAACATGTACACTGCATATGGTCTACACAAAGATAAATATCGCTGAACCATATTGTGGTGCAGTCTGCATTATGCCATCGAGAGGGAAGTGTGTGTGTGTGTGTGTGTGTGTGTGTGTGTGTGTGTGTGTGTGTGTGTGTGTGTGTGTGTGTGTGTGTGTGTGTGTGTGTGTGTGTGTGTTAATCCTCTCCCTTAGATAAGGATCTGGGGGATCAGGGTAGTTCTAATGCCCCCCTCCCAACCCGTACGAGCTGTGATCCTTTTAGTCCCAAACAAAGCCTCTTTACGGCCATTGATATCGCAAATCTGTTCCTGACTGGGGGGGGGGGGGGGGGGGGGCAGCACATCACACACCCTCCCTCCCACACCCCCTGCTCATTTCCGGCCGTTTCATCCATCTGATGGTCAATACATTTTAGGCTGCTGCTGATGCTATTGATCTGTGCATCACTCTCCCTTTCTGTCTCTCTCACACACACAAACAGACCTTCCTATGACCATGTGCATTACACTCCGAAGCCTGTCCATCTCTCTCTCTGTCTCTTAGCCACCCCTTACGGCAGCACATTCAGAGTACAGCAGGCCATTAGTTTGGCCCGTACAGGAGAGCAGCAAATACACCACTCCATCGCCATTACCTCTGCTTATGATGTGTCTCTCTTCCCATGGCACTCTTAAACCTGCAGCAATGTCTAGTGCATTTCAATGCCCTGCCCACAGCATTTACGAAATAATGGAACCATTTGATGATCACTAAAGGGGGGAATCGATTCTTCTTGACAGAAATGGGAAAATAGGTAAAGGCATTTCCGGAATGTTTATCAAGCAATGTAAACGAGAGCAGCATTTAGGGGCTTACAATAAAGATGAATACTATATAAGGTAGCACATTGTAAATGGAAGGGGTTGTGTTTACATTGACCCCCCCCCCACAGACACACACACATACACACCCCTCTCGAAGGTCACATAGAGCCAAAGACCTAAAGCAATTTCCATTTGACGACAAATGGCATTCAAACGCTTCTAACAAAAGGGGAAAAGAAGAGTCAACTGATACGGCTTCAATGTTTACAGTGTACCAGTTGTTTTGTAATAGGTTCATAGCCTTTTATTTTCTCAAAGCATAATAAAGACAACGTTTGTTACCAATTAAGAAGCAAATCCCTAAACGATTACCCAAAGATAAAACGTTGGGTAGGCAACACAAAGTGACCAGAGTGAATCCGCACCATTCAACTTCAGACAGTTTAAACTTAATAGAAGACCTCCATTGCTTTTTCATGTGCAAGTTTTGTTATTTCAAGCTGGCCTAGTCTAAACTTTGGAAATAAACAGCTCTGCTCCTCCCTCTTAAGCCCGTCCAAGCATGTTTTAATGAGCTCCTATGTTGAAAGTCCCGTTTATTAATGTGATAATATCCACAGGGTACGTGGATGGCAACCGGCTGTTGATTGGCCAGTAAAAGCTAGGCTGCAAAAAAAAAATCCAGAATGGGATATCTCTGATTCTAGAAAAGTATTTATCTGCAGAGACGCGGGGCGCGTTCACCTAGGTGACTTCGCCTTATAATGACTGTCACACTACATATTTACATTTCATACCAAAAAAGCTTGCATTTTGGAGCTGTAGGCTACACTAATCATCAGCGTGCGTACTGCAATGTTTTCTATCGCATTGGCAGAAAAGACGACGAGCCATCGCGAGTCCTGAGCCGAGGCTATTACGAGTCAACCCGCATTATTGTCTCTCGCGGTCTCCCCATCGGGCTAATTAAGTAGAGCAATTAACAAATACAAAAGGGGATCTCCTGATTGAACCAGGCGTTGATTCTAATAACCGATTGGAGTATTATCTTTTAGACTCAACGCATTCAAAGCCAGATTCTGCATGATGTTCTTCCCATACCAATAGATCAAAGTGGCAAGCTGAACGTTTGTTGTGGGTGTAGTTTTCCTCACCTGACCAACCTCCGCGATTCCGTCAATACGGGGACGCTTGCACTCTGCTCCGGTCGAGTCGACTAGAGCGGCCGCTGTCAGCGCATCGGGCTCGGGGTCCCCTCGTTTCATCCCTCGGACGGCTCCTGCAGCACCACTCGAGTTGGGGTGCACTCCAGTCATTGTTTCCAGCTCCCGGTCCATTAGACCCCGGGACACAGGCAGCATGATGGATGCTACGTCGGTCGACATTAACATTTAAAATATTCTTATGGTCACCTGTCTTTAAGTCTAAATTGGAAAATATTATCAGGTATTCCCTGCCACCTAATGTACGTTAGCCAGCGAAGAAGCCTTTCTCTGAGCAGCCCAAAGACTCAAGTTATTCTATTACCTTTGCTGCAGAAACCCTATAGTTCATAGCTTGCCCAATGTTTCTCAACGGGGCCTCGAACCGAGCGAACTGACAGATCCGAAATGAATGGGGTAATAAATCATGCAACGTTATCGAGATCGCAGAGATGATCGACACGGAAGTATTTGGCAACAGCACGGTTGTGTCCGAATTGTAATTGCTCATAAACTACACCGAAACAACGTAATGCCTGGTGATAATGCAGCCAAGTGTTTTGCTGCTGAACACGCATATACTTCGGGCTTCCCAAGGCCTCGGGTTTTTCAGATCATAACAAACCAATTAGAAAAACAAACGGGTCGTCGTGAGCTATTGACCGCTATTAACCCTAAACACAAGATTGCCGCTTAAACGGCATAACATCCTACCGCGACCTCAAGACGAAAATCCCTAAACATGTCTTCCCTGATCGCTTTTTCCTCCCTGTGTTTCTGCGAGACTTTTTGGCCAAGAGAAGAGGTTACTGAAAGTCAATCCTCGTCAGGAGCTCTCTGCTGCCATGTTATTCCTTATTCTCTGCGTCAAATGATTTCCAAAACAAAAGAGCACGGAGCCGTCGTATTCTCTAGTCCCTCTCGCCTGTTTTTTCCTCTCCCCGATTCCCGGTATATGGTCTCGTGGCGTGTGCGCTTACAGAAGAGAATCGTTCTTCCCTCCCCCCCTCTTCTTCGTGTAGTCGTTCCCCGTTCCTCTCCGTCGTGTGCCCTCCTCCCTTTTTCCGCTCTTCCTTTGAACACAGGGCCAGGCAGCCATCAAATAAACGCAGTATGCCGCAGTGCTTACATTTCACAGGGCGCCGGGCCTGGCTTCCCACAATACCGTTGGAGATAGTGCTTTTTCTATATACACGCGACTGGTGCATCATTTCACCAAGATATACACAGAATGTTTATTTTAAAGAGAAGATATAATAACCAATTTTACAAATTCAGACGTGCAAGGTGTTACATTTGCAAAGCAGTCCAAAGTAAACGATTTAATTTTAAATGAACGTCAAAATCGTATTCCGTAGTTAGGAATATACACGCAAAAGGTTTATTAGAACCAGCTGTGTGAATCATGGAACAAGAAATGTGTGTGCCTCAAGCCATTTTCATTGCTTTGATGACACCCAGTGGACAAATTATCCAATGAAAAAACTCGCATGATCAGCCCTTTAGTGTGTTCAGAGTGTAGACTGAACAGTTGGCGTCAGAGATGATACATTTGCCTCGTGAAACTTTGTAAAATATGTTTTATAATAATTGTATTCGATCTTGCACCACACAACAGGCCAAACGGTGAGAGAATTAGTCCACAACATGAACTATTTATTGACAGTGAGCCCCCCTCCTGTTATTAAACTCGCTAGCAAAAAGCAAATAACAAAAAAACAACTTATTAGCCCCTTTAAGTTTACTTTGTTGAGTTTTATTGGCAGAGAACGTGACTCCTTCAGGCTCCGGCCTGAAGGAGCAGGAAAAGCAGCGTTACAGTGTACTTCTAGTTGAACGTACTTTCAGTACACACACTACTGTGCTGCTTTAACTAAAGAGACCAGCGCTCTCAGGACATCAACTGCTCACACACTGCTTCCATTTCAAATAAAACAAAAAAGGAAAAAAACAAAAAACAGGAAATGGATCAGCGAGTGCTGCTAAATTATTCAAAACGCTCCTCATTACTAACTCATTGTCCCGCTGTCATATTGAACCATTGCCACTCCGTCCTGAGTTTCCAGTGGGAGTGGGTCTTCTGGAGGCTCACTCAGACACCGCGTTGGCACGGTGACTCCGAGCTCCTGCCAGCCGTGAGCGAGTGGCGCTGTGTCCTGTGTAGTCCGTCACTGGCCCAGGCAGCCCTCCAAACAGGGCCCGTCCTGAGGCACGCAGGCCTCCGTGGAGCACATGAAGTAGACCTGCGGGCGGGACCACAGGACGTTGGTTGTGTGAGACTGCCAGACCCACCCACCCACCCACCCAACCGCCTACAACCAAGTACGCACACCCTTTTCCTCAGAGGGTTGCAAGCGTGCTGCAGCGTGCACATGTAGTCGCAAAATTGTGAATTGCAACAACTTGATGTTTTACTTTCCAACATCCAGTTCATGCAATGTTAAAATGGTTGATATTCCAAATCTGCGATATGTACAAAGCAATATTGGCCGGTAGAGTAATGGTCGACAGTCAACTCTTTCTGCAATTTGGCTTCTTTACAAAAAGCCAAACAGAGGATTGTGTACTAGCTCTAGATTCTTTGGACGGCTCCTAAATGCTGTTTCACAGAGTAAAGTTCAGCTTCATCGTGCCGCATCATGTAAAAAAACACAAGGAATATTAATGACATTAATTTGTGGCGTGTTCGTTTTGACAGTTCAACGCTCCGTCCGCACAAACGCCAAGCCAAATAAGGAAGCGACATGAAAGCAAAGCCATGTTGAAGCCAGCCGTAAAATCCCTCTGGCTGTTTAGAATACACCCTGCCAAATATGTATACACACATAGCCTAAGGTGTAGACATTTACATCCCTAGGTGCATCCATTAGAAATGTAACATTGAAAACTCCAAGATGCCTATATTTTGTTATATTCAACAATTAAAACACATCATCAAAGTACACCCACACACCTCTTGGTCCAGGTCATAAGTCTTCCCCTTCTGGATGAACTGGAAGGTGGTGATGGTGAACCTGCGTGTCTGGCTCTCAGGGGAGGGAAGAACAACGTTGTGTGGTGCCGGATCCAAGGGGTTAGGACACCTGCAGAGAGAAGGGAGCGCAAGGCCAGTCAGTCTGGGTCAAGAACCCACGAGGGCTCCATGGTACAGACTGGATTTGAAGGGATATCATTAGGGAGAAACCTCCCCAAAAAGTATGCATAATGTTGATTTCATTAGGAGAATGTTGTTGTACTCATCATTACCTGTATGCTCATTTAATACAAACATGTTTTGCAATTCTTTCGGGACCCAGAAAATCAGCAACACACCATGTAAACAGTGAATCCCAATCCGTGCGGTCGCCACCCTTGCCCCCCCAACTCCGTGTTTTCCTTCCCTCCTCGCTGGCTCGACGGACACCAGAACATACTCACTCCTTGTAGAGGAGGACCCACATGGAGGCTCCCGAGCGGGGGTAGGCCACGCAGTAATGCACCAGCAGCACCACCTGGAGGTCCGGAGGGTTGACCAGACGGACCTCCAGGTAGAGGGGCTGCCTCAGCAGCGTGCGCAGGGGCGCGTGGTACTGGGCGTGGAAGCTGCTGTAGTGAGCATCTGCAGGGGGAAGAGGACGAGGCCAGGGATGCCATTACCGGCTGGAACCAGAGAGGCTGGCTTCTTAATAGCAGTGTCTGAACACCACCATCAGAAACACTCCCACAGAGTTAGACAAAACGTTTTAAAAAAAAGACCTTTCGCTGGGCTGTACTTTAAACTCTATTTGTCTGAATCAGCAATATTAAAAAAAACATGAGAATTGTCCTAAAAATTATGCCCCACTCAATACATTGAATTCAGGCCCCGCAGTGAGATAAGGAAATATAATTTCTAAAATGGTCAGAAACCCCAGGGGCCTGAGCTGGCATGAGTCCTCTTTCCGAACCACGATTTATGTCTTGGGAGAACGGAGAAGCAGCCCAGCGGTGCACACTCCAGTCCACCTACCTTTCGCAATCCGAAGCTGAACTCCGATCACTCCCTGACCTTGAAGTCCAGGTCCCAGGGATGGAATCTTGGTCATGTAACCGGTGGTGACCAAAGGGGGGCCGGGCTTGTAGCGACACTCCACCAGGATCCTGGGGGACGACACGGATCGTTGCTGTGGCGGTCACACAGGGTTCAAACACGAAAGAAAACATGGATGGGCCAGACTTTTTTTCCCTTCATATAGAGCTTAACATAAATAATAAGAAAACGGTTGATAAAAATCAATATTTGTCATACAATACAAAAATATTCTGTGTATCCCGTGAGGTATTTGCCAACGGGAATGAAACATTTGTGGATGTTTGAGTTGCAGAACCTGGCTGGCGAGTCTCTGGTGATGGTGCCATAGTCGAGGGTAATGGAATCCACTTTATTGACGATCTCCAAAATGTAGATCACCGTCTTGCCAATGACCTGTCAAGAGGGATGCGGCACACTTCACTGGGAACAAGTCAATACATTACTCAAGATAAAAACCTGGATCTGATACAAGGCTAGACACCACAGATATTCTAGTACAGATAGTCACTTATTTTAGTATTACATTTTAGTAGGACCATATTACACCAAATCCCTTTATTATATATTCCTTTAGTATCAGGTTATAAGTATTGGTTCCGCAATACTTAATCGTCAGGTACTTTTTTTTAAGCCAGAAAGTCGATCTTTTGAGTTCTGTGTACAGTACTTTTGTGAAGACTCATGTCACGATTCAGATACACAACATGGTCTTTGCTGATCCAAGTGTTGACTGTAACAGTGAAATCTGACCTTTAGTGGAAGCAAATGAATTGTACTATCCTACAGAGGGCGCCGTGGTGTATTCAGCCAATCGTCACTTTGCGTCAACATTCCATTTACTACAGTCACACTCGGGCCGGGACCCCGGCGGCTCAGGGTCCTTCCGCCCTGACCTCTGACCTAACTCGCACCACAACAGAGACAAGGAATACTGCCTCACAATATGTACACAGGACTATGGACACATTACAAACCCACCATCCTAAGCGCCCCGCAGCTGTCCATTGGGATCAGAAACAAGGCGTAGTCGGCCGTGACCCTCTGAGGCGTGCATGACGGGTGTCCAGGGGCGGCCAGCAGGGCGGGGGACAGAGGGGGGTAGGTGAGGGAGGCAGGCACGCTGAAGACAAAGTGGTGGTCAAGGGTGCACTCTATGGTACAAGGGGATTGGACACACACACACACACACACACACACACACACACACACACACACACACACACACACACACACACACACACACACACACACACACACACACACACACACACACACACACACACACACACACATCAAAAGGTCATGTAAATAAAAAAGGTAAGGTATGTCAGGAGGCAATTGATAATGAGACCCAAGGTGTCGAATAACCTTTTCAAATTGCATGTCACTGCAAGTTAAACCACCCACACCCACACACACACACACACACGCGACGTGCGTGCGTGGTGTATGGGTGGTATGACCCACCATCCATGGGGTAGTGGCATGCAGGGGGGCGCGTATTAAAACAGCAGCCCAGGGAGAGGCACTGCGGCTCGGTCAGAGCACTCGTTCCACAGGGGAGGCGCTGGTCCTCAGGAAGGTTGCACCCTACGGAGACAGTTTAAGGGATCAATGTCTACCTTTAACTTGAAGGGACGTTGAGCCCGCCCAATAAAGCCATCACTTGACATGAAACCAGTCAGACTGAAGAATTTCCCAGTGGAATAAACGCTCGCCTTGAGCCGCAACGGCACGTAGTCCCAACACCTCCCGGGGGAGGTCTGGCTTGGCATGACGAGGGCGAGGCGTGGGAGGAGGGAGGCTGGCTGCAGGGCTGTCCGGAGGGACGGGAGGACCATCGGCCGCCGCCGTCCCGGGCAGAGGACGACTGTAAGGACACTGGAACTCCAGGATGCGCTTCCGGGACAGAATTACGTCCCAGAACCTGAGCCGTAACGACAGGGTTGTGGGAGTCTGAAGGGAGAGCGGAGGGAGAGAACGGGACATCACTGGCCACTACGGGACATCACTGGCCACTACGGGACATCACTGCCCACTACGGGACATCACTGCCCACTACGGGACACGTACAATACAATGGCGAGTCGGGGCAACCACAGAACTTCCTTGCGAACATCATTGTGTAAGTACTGTACGTCAAAACTGCTTTTCCTATCTTTGACAAGCCAGATATATCCATTTTGCAACTCTGTAAAAGCATTCTTGACTCATCGGCCCGGAAATGTACCAGTTCATGGGTTTCCCTAGACTGGGTAGCCCCGCCCATTCTGCCGTCTAATTGAATTCGCTCGGCAAAAGAGTCTGGAGAAGAGCAATACATTTCTTTCTGCTTCCGATGCATTTTATATGAGTGAATCACAAAGCTGGCTTCTCCCCCCCCCCCCCCCCCCCCCCCCCCCCCCCCCCGGCACGCTATTGGCTGGTTTAACACAATGACGACAGGGAAGCGGCGGCAAGCAGCCAATTGCGTACAGATTCAGTTGAACTAGGCCCGATGATCACGCCTCTTGAGCTGAAGAAAATGACAGCAGCTTCCCAAGAACAATGTGCAATCTACGATTGAGCCTGGTCTGGCAAGAGCCAGGCTAGAGTTTCCCTCATTACTCCCCTATCCGGTAAACATGCATTCAGAAGCATCTACAATAACGGAGGTAGGAGTCCACAGGAGGTGGTCAGCCCTGACCTTTTGCTGGCTGTGGCAGGCTGGTATTGGAGACTCAAACATCAGTCCGGGCTCCTTGGTAAGCGACAGCTTGAACTTGCACAGCGGGGACACAGACGAAAGGGGCAGCCATGCCTTCTTGAAGTCTGCCGTTAAAGCTAGGGTTGAGTAAGGGTTAGTGGAGTGGAGCAGGTAAAATGGCTGGTTTCCCAGGAGTTAGGAGAATGCATGGCTCTAGCCCAGCTCCCGTCTCAACACATCTGTTTGTCTCCTTTACTACCAAGTCAAGCTACGACTCTATGGAAAATAGTAATCGAAATAATATAGTTTTATACAAAGGATACAACCTTGTAGGGCTGGGCGATCAATCGAATTTTGATCGCAATTTTGATGTTAGCGTCAAACGAACACAAAACTAACATCATCAAGATTTGTTTGAATTTTTTTTACTCAATGTTTTATATAAAGGGCAAAACAGCTGGATACATATCTGAACATTATTTTAGATTGGAACATTTTCTTTTTGACCATTTTGTGTATTTATCTAAGGCGAAATTTATGTTCTCAGTTACAAAGTTTTTTGGGGGGGAGACATGCTTAATAAGTCAAGTTTTCAAACTCAAAAGTAATTGTTTGAATAATCGTGATTATGATTTCTCCCATATTCTAGCAGCCCTACAACCTTGTTTATCTTGCTACTAGTAAACTTAAAGGGGGTTGTGGGTAGAATGTAGTGGCAACTAGCGGAATAGACCTGGCAGAAATTGATTTCATTATCAACAGTGTTTTAATTATTGTATGATCCCAATAAATCATGTATTCTTTGACTTAGAATCAGCCCTTTATATCTATGACAGTCAATATTAAGCCCCTTCAGCTTTTCCACTGACCTCTGATCTGGATGGAGTCTGGATGAGGAGAGGGCAGGAAGGCCGTCATCCTCTCGCTATAACACTGGAGCCTCGGGGGCTGTGGTCCGAGGGACCTCACAAGTTTGGAGGTTGAGGTCGGAGGTGCAGGGCTGGGAAACGGCTGGGACCCTGGAGTCATCGGTGTGGTGTGCTGAGGTGGATATGGCGGAGCAGGTGTGGGGGGGATGTGAGGAGCATCAGGGTGGTACCCACAGAAGAGCCGAGTATTAGGCGGGCAAAGTGAAGCGGCGGGTCTGTGGTCAGGACCAGATGGTCCCTTAGAACGCGTTGTCCTTAGGGTGGGGGTAGGAGTGGTAGGAGTGGTAGGAGGCTGAGAAGGGAGGGGCGGGGATCCATCAGAGAAAGATCTTGGGGTGAACACTGACCAATAAGGATAATACTGACTATATGAGAGTGGCTGTCGTCGAACAAAAAGCTGTCGAGGAGGAGCAGGGAAAGCAGGGTGGACAATGCTCACGGGGCTTTGAGGGACTTGGGAGAATGTGTGCAGCGGATGGTACGACTGCTGTGGATTATATTGCTGGTCGTAAGGAGCCATGTGGGGTGTATGTGGTGGGGCTTTCGTGGGACGTGCTGTAGTGCTTTGGTCGGAGGGGGGAGGTGCTTTGTGAGGGACTTGGGAGCCGTACAACGGCATGTAGGGCTCATACCCATAATAAAAACCCTGCCGAGGAGGCCATTTTGGATACTGGTTCACTGGGTCCACACTGGGGCCAGATGTTTGCTCCACGGCAGGCGGCTGAGGAGGGGATGGGCGTGGATGGGGAGAAAGCGGCTGCTGACCAGGCCCCGAGTAGAGATGGGGGAACTGCGCTGGAGGTCCAGGAGCAACATCTGGAGAGGGTTGAGAATGGCTTTTGGGCTGGGGCCCTGGAGGGTAGACCAGGGGGAGATGAGGGAACCGGGGCCCAGGGTGAGGATAGTTCAGGGGGCTAGGAGGCCAGATCACCTGCCACCGGGTCATGGATTGAGGCGGTGGAGGTGAGGCAGTGGTGGGCACCGGTGCAGGAGTGATGGGGTCGACAGGAGACAGTGGAGGGGTGTGTGGAGGAATGGGTACGAGCGGGGGAAGGAAAGAGAGATCTTGGCAGGAGAGAGAGAACTCTTGATAATCCTTCAGCACTCTGAGGTGGAGACCCTCCTACAACACCAAGCAAAAACAAAGCGATCAAATGATAAAACCCTTTTGGAATGCTATCAAAATCTCTTTGTGGTAAACCAGTCACTCAAAGGGGAACTTACTTGAGCCTGTAGACAGGGAGCATTGAGGGGAATATAGAAAAGGAGATTTCCAAGTGGGGCCTCTGTACGGTAGGCACACTTCGGAGACACAAGCGGCTCCCAGTTGTCCTTCACTGGAAATATATCTTCACTGACTCACTCATAGCAGGACATGATACCAAGTACTCTATGATGGGAAATTACCCAACAATTATATTTCACATCATCACAATTGTTCAATTGCGAATTTAGACATGCTACTGATTATTCTTGCCGTTTAATTACACTTGACTTAAAATATCTCCTCTGCCAACGCATGACCCGATTACTGAATTAACCTAGCGGCCTCCCATTTTCCAAAAGGGTGAATATAATCCATAGCCTCGATTGCTTTCAATGGGCCGCCGGCCATTGAAAGTCCCTCCCAAAGCTAAACAAATGATAGCACCATGATAGGCCTCAGTGCGTGGGGCAGCGAGTCCAAGTTCAGGATGAACAAGGGGCGCCTCAGTCTGCAGCATTTAAAAAACAATGCAGGGCTAAGGAAGGTTTAGCAATGGATGCAACAAACACAGCCGTTTTATAAGAAATGGACCATATAATGATAACAATGTTGTTGCTTAACTTTCCACCAAATTGGCATGAGCGCAGTAAGCAGCATTTAACTTTAGAATCCGACTAGCTGGAGTTTTTGTAAATAACGTAAGCCTGTGTCCGAAGGCTGAAGTACAGTCTCACAAGTCATAATATAATCCAAGCACAAAACGGTCAAACCAAAATTCCTTTACAACACCAGCGTCACACACACCTATGGTGCCCAGTGAGGGGATCTCCTCATCTGTTCCATACATGTGCACGGACACCCCATAGGGTGAGCAGAGGGCCCACGGGCGAGAGAGGGTTAACGCTGGAGAGGGAGGGCTCTTCTGCATCGGACAGGAGAGTCTCAGCGGGCTGTCCCACCACAGCATTGGCAGCACATAGCTGCCGTTCTAGAACAGACAGAGAGACGTATGGATCCACTTCATTTCTACCACTCATGCATATCTGTTATTGTCTCTGCATTTAACAAGGGAGAGAACGACAAAGTGAAAAAGGAAGCAATGCCAGTTACCATGGTAAATTATCTGGTGATCAGCAGTAATGAGAAGAAGAGGGATGTTGGCCTGTCAGTAGTTGCTGTTACCTGCTTGGTCATGTAACAGCCATCATAGGGAGCTTCCAATACCAGGCCATTCCGGGAGGCCTTCACCGAATAACCACAGTTTGGTGGCAAGTGAAACACAGAGATGGGGAAATCCCCCTCTAGAGAGGATCAAAAAGTGGTTACATAAGTAAATGGTATGGAGTTACAGATTTATTTTTTATAGTATGGCGGAGAATCTTCTGATCGTATTTGGATATAAGATATGTCGTTCAAGTTAGAGAGTGTGAGTAAGTAAGAGAAGGTTTTGAAAAAAAAATTATTTATAATCGAATACAGAATACATTAGGTTGTTTCCATTGTTCAGAATAATATGATGATAGGTATGAAGGTATTATTGTAGCAAAAGTCTTTAACACCTGTAACTGCAGATTTTGTATGCGTATACTATACACTAAAGTCACAAATGTTTAACATTAAATTTGAAGTCGTAAATATTAATTTTGCATTTGTACTCTAAAGTCACAAATGTGTAACGGTACATTTGAAGTAGTAAATATTTTTTCTACCATTTTGAACACAAAATAGGGTCTACGAGTTCACAAGTCTGTGTTACAGGTGCACAAAGCCAATCCTGTGTATCACAACTTCAAAGAGTCATGCAATTGACACTTTTGCTACAATCATTGCAGCGCAGTTGGTGCAAAACACATTTGCACGCGGCACACATAATCTGAGAACATGCCCAAAATGTGTGCATTCGTAAACCCAAATGTGAACTAATACATCAGCAGTTGCACATCTGTGAAAAATGTCCTCACAAATAAAAAGGATATAAAACGCTATGTTGATTCAGCATTTTAATGAGCGAGCACAAGTCCATCGTTACAATTGCTCGAATCTGCTCATGCAAGTCTCTGCTGTGGTTTTTTTTGCAGGTAATTTTGCAACACGGTGATACATGTGTAGCAAAAGTGATTTGTATCCGTATGAGGCAGAGCGTCCGTGGGCGGGACAAAAATGCAGCATTAACCAATGAAAGTCGCCGGCAGGGAGTGCATTTTTCAAACTACACTTGGACCATCCAAGCAGACCCTTAAAATACATTGAAGGACACTTGCGGCATGTTAGTTCAACGGAATTCCCCGCAAATTATTGCATTAAGTAATTTAAATTGACATAATGTAAGATACCCAACTCCGTCGTGTAGGATGCCCTCTTGTCTACTTTCAAGACTCCAGAAAGTAAGTTTGCTTGGATGGTCCCAGTGTAGTTTGAAAAATGCACCCCCTGCCGGCGACTTTCATTGGTTGATGCTGCAATTTTGTCCTGCCCACGGAAGATCTGCTTCATAGGCTATCACTTTTGCTACACTTCATAGGCTACCACAAGAAAAACAGCCGAGACTCGTAGCAGCAGTTTCGAGCAGTTGTATAACCGATGGACTTGTGCTCGCTCATTAAAATGCTCATTGAACATAGCGATCTATATTATTTCATTTTTGAGGAAATATTTCACAAATGTGCAACTTCTGATGCATTAGTTCACATTTGGGTTTACGGATGCACACATTTTGTGCATGTTCTCAGATTATGAAACACGGGTGTGTGAATGTGTTTTGCACCAACTGCGCTGCAATGATTGAAGCAAAAGTGTCAAGTGCTGCTGCATGACTCTTAAGTTGTGATGCACAGGATAGGATTTGTGCACCTGTAACACAGACTTGTGAACTCGTAGACCTTATTTAGTGTTTACAATGGTAGAGAGTACACATGCAAAATAAATATTTACGACTTCAAATTTACTGTTACACATTTGTGACTTTAGTGTACGCGTACAAAATCTGCAGTTACAAGTGCTCAAGACTTTTGCTACAATAATACCTTCATAGATAGGATCTGATCCAATGGCACCATTAAGGCAGAAATGCAAAGTAGCAGCACACGTTTACTGGCTTCGTGCTGTTCCGTTAAGCGACGGCTTATGTTGTTAAAGTTCAATGAACATAAATAAATAAAAAGCCACGCCCACCTCTTTCCAGAAACAATTGTGAGAATCCTTGTCCAGAGGCCGTCAAAGTCATGGTGGTGTCGTGACACTGAACCAAGGGCCTCATAGCCTGCCATTCCGAAGAGGGAGTAGGCCTGCTGTCTTCAAATGAAGGGCCAAATATATTCCCCTTGTTGATTTCCTTAAAGCCTAGTGGAAAGAAACATTTAAAACAACTACATTTTGCTCCGGTGGAACTTTAACCTTGAATCGTTAATTTACAAAGTTGTTGTTACCTGGGTAGTCTGCTTGATAAGCACTAGCACGATGTCTGTCGGAATCTTTTGTATTTTGCTCACTGCCAATTCCAAACTTCAGAGAGACTTCCGATGCCCTCTGCTCATATGTGTCCGGATCTGCAAGCTGTTTGGGCACACTTGAACGATGGAGGGTCGGTGGGCTCAACCCCGCGACCCACGACCGATGCTGTGGAAGAGCTGAGCGGGCAGGTCTGGGCAGAACACTGCCCCGCGTTCGGAGAGTCTGCCGAGCATTTACATGGTATTCGCTCTCCACGTTATCTCGAAAAGCAGGCAACCCAAATAATGTCTTTAACTTGATGACTTCACTCAACGAAAAACTTAAATGTAGATTGTCAAAGGTTAAAGTTACGATAAACAAAAACGTGGATATTTTTCCATTCCGTTTGCCAGACATCTCTGAATACAGGGGTTTGCTTTTGCTCACGTGCACAGAAACGTCACCTCGCACTACTAATTAACAATCATTTAAGTAGCCTATCATGACTAGGGATGGACATGGATGGTGGTCTTTTTAACTTAGCCTACCTACTGCGTTTCTTCTCTAGAATATAACTTTAGGATCAATGCACAAATGCCAAGTCATTTTAACAGTTTAATTATAATAACTCTTTAACCTGATTGTATACACAGGTTCATCCTCATTCAACCATTAGGTTTTCTATAACTGGGAAAAATACACACTTTATTAGATTGTTTCCTGATTTCAGTAATTTAGGACCACAGAATTAACTGAGTGGCAGAAATATAATAAAAACACACTTCAGATAAGAGTAAACAGCTAAGATCATTCTATGTGTGAGATATATCTGTGCAAATAGACGCAATACTTTTTTTTCAACATGCCATTTAATTCAAGATTGCAGAGAAGCATCTGTTTCAAAAGCAATCAGAAACAAAGGTTCAGTATCCATGGAGATCAGCTTTTCTCAGCAGGCCTCCAGACCCATTACATTGAACCAATAGCTGACCGCTTTATAAACTGACTTACATAGCTACAAACAAAGCATAATCAATATTTGGAGCAATTACAAAATGTGCTGTACAAGAAAGCATGCGGGTAGATTAGCTATAGGAATCAGAAAATAATCGAAGCCCGTGCAGTGACCTGACAAGTGAATATTTACGTTGAAGTAAATAAGTTACATATTATATAGGCTCCTATGTGTAGACCGTATTGCCCCCCTTTTGAGTTGACCTTTTGTTGCTACCGAAATTTAAGTCAGAGTCTTGTTGCTTGCTATTTCTCACTGAGCATTTAGTGACTAGACCATGAGGTTTGGTGTGAAAACTGTCACACATGAAAATCAGGCCTAGGTAAACAAGGATACAAGCAGCCATAATCAGAGGGAAATTACATGAAACGAAGAGCTTATTATGTTGTCCAGGAATAAAATCATAAATTCAACACAAGAATAAATCTAATTAGAGGGCGCCCCAAAAATCACGAATTAATTATCTGCTCACATCTTTCCTATAGGCCTATTTGGGAAATTTGACTTCTTAGATTATGCATTATTCTATATATTGTGTGTTCCCTCCTTGTCCTCTGCTCTGCATTGCTGTGCTGGTTCAAGCCGTTGTCTTTTTGAACATTATTTTACATGATTCTGTAAAAGTTCCTTTTCACTTTTTATCAAGTTATTGCAGTAATACAATTACTTGATAATAGTATTTGTCATTCTAAACAAAGATAGGGATCTTCTTTGGGGTCGGGTTACTAATTTCCGTACTTTATCATGAGGGGCATTTAAGTAGACCTAGTTCTAGTTAAAGTAGCCTAAGTTGAAAGAAAAATGAAAAGTAGCCGAAATACAAAAATTCTTTAGCGCAACAATAATCACGAAGATGTCGATTGTGAGAAGAGAAAATGTTCGCTGTTGTGCAAACTTTGAAAACCCATAACAGTCCCAAACGGCGCGCTATTGTCAGCAAGCAACAGTGATGACGCTGTCACACCATGGACGTGTAGTGTTACACAGGGAAAGGAACCGGCGTCTCCAACTTTTTGGAGAGAAAATGTTGAGGATATGGGTGGGGTTTTGAAGGAAAGGGAGGGAATGAGCGGAGGGAGAAAGTAGGGTGATGTGTATCCTGTGGATCCGCCGCTGTTGTGTTTCGGATTGCAAACAATTCTCGTGCGTCAAACTGCATACAGGTAGGACCCATCGTTTGTTTAAAATTTGAACTTTTCCCGCAGGAATCTTATTTCGCTTATGCGCTCATATTAAGATATCCGACTAAATGTGTTTAGGAATGTTTTCTTTCTACTTTTGTTAACCATCAGCAGATTGTTGAAACTCAAGAGTCGCTGCTCGACAACGCTTGCAGAGATCTGCTCATTAACTCTTTGAACGCCAAAGTAAATTGTTATAGAGGAGGCGTGTCCCAAAGGCTTTGAAATACCGCAGTGGGTAAATAGATCAACTCAATAAGCTTGTTTGTGTGCATACAAGACGTGCCTATAATTTTCCGTCGTCATATTCTCGCGCTCTTTTCATAGCGGACTAGGAACAGGGCCCGGGTTCAAATGACCACGACCTATTGTACATAATGTGATATCTGCCTGTTCTGAGGTACCTTGAAGGGTAATATAGCAAATTATGTATCCTAAGAAAAGTATAATGCATTTACGCAATTTTGAATCTTGAATCTTCAATCAGTATTGCGTTAACGTTGTAGCCTGTAATTGTTCTACACGTTTTTGTTTTTATCAGGTGATAGACTCCCCTCTCTTTGGGGTGTTGTTATCAACTTTGACATTTCAAAGATAGTTTCATTGATAATAAATAGCTTTTGGACGAAGCTTAATCATCTGACAGACGAACCAAAAACTGTTGATGTAAACTTGATGACATTATTTCGAAATTGAAAAAAGCTATCTAAGATAATTAGGCCTATTATACTTTGGATTTTGATTGTGATTTGAATAACATGTGATTTAATTCATTACATTTGATTTGATTGCACATTACTGTCAATTGTGTTGGGTCAACTGTTATGTTTTCAGCCATTTCAAGGATATTGGTGTGAAATGTCCCAGGTGGGCCTGAAGCGAGAATACAATCTGTAAACAAATGGGTTTTGAGGCAAGAAATGTGATTTCCCCTCATCTACTCACAATATATATAGAGATGCTATATAAGTTGGCTTATTGATAGCATCTGTGGTTTGTATTCTTTATTTCGACACATGTTCTGGTGGCTCAGTAGTTGGCCCAAGCAGAGGCCTATTGTATTGCCCAAGATTCAGTGTAACATATTAAACATATTATTCATCCATGCTTTGAATGAGGAGCAGAGGAACCCGGGGGATCGTTGCATGGTTGTAAGCAGGGGTGTTTGTCAGTGCAGATGGGCCATGCAATTATTCCTAAACACAGTGTGAATGCGACGTCTGGGACAGGTCCTAACTCGCTGCAGCTGCCCTTATTCCCTCTGTCTTCGGGCCGTTATTTCCTTCTACTGTGGAATTGGAGTCGCATATAAACTGTGTGTGTGTGTGTGTGTGTGTGTGTGTGTGTGTGTGTGTGTGTGTGTGTGTGTGTGTGTGTGTGTGTCTCTCTCTCTCTCTCTCTCTCTCTCTCTCTCACTCTCTCTCTCTCTCTCTCTCTCTCTCTCTCTCCTCTCTCTCTCTCTCTCTCTCTCTCTCTCTCTCTCTCTCTCTCTCTCTCTCTCTCTCTCTCTCTCTCTCTCTCTCTCTCTCTCTCTCTCTCTCTCTCTCTCTCTCTCTCTCTCTCTCTGTGTGTGTGTGTTGAAAACACATTTTCTACATAAATACCCCCCCCCCCCCCCCTTCCGTTGGATTGTGTTATCTGTGTTCAGTGAGCCATCATGTTGATCCTGGCCGGGATAGTCCTCCTGCACATCACCACCATCATCCTGCTCCTGGTGGCCACCGTGGATAATGTAGGCCTGCTTCATCATGATTACTACTATTGATTATACCAGGATAATGTAGGTGCTTCATCATTATTAGTACTATTGATTATACCTCGATAATGTAGGCCTGGTTCATTATTATTACTACTATTGATTATACCAGGAAATTTAGGCCTGCTTCATCATTATTACTACTATTGATTATACCTGGATAATGTAGGCCTGCATCATTATTATTACTACTATTGATTATACCTGGATAATGTATGCCTGCTTCATCATTATTACTACTACTGATTATACCTGGATAATGTAGACCTGCTTCATCATTATTACTACTTCTGATTATACCAGGATAATGTAGGCCTGGTTCATCATTATTACTGCTATTGATTATACCTCGATAATGTAGGCCTGCTTCATCATTATTTCTACTATTGATTATACCTGGATAATGTAGGCCTGCTTCATCATTATTAGTACTTCTGATTATACCAGGATAATGTAGGCTTGGTTCATCATTATTACTACTTTTGATTGTACCAGGATAATGTAGGCCTGGTTCATCATTATTACTACTATTGATTATACCTCGATAATGTAGGCCTGCTTCATCATTATTTCTACTATTGATTATACCTCGATACTGTAGGCATGCTTCATCATTATTAGTACTACTGATTATACCTGGATAATGTAGGCCCTTTGGTTTTTCTTCCCACAAACAACTCATCTATTATTATTTTGTAAACAAGCAGACATTGGACTACTGCTGCAAGGCAATTCATGTTCCATATGTTGTGATTTTATTTTAGGTCCTCACATGTGGATTGTGTGTGTGTGTGTGTGTGTGTGTGTGTGTGTGTGTGTGTGTGTGTGTGTGTGTGTGTGTGTGTGTGTGTGTGTGTGTGTGTGTGTGTGTGTGTGTGTGTGTGTGTGTGTGTGTGTGTGGTGCAAGGAAAATAGTACAGCATTCCTACTGCATTAAGTTCTTCTGTCACCTAGGGGCTGCGGTTCTCTGCATTCATTCTGCAGTAGTATTCGCATTCCAAAAGAGAACCACTGTAAGGTGTACTTTGACGTCCACAGGCTTGGTGGATGACCGATAAGCTGTCCACAGATGTGTGGGGACGCTGGGTGCTCCAAGGGAACGACTGGCACTACAAGGAGCTGAACCTCGCCGACTACCCTAAAGGTGACCCCCACCACACAGAATGATCCTTCTCATAGCCAAAGCCACACAAGGGAATGTCCCGGGTACAAACACAAAATAACTAGTGTCACGTCCAACATGTTTTGAGAGTAAACAACATTAGATTGTTGCTTTGGGGTAACAAGGAGTGTATCATTCTCACTTTTGTCTCATCTTGAGTCAGATGTATGCATTGTATGCATGCACAATAGGTTGAAATAGCCTTTTCACTGTGTGCTCTGTTTCTGCATATGTAGTCAGTACAAACATCACGATAAGCACATATTTATATACGACTCTTCATAGAATTGCCTCTACTTTAGCAGTAGCCCTGCCACCTATGTCTCACATTGACGATGGTTGATCCCTGACAATATACACTGATAACCACTCCTGTAGCCATCTGCAGCACCTTTGAGGTCAATAAATATGGCCCTTAGAGTGCCCTTGTTTGAATCAGTCCACTTACCCAGTCCACTTACACTTTCTGAAGTTTGCTGTTCTCTTTGTCTCCCCCTACAGAGTATCTGCAGGTAGTGCAGGCCACCTCTGTCCTGGCCTGTATCTTTGCCATCTTGGCCCTGTTTGTGTTTGTGGCTCAGCTGTTCACCCTGGGGAAAGGACAACGTTTCACATTCTCTGGAATCCTGCAGATGCTCTCTTGTAAGTAAAACGTGTCAGCGTACCCATTTAAAACAAAACATGCACGCTGTAAACCTGTCTGAGCAGTGTCAGTGGGGTGCCTGCAGGTATTTTTGGACCGGTTATTGTAAGTGTCAATACCCCCCTCGAGTTTTCCTGCAATATTAGTCATGTTCACAATTCACATCGTATTCACCCACTTTGAACATGAGGAGCCGTGTTTGACAGTCCAAGATGTCCAAGATGCATACACAATACACACACACTCACAAACCACAAGATGTTGAAAGACTATACTATATATCACTATACATCAGTATTCCAACTGAAGAACACAAACACAGATCCACAGCGAAAGGCTCCAAACCAATGTCTGCCATTTGTAAAGAGCTCATGAAACTGTGATCCAACCGTTAGAGCCGTGCTGCAATATATAACCATGGCAACCCCCTTCTGCCTCCTTCACCTGGGCAGGCCTGTGCATCATGATCGCCGCCTCGGTCTACACCTCAGAGTTCAAGTTCCAACAGGAGGGCGGGTTTGGACACAGCTATGTGCTGGCCTGGATCTCCTTCGTCCTCACCTTCATCCTGGCCGTCACCTACATCGTCCTGAGGAAGAAGAGCGACTAGGGGGGGGGGGATTGGGGGATTGGTCTTGGCTGAAATTAATTTGGGAAAGATTTATTTTTTATTTTTTAAAAGGGGTTGAATTGTATTTGTCTTTCGATGTGTTGAATCTGCCACAGATGTGAAGATGAAAGCCTAGATGAAGTGAGGGGGTTGAGATGCTATTTAGGCTGTATGGGGAGTTTTCCGGGGTTAGGAGGGGGATGGCGGGGGGTATCGAGGCATTGGGATGGGGTATCTTGAAAGGATAGATGTGATGGAACGTAGTAGAGTTCCTGGGTGGGCGAGTTGTCTTAATTCCTCTTTTGTGGCAGCATGATCCTATGATCATAGATTTACCCGTAAATAATTTGATGTGTATCGCCACTGTGCCTAAAGACATTTAGAGAGCGATGATAAAAAAAGATCTATAACTGAGCCCATAGCCATTTCTTTTTGTATAGTTGGTGAAGCTAGGAGGGGGATGTATTAGTCCTAAGCATTTTCTGAGTATACAGCGAGTACCATGGGGTTACCTGTGATTACAACGGTAGTGTCGGGACAGTGGTACTGTATTGAAGAACACAAAGCAGGGCAAGAGAACTTCAACATTCCCACTGCAGTACTGGAATCAGGAAAGAGTCCCCATGGCTTGACGCAGCGTGTACTACAAAGTTTTATTGCTATTTGGAGTATATGTGAAGTAAAAAAGTGGAGTATATCTTACCTTTTTATGTTTGTGTACTCGGTGGCATTGTAAACATTTATAATATTTGTATACTTTTTTGAGTTTGAGACCATGTTTGACTCTGTTGTTGTGTTGTAGTTGGCTGCTATCTTAGTAAAGTACATATCATTTGTACGTGTGAACAGAAAATGAATGGAGGACAATGGGCTTTCCCGCCACCATAGTACATTGTAAGCCATACCATTTATTAATAAAAAGAAAAAAAAGAAACACGACTCAAACCAGTGTGCAGTGAATACATCATCTCCTAAAACGTTAACAATAAATAAATTGTGTTGGATCACACAACAAGCCTCCACGGGCAAAATAAAGCTCATTCACCATTAGAGTCCTAAAAGATTAGTGGGTTCAAATGTTGCAACGTTCAACTTTGAGAACACGACAGCCCGGTGGCGTTGCGGCCGTCTCAGGTTTTCAAACCGGTTCTAGGGCACCAGGATAGTGGTGGTGGTGGCGCCCCGGGCAGCTGTCAGGGGAGGCCCAATCGGGACAAAGCAAGAGTATTGTGTCAACTCTAAAGAGAAGAAGACTAATGCGTGATGGCTGATGCGACAACCTTCCCTCAGGCCCTAAAACAGACCGCACCACCCACAGGAATGTTCCATTGTGGCGCTCTCCTGGGGGTGGGAGGGGAGAGGAACTGGAACCTTGAATGGGACTGTACTAAATTCCTTGTCCAGAGGGGGTGATTCGCTCCTGGACCACCAAGTGGAGGAGGTGGTTCTGCTCAGCTGAGAGATAGGGCCTATAGCAAAGACACGCACACACACAGGCATTCAAAACAGTTACACAGTTGATATGGGAAAATTAAGAAAGTAGTGGAAACGGGCTTCGTCTCTGGTGTGATGGAAAGGCTTGAGGAATGCTCACCACAGCTCAGTTTGAAGAGACTTCAGGGATTCTGTGTCTTTTTCCTGGCAGGCCATCTGTAAAACACATTTGCCATGACATTCGGCATAAATAAAGCCTTAACGGCAAAGGCAGATCACCTGGACACAGTCTCCTCCACACTATTGGTGCTCTCCTCCTGAGAGCTACTCGCTCCGTTTGTTAGCCTGTTCATTTTCAATGCCTTCCTGGAAGGATTATAAAGGAATAATGCCTCAAGGCTTACTATAACTAAGTGCACTGTATCCACACATAATATAATACTGCATAAAGCATGAACAAATATAAACTCGTAGACATCTCGGACTTATACGCGTTTAAGTAGCCGTTCTGCACTCGTATATATTATGTGTGCATGCGATGCAGATGTATACATTATTTTCCACTTCCTAAGAAAGGAAGCTGGAAGCAGGAAATCCTGTTGGCTGTGAAGGGAGCTTGGCTTTGTTTCTCACCACCACTGACTGCAGCAGCAGGAAGACTGTCTCCGGCAGGAAGGTGGCTGTGGAGCAGAGGAGAGAAGTCCTTCAGCTAAACGAGTAGAACGGCTTCGCTCCAAGAGCGCCCTCAGTGGCGCTAACGACGGTACTCAACGCGCGTCTTCAAATTCCACCCCTCGAACCCGTGACGCCAGCGAGCACCAGAATCTGGTTTGAAACGGCCCCTTGAAGGGTGGAACGTCACCAGGATATTTCTACATCTAGAGAGGAAAACTACGTGATATATTGTATAGGAAATCAACCTCTGTATAGGAATTCAGGTTTTCTGAGGTTGCTGGTTTTAGGAGAGCAACGTGTGCGTGTGCGTGTGCGTGTGCGTGTGTTTACCCTGGCTGTGCGGGTCGAAGGACTCCCAGGCGTACCTCTCCAGGGTCTGAGCGTGCTCTGGCAGCAGCTTCTGGGGAGGGGGCTGGGAGGATAAACAGTGTTCGTCAAAACAAAGCTCGTCAGTTGTACAGACAACGTTTTCAACCTGACCAGATGAAGAAGGCTTTGGGTCAGGGCTTCTGGATCCCATGCATGATACAAGGCCTGTCTGGTATTGCACCAGACCTGCACTCTCTTCAACGTTTAGCCTTTTCTAAAGTACTAGAAATGATGACTTGAATGAAATTGATCTCAAATGATTCATTTAGGGCCGTGTGCATGAATTCATGTAGAGGAGATTGAGTATGTATTTATGAGGGCTGTCCAAAAAAAGTTGGGAAATACAATGTGGGTTGATTGTAGAGGGGGTAGATTTGATAGCATTTGAGGGTTGAGATATTAATATATATTAATAAATATATGTTAAATATGAACAACACAATGATGTACGGTTAGGCCGACTACCCCACCGGACTCAATTAGAGCAGGAAACGGCCCAGTTACTGTGGCTACGGAAATGGCAGGAGAAACACCCTACCTAAATGTCCACCCCAGGTCATAACTGTCCCTGGGATTCTGAGAGGCACTGAACGGCCTTATTTTTGTTTATGATATGAAACCCTCAAGCACAGAGAACGTTGTGACAATGGATAAAGAAAGTGCGTTTGCGTCAACAATGGAGGGGGCTGAGCGTCCGTAGCCCGGGATGGGTCCGTCAGTGTGACATCACATCAGAATGACAGCACTGCTCAGGGAACACCACCCAGACAGGAGAGGAGCCGCTACGTTCAATGCCTTGGGGTGCGTGAATGATAACCACGATGTGAGTAGAGCTGGGCAATTCATCTATTTTTTATTCTAATTTATGGTTTAGGACGTTTCTTTTTTTTTTTTATATATATATATAGCATTCTGCCCTTCCATCGTAAATCACCGCAAACCACATTTGATCATGAGCGCCTTCTTGTGGACACAACGGAGCAGAAGGGACATGCTCTGACGTTTAAGGGATTCAAGTAATTTCCTACCATCAGATCAATCTTTGGACACATTTTTTAGATGACTGCAATCCATTTTTTTTATCCACCACAATAATAGTCATCTTTCCCTTAAAATGTATTTCAGTATTCTAAGAAATAGGACCAACTATACTCATATTGGTAGGAATATGTTATGTGTTATATGGTATATTTCATAATATTAGGGCCAATAATGTCCAATCCAAAGCTATATGACTCTACAAACCTGGCCTTCTAAAGGGTAAGTCAACTCCAAAATCCCTTTTTTCAGCTTGGTTCCATGTGGGTCTCACAAAGTGTGGGTGAACATTTCTTTTTTATTTACGACTAAAAAGCATGAAGTTCTTTGTCCCGGTGCCTACCTCAAGAAACATGAGCAGCAGGACTCTGGAGATCTCACACTTGGCCACCAGGTCCAGGAAGGCCCCTGAGAGGAGCAGAAGCATGAGAGAGTCTCACTCCGTACCACGGGAACACCAGGGCCGCCTCGTGGAGATGCACATACGAGTTAGGTTTAGATAGCTACGGGACTGACCGACGGGGGCGTTGGTGCCGGGGAGCTGCAGCCCCCTCTCCTGACAGATCAGCTGCATCTCCGTAAACACCGTCAGCGCTCCGTCATAGTCCCCTGCCCAACACAGACACACACACACACACACACACACACACACACACACACACACACACACACACAGCGTCAAATACAGCAAGGCATACACAATACACAAAGATATACACAATACAGCAAAACATACACAATCCACAAAAACATACACAATAAACAAAGACACACACAATCCACAAAGACACACAATACAATCCACAATGGTAATCTAAAAAATGAACCCCCCAAAAAGATTAACCCCCCAAAAAAGCGGTATTCCTTTAACCCAGAAGTTCTAGAGATCCCACCACCTGCTCCGCCCAGTCTGATTGGAGGATGAAGGAAGGCCGATTCACGCAGCGCTAGAGTAATGTTACACTCGCGGCTGAACTCACGGGTGAGGATCTTGCAGGTGGCCATCTCTCCCATGGACAGCAGAGCCTCCACGGGATTCTGCGTCTGGAGCTCGGCAGCCCTCTGGTAGTGAACCACGGCTTCCCCCGGTCTGTTCATCTCCTACCATCCCCATCGTCATCCAGATCGGAAGACAGACAGAGTTAGATTACTATTAAAACCATTGGTAAGGCTTACATGATTGTTTGTGAGAACGGTTGTAAGAACCTACAGGGGAGCTAGATCTTAAAGGTGAAATATTATGCAACCAGGTGTGAGTGTGATGGTAGGGGGTATAATATGTCACCTTTAAGCATCATCTTACCTTGAGTGCGTTCCCCAGCTCTAAGGACAGGCTGGCTGCCATGATAGGCTGGTTCATCTCAATGTACACCTGCAAGGCATCAGTACATTGGTATTACACACCCGTCTTTGTTGGAATGTGGGCAAGAGAGCAGAGCTGGAATGCACAGAGGACACAATTCTCCAGACGGCAAAGCAACCTATCCCATTGATTTGAAGGTACATGAAGATAGGAAGAAAACACATAGCAACAACAGCACCATTCACCATGTCAGCTTTTCTCTAGTACCTACAAATACGTTACATTACGAATAAATGTTTTATGCTAACCATTAATTCTTGTCGTTCTTAGTTATTGAATTAAATGACCAAAGATGATATCAATATTTATATTTCAGCAACTGCTCATTGACAGAGATACGACTGATTTGGTATTTTGATAAACAAAAGAGAGGGACGATTCTTTTTTAATCTTTATGGGTATGACAGGCGAGTCTCGACCAAAGACTTGGACTGCTTAAGTTTCACCACTGCATCTAGACATCCAGAAAACCTCCACTTCCTTGTTGAAAGAGGGCATGTCAGGTTAAGCAGGAGGTAGGCAGGGGCGTTGGCTCTGAAAGCGGTGCGCTAGTAATGAGACCGAGCAGTGTGTGTGAAGGGAGTCCTTACCTTGATGGCGAAGCTGTAGCAGTTGAGTGCGGCCTGCAGGTGCTCGTCAAATCCAGGGGCCTGCAGCGCACGGTTCTCCTTCTCCGAGGACAGGAAGAGGCGGGCCGCGTCCGTGAGGGCCAGCGCCTCCCCGGGGGCGTTGAACAGGGTCTGCTCGCACCTGGGGTCCGGAGAGGCACACGCACATGCACACGCATACGCACATGCACAGCAAGGAAACATACGATTCATATTCATCCATGTATGAATCAAAACACGAGATACCGGGTATGTAGTACACATTAGCCTTTAAGATCATGCCCAACATAATGTTATGATCAGAATTAACTTGAAAGTTCAAGTAATAACATCAGCACTTTGGACTACTTGATTCTGGTTTGTCAATAACTTTTCACAGTTCTGTATTCTTGGTTTTGAGGATTTTCTTCTTGCATCTCATGCATCGTCACATTGTTGTCGACGGTGATTATGTACCGAGTCTATTCTGAATGGTCAAAAGGCAGAGGGGTCCCGTCATTGAAAACAACGCTCTCGCTTTGAGCGTCATTGACCAAACAGCATCAAGTATTTAGCAACACTGTAGTAGCACTGGTCAGCCACCGCAGCTTCAACCTGCCCGCATCACCGGCCCACCTTGGTGCATTACTTTCCAATAATAGGAAGTCCTAATTTCCCATAGTTATTATAGGTTATATAGTAATGTTGTTACCGGGCCATGGCAAGGTTGCAGAAGGCAGCATACTGAAGGCAGTCCTGCTGCTTCAGCTCCTTGGCCAACTGACCTGCAACACAGGTAATAAGCAAACGGAATAAGAGTGGCGCTAAGTATACCTTTCTACCAAACAATAGCTATCAAAACACAACCACACACACACACACACACACAAGCTAGTTGTGATTTTTTTTTTGCTAATGTTTTTGAGTTATAGCACAATAAGTAAGTAATAAGACATGCATTATTAAATAAATACAAATGTCCCATAATAAGGTTTTGTCATTTTGAGGTAAGTGTTATGTTAGAACACAGCAGTTTTAGAGTAAAGGATCTTCAGTTACCAAACTGTTCGCTTGCCTCTGCAACATTGGGCTTTCGAAGAAAACGCCTGATGGGAGAAAAGAGTCCCGACAAAAACAGAAAGATGAATGCCGATGAATTCAGTACCGTTATAGATCTGAACGTAGCTAGCCTCCGATGTTATTGACAATTAACAACGATACTGCTATAATTTAGAGAGTCAAATAACCGTTATTAATATGTTTAGGGAATTGACTGACTATGACAGACTATCATCAGACTGATTTAACAGTATGAATCATAAACCCATTGACTGACGTTAGTATTAGCACGTTAGCTGGGTCTACACAGATGAGAACGCCAGTTTGCCAGCTTGTAATGACTAACATTATTGATTGTACCGCTCCGAATACCTAAATTCGTAACATAAGAACCAAATTGCAAGGCCTTACTTTTTCAATTTATTCGAAACAGCACGGTATCTCGTCAGAAAATCCCCTTCTGCAGCCATGATCAGAGAATGACAACAGTCCACAGTCGATCCCGGAAGTCCTTGTACGAGCGGCTGTTACTGGCTTGTAGAGTCATGTGACTTTTGCCTCACACAAAAGTCTAATGTTGGCGATTAGCATAGCTGAAATTCATAGTTGAAATGCATAGTTTAAGTGCCGCTAAATGGAAGAACTTGCAGCTGAAAAATCTCATTTATAGAGAGAAGATACTTTATTTTCATATTCTACATTTGACAACATTACATTTGAGAAGATGGATGGCGAGTGGAATTGGGCATTTTGTGTTGACATAATAAAAAAAAGTCCTTATAAACAGCTATAACTGTAAAACAAATAGAGCAATCACAAAGGTGGCAAAGGCTGTGAGGCTAAAAAGACAATTTCATACCAAGAAGAAAACATAAAATAATAACCTAAAACACACACACGCACACACACGCACGCACGCACGCACGCACACACACACACACACACACACACACACACACACACACACACACACACACACACACACACACACACACACACACACACACACACACACCAAAACACAGTGGATATTCAAAAGTTTTCATAGAAGCATTCAAGCGCTTCTTGGTTCTGATCACCGTGGGGGGTTTCCTCCTCCTGTGGAAGTGAAACGGGACAGTGGTCATCAGCACAGTCGGTCAACAAAAAGCAACACCAAAGCAGCGGTACACTCTCTGCACAAGCGGGTTCGGGCCCGCACTCACCTTTCCCTTGGAGCGTCCCGAGTCTGCTCTGCCCGGGACGGGGGCCTCTCTGGCCGTGGGGGGCTCCAGCGTGTCGTAGACGGACCCGGGCCTGTGCTCAAGGCTCTGAGGGGGTCAGATGTTACAGGGTGACGCCGTTAATGTCTAACTCACAGCTCGCGATGCTTTGTGCGGTGTTTAATGCTGGATGTTGAGGAGCAGCGGGGTAGGCCTACGTACAGCGTAGACGTCGGCGGGAGACGTTGCCATGGCGCCCTGGGGGGCGGGGTCCTTGTGCTCCTCCCCGCCCTCCCTCGTCTCCCCCTCGGTCGCCCGGCTGCCGCGTTTCGCAAATGAAGGAACGTGTCCCTAGACAGAGAGAGTTCAAGTAATGATCTATACGACTCTCTCTCTAGCTCTCTTTTATCTTTCTTTCTCTCCCTCCTTCACTCTCTCCTGCACTCTCTCACACTCACACTCACACACACACACACACACACACACACACACACACACACACACACACACACACACACACACACACACACACACACACACACACACACACACACACACACACACACACACACACACACACACACACACACAAACGCTTTTCCAGAGGGGTTGACGTGAGTTAAGAGAACGTTCGACAACGCCCCCTCGCACCTGCTCATAACAAACCCAATTCCTCCGTTTTTCACCGTTATGACCACGACGACTGTCGCTCTCTCTCTCACACTCACACTCACACACACACACACACACACACACACACACACACACACACACACACACACCACACACACACACACACACACACACACACACACACACACACACACACACACACACACACACACACACACACAAACACTAATGATCTTACTTTGAAGAGGTACAGTGAGCAAGCAACGCTGGAGATGCCCAGGACCGCAGTTAGGACTCCAACTATTGTCATGCTCTCGTCCCTCGGCACCTCGTAGCCCTTATCTGTAACACACACACACACACACACACACACACACACACACACACACACACACACACACACACACACACACACACACACACACACACACACACACACATGCTTGCGTGCAGACACAGACAGATTATTCAATAACATACAGATTTACATTACGTTCAACATTTACTGCCGTTCTTCAAACCACTTGCTGATGTCTGTTTTGTCACTTGCTTTTACAGTGGTAGTACCAGATCCTATAGATAACAACATATTAGTCGAAGGATAAGCATCGAACTATTACCCATTCTACCTCAGTAAAACTCGATGACGTCCTCATGACTTTAAGCAAAAATTGTGGTTCCTATAAAAAAAATGAAATAAACTATTGATACCCACCACTTGATTGATCTAAATGAATCGAGATGACAAAGTAAACTCAGAACTGTGTATTCATATTGAGAAACCAAGCAATGTAACTCACCTCTCACATGAAGAAACCAGTAAGCCATGTCGCTCGAGTTCACTTTGCTCAAGCCCTCGAGACCCAGCCAACAGCGGTACATCCCAGAGTAGGAGAGGTTCACGTTGTCGAGGACTATAGAAGTCGCAGGGTGTTTTAGAGAGAAGGTGGTCTTTGGCATAATACCGTTCTTTGGTGACAAGCACTGTATAGTGCCTTCAGTTTGGTTGAGCTGTGGTGTCACAATATATTGAAGAAACACCTTTTCACCCGAAAGTGCTACTAACACGTTGTTGGAAGCCACCAAGCCTAAGGAGCATATCAGACGAGAGCAAAACACACAGACAGCACAACACATGATCAGTGTATAGACTGACTTAAGACATTCTTTATTTTCTTAACCTTTCTTTAATCAGGTTAGTTGCATGGGATCAAATAGGTATTTTTAAAGGGAGAGCTGACTAGTAAATGTCAATAGTGATTCAAGTAATATTGAATCGAGGTATGGTAAAAAAAAAAAACTAGTAAAACTTTACAATAAGGGGACAATAATTATTTACCATGGATTGAATGCAGTCATAAGGACTAGACAATATTCATTAATTGTGTATAAATGCACATTACTGCATTAAGTACTGTAAATTGAGTACAGGTGTTTCCAAATTCTTACCTACAGAATGAATTCCTGGACAGAAATTGAGTGAAGTAAGAAGAAATATCCCTGAGAATATCTTGGAGATAGGCTTTAACTCTTTAATTCCCATCATGTGGTATTATTGTGAAGCAGTTTTGCCTGGAAACCCTGCTGACCAACTGCATGCATGTGATCAAGCTCGCTTTTAATGTTCCAACCTCTGACTTTCCACCTTTATAGACAGAATGTGTGTCTGTTTCTTCCTGGGTATTTCCTCTATTTCACTGGAGCATTGCGTTAGCAGGCTTCCTGTTTTTACATCAGAACTTCCCCAAAGTTATCTCTTGCTGTAATGTCAGTCCAAACAACTGGCGAAAAAAGTTGCATAGGCACAGGGAAACCTCTATACAATTAAATGCAATCTTCTCGCCTTAAAAAGGATTTACCTGTTACAGTTTTTTCCTATCGTTTTCAGTCATGTACCCATACTATGGTCACTTTTCCCTATCACTTAACACAGTGGGCTTTAGAGACACACACCTCTGCATATCTGTTAACCTTTGGTGCAAAATGCACTACAACAACCACACCACAAACAATGCTGCCATAACTTAACACATGTTTCCTCTCAGAAAACTATGACCTAAAAAACACTAACATCTTGAAGCATTGCCAATTGCATATATAAAATGTTGCTGTGTCCTCCAGTTTGGCATAGATTTCCTGTAGTGTTGCATTGAAAAAAAGAGAAAAAACACAGACAAACACTTCTTTGGACTACAGTAATAAAGTTTGTAATATTACAGTATGACAATCCAAGCCAAGTATCTGCTGACAGTGTTCATATGTTGGTTTACCTCCCACAAAAGATGTCACAATTGAGTGTGGTAAATGTACTGTAATTGTAAATACAGTAAATACTGTAAGTGTTTTATGAGAAACTGAGAATAACAATTTTCAGTTTTTGTAATGCAAATTACATACAGTAAGTACGTAATATATGATCCAGAAACAAATCACAAACACAACAGTTTTTTTCACTGTGCTTTACTTTTTGGAGATTTAGCTGAAATGACCACCAGGTGTTTTGCATTGCAAAACTTATCCTCTGTGTTTTGTACAGATCATTGTATGTAGTGTTACTTTTACGTAAAAAAAGTAATTCCATGCCAATTCACCAAGAACTATGGTGCACAGGGGGAAAAAAATCTAAATAAAATAAAATAAATAAACTATAAACTAAATATTTTTTCTTATTCAAACATGTAACTTCATTTGTCTGTCCAAATGCAGCATCTTTCCATCTACAGTGATCTAAATTACTGTTAGGTTTTGAACAGAAAGTTCACTGTTTTGAACAGAGTATCTAAACATTGGTAAAATATGCTGTAGTTCCACAGCGTTTTGCCGGTAGTGAACATTGACTGGGGCAGGTATCCATGAAAATTGGAAGAAGGCGTCATTGCCAGCATTTGTATCTTAGCATAGGGGCAAGTAACCACAGTTTGGTTCACATGGTCTACTGGTATGCTCACTGTGTTAAGTGTTTAGGGAATGTGAACATGGTTTAGGTAAATTGCCTAAAACGATAGGAAAAAACTGTAATATATATGGGGTGTAATGTTGGCATGCATCCACAGTGAGACAGTGTTGCAGAGAATCGGAGTGTTTCCACCGAAACTGCAGAACTCCGGCTGTGGCTAGGGATGCATGGTCATTACAAACAGAGACTAAACGAATAGAAAAAATACATAAATGAAATCAAAGATTGAACACAAATGAATAAGAATAAAGTAAAGGTTATACTAAAGATGAAGAAATAAAAAAATAAGATGCAGTAAAGAAGAGCCTCTAAGACGAAAGAAAGAAAAAATTGGTCGGTCATAATATCATGATGACTGCATGCACACGGATTTATTTATCCATGTGCAATGATACCAACAGAGCTGCATCGCTGTAACCAATAAGAGTCCAGCGCTTCAGTCTCAGTGTAATGAACAATCTCCTGATCTTTGATTTGCGGAAAAACAAGGTTGATAAGCAAAGCCCTTCTGAAGACTACATGGATGTCTCCATGTGTAATGTAGTGCTCATGTGCACGACATACAGAAAAAACTTTCACACTGTGTTTTGGTCATTTGATTCAGATCTGGTGGCCGATGAACCATCCTTTCCTGGCCTGAAACATTTCGGTATATCCTGCACTCAGCTTGTGAGAATGGACACTTATGATATGTTGGTCTGTCTGACAGATATATCTTTCCCCGTCTCTCTTCCGGCCAAGAGCCAGTCAGAAACACTATATTGTGTTCAGTGGAATAGGATGAACTGATGTTCAGTATCAGATTAAGATACAAAACCCATAGTTATTTTTTTTAAATTACTTTACTTTACTTTACTTATTATTTTCAATGATGTGTTTTGATGTCTGGGTAAATCTATTCGATAAAGACGTTTATATATTTTCTCTCTCTCTCATCCACTCTAACTATTAAACCATATTTTCTCTGCAAGGCATCTGGAACAATTAAAAGGTTAAGTGAGGGTTGGTTATTTCATCACACCTTATTTCTAAGTACTCTAAGTTTGCCTGGGCTTGCAATATGACTTGCAAAACACATATTCATCCAAAATGCCCAATGTCACATAAAATGAGTCCAGGATTTTAAATATGGAACAAAGATATTAAACATGTTATGCCGTTAACCCCTGCATCAGAAAAAATCCTGTTATACACCGGAAGAGTTTATCACAAGTTTCCATCCTGCTTGGTTGGCCCTCTGTCCTACCGTCTGCCAGAAGGTTTGATGGTGTTATGGTGGACGAGGTCGACTTCGTGTCTCCCAGGTTTGACTCCTGTTAGACGAAGATCAAAGACTGGGACACGTGACAAGGGGCCATGAATCAGGCTGTGGGTTGGTGCTATGTGTGAGCCTTCCCTAGCCTCCCCGACTGGACCTTATCAAACCTGTAGAGGGGAGAAGGAAGAGGCCGGAGACGACGGAGACACGACACACATGAGGACGCACTAAAAGGAAGGTGCATTGGGAGACTCTTCTCTGAGAACAAACAAGACGTCAGCGACATCTGGAGCATCTGCAGCTGAGAGAACGAGAGAGAGAGGGGGGGGGAGAGAGAGAGAGAGAGGGAGAGAGGGGTAGTGAAGGAGAGGGGGGTGGGGTAGAATGGGAAGAGGTACGCTCCTAAGTTCTCAAGCACTTCTCAAATAAATTGTTTTCTAAGTGGCTCTGTGATGTTCTATCACAGTCTCCCTCTAATGTCATAGGGGGAGAAGATAGATTGAAAGGCAGAGAGAGAGAGCGAGAGAGAGTAAAGATCGAAGACGGGACAGAGAGGTATCGGTACACAGTCTCACAAAGGACAAAGAAGGTATCACCATTTCAAGATGTGAGTATTACATAATTCATATTTTTCCTAAATTGTTTTCTGAAAATTAGACTCCGCAGCCGCGTTGTACATCTTGCCTTTGTTTTTATTTTTTTTGTCTCATTTGAATTGCCCAATTTGCATGTTGATGTCGTGACTTGTGTTGAGTAGAACACTTGTTGTCTGCAGCGTATGGCTCTGATAAATATCTGCAGCGTTTCTTTCATCTGCTCTGCGAATTTTAAAGGCCATTCAATGAAAAAACATTTAAAATGCCTTGAAAATGAGTCATGGTAGTGTGTGCTGGGAGTCGGATGATCCAGATGTTTTTCCTCTGAACGTAATCGCTCATTTTCCTTTGAACTCGTCTTGCCAGCTGTCCACATCTTCTCCATCTCCTTCTCCTCCTCTGCGCCTCTGATTCGGTCTGAGGTCACAGGATTGGACCAGTGGTTTAACCGACTTGTTTATGTGCATTACGTTGCGGCCCTGACTGTGGTCATTCATTCCAACACAAAAGATGACGTAACCCCGCTCCTCTCAAATTAAGTAATCTGAGCTGTACAAGATGGGTCACACTGCTTGACTCTCTATCGCTCTTGCTCTCACACACTTTCTCTCTCTATCTCTCTTTCTCTCTCTCTCTCTCTCTCTCTCTCTCTCTCTCTCTCTCTCTCTCTCTCTCTCTCTCTCTCTCTCTCTCTCTCTCTCTCTCGATATCTCGCGCTCTCTTTGTTCAAGTTCATCTATGTTGCAACTGATGGCAGCAAACAAACCTGAAGATCCAAAACTACTGATGTTGCTGTTCCATCAAAGTTGTACCTTTGTATTCTCTCTCCCAGAGGCATTTCCACTAGGGATAAAAAATACATACATACTATGACGATTGTCCATGGCCGGATGATGTGTGTCTGAGTCTTTACGCTGAAGCTCCGGGATCATACTCAAGTGGCTTATTTTTAATGATGAATACAATATCCATGAACAGCCATTGAAGTCTTACTTTTCCTTTTCTTATTTTTTCTCCTCATGCTTCTTAACAAGCCGCATCTGATGCTCCAACATGGCCGCTTCCACTCTGTTGATGTTGCTGATAGTGGCCGCCATGGCAACCGTGGCACAGGCAGCTGCCGACGAGAATGAATTGGAGTACGGGTTCTGGAATTACAGAGAGGGAGGTAATTCCACTGTTTGATCTCGAACATTTGCAGATAGGCGCCATAAATCAGCACACTGCGGGTGACAGCACAGTATTTATAGAGCCTGTTGGCAAACACACACATGCAACGTCTGCACGCATGCACGTGCATACTTTTGCAACACGTACACACACACACGCACACGCACACACACACACACGCACACGCACACGCACACACACACACACGCACACCACCACACACACACACACACACACACACACACACACACACACTCACACACACACACACACACACACACACACACACACACACACACACACACACACACAAGCACACACACACACACACACACACACACACACACACACACACATGCAACGTCCTTACTCATGCACAAGCACACTATTGCAACACACGCACACACACACACACCAACACACACACACAGAGGGGGGGGGGGGGGGGGGGGCTCTAAACAATGTCGACTCTGTGCTTGGTCAAAATGAGGCAATACTTTTACTTACTACAGTGTCCTGGGCCGTGTGTCTGTATTTGTTCACGTGTGCATGTGTGTGCGTTGTTCCCAGCCGACAGTGTGAACGTGGCCGCGGTGCGGAGTGTGACCCGCGTGCTGGACGCCTGGGGCAAGCGGATCTTTAATGAGATCAAGACCCTGGTGCACTCCCAGCCCAGCGCCCTGCTGCCAGACTACTCCCGGTACGGCCAGGCTGAGAGCCGGGACCCTCCTTCAGACCAGTAGTCATTTTTAATTAAATTAAATAACACTAGTGTTGAACATTTTGCGAAGAAACTATTGAAAACTATATTTATAGGTTATACTAATACTTTTAAGATAATTGTTTGGGTTTCTTATTTGTTCAGAGCTCTTCATTTAAAGAAGACAGCACCTGTTAGGCTTACACCACAAAGTGCCTCAAATTGTGCTTTCCGATCATTAAAAACTCTCTGGCACAAACCCTTTTTTTGACGACATAGGGATGGTATTTTATTAAGCCCAGATGGATTATAAGCCTGGTTTTCTATTTTCTATTTGAACACGATGATTGCTCCTCTTAATAATTCTTGAAGTATTCTTCTTCAAGTAAGTAGCCTAACAGCTGTCCAACAATGTTCCAAAACATAACCTTTTTTCCATGCATTCTAATCACTGCAGCTGCACTTCCCCCTTCTGTCCTACAGGGTGCGCCCTCTCTCCGAGTCAGTGAACGACCTGTTCCGAGAAGTCTCCCTTCTACACAAGCGCATCACAGAGCTCACCCATCGCCTAGCAACCCTAGAACCGTTCCTTCGTCGCCACGGCTACAGGGAGGCGGGGGAGGAAGCAGGGGACGCCAAGGCTCTTGCTCCCCAAAGCATGCGTGGGGAGGTGACTAGGCTGGCCCGGTACCCCGTGAGAGAGCGGCAGAGCGCTGCGCGAGCGACCCCCTTGCGGGGGAGCCGTGTGTTGAGTAGGAGGAAAGTTCGAGTGCTGAAGCACGGGGGTGTGCGCGTGCTCCAGAGTGAGAGGTAAACCGATCGATAGCCGGCCGGCTGTCGGAGGAGGAGGAACGGGGGAAGTTGGGAAATGGGACGGCTGATAAAAATGCAAAATATATGTCTGTGGTCAATGGCCTATATTATGCAATTTGATGTTTGATATGTTTGTAGTGGAGGATAATCTTTCGAATCTGCAGGAACCGGTCAGAGAATGAATTTAGGGGGGAGCTGTAGGCCTATGTCATCAGTAATAAACTGTTGAAAAACGGGTGACACGTGTCTGCTTGTATTCATTGCGTTGTGAGAGGGTGGTGACGTCATGGATGCAAGTCGTGAGCGCCGAGGCTCAACAGGCATCGGAGGCAGCCTGCCTTTAGACTATGCTGCTGGTGAATCATACACAACCTCAATCAGGGATAGATTTGTTATGACCTTATCGTTTTTGTTTCAAGATTTAATTTAAAGGTCCAATGGCATGTTACTTTATGGATGCTTTGATATAGGCTAGATATTAGTGGGCCCCTAACACAGTATTTGAAGACGTTCCCGAAATTCCGCCGTGTTGCAGATTTACAGCCACCACGTCGCACATTGAGCTTTCCCCAAACGCGCCGTTTCAGTGTCTGTAGCTTTAATGCAAATGAGTAGGAGAGAGGCGGGTCAAGGAGTAGGGTGGGGGCAACAATCCCTTTCTCCTCCATGTCGTGGTTCATGTACTTCAGGGAGTCAAAGCCAAAGTTCCTTTCCCCAAATTCGTTCTCAACCATGGCTGAGATAACCCCCATTACGAGTCTCGTTGTGGAAATACCAGAGACGAGAGTCCGACGTGTTATGCGCCAATAGCTAACAGCAGAACGGTTATCCAAATAACAAAGAAGTGTACAACACGCGTTAAAGTCCTGCAGCTGGTTGCACCAGCAGAACGTAAGGTCCCACTTAGGCTACGTTGAACGTAAATCGCCCAAACGTTCGACTTTACACTCTACTAAAAAAATAGCAGTTGCACCAAGCAGATCGTTTCAACGTAACACTAAGTTATAACTTATCTTTTACACCTCCCCTCTAGCTGGTGTAAGTTCCATACTAACGATAAAAAACCGTTAAAAGAAAAAAACGTTAAAAGATTTCAACACTAACGCAGGGTAAAGATGGCTATTCGTTTTGAGCAATGGGAAGAGGAGTTTCAACGCGGTTTGCACCGGGAACGGATTGTCTGTGACCGTATCGATCCATTTCTTCATTATGATGATGTTGAATTATATGCGCGATTTCAGTTTTGCCGGGCGGAATTACTCAGAATAACCTGCCTTCTGGACAACGACTTGCTAACGCGTCTTCACTCGGATAAGGTGGAAACTTGCCGGTATTTCCTGTTTACATTGTTAGCTGTCAATGATTGGCTTGAAATTATCTAAACGTCATTAAAAGCGACACTGGTACAATTTACGCACTACTAGTAACGTTACAACTTAAGTTATGGTGGTGCAACCAAAATTTAGAACACCTTTAATTTGACACTAGCTACGTCGAGTGTAGGGTTAAGGCAGACTTTACACCCGAACTTATGATCGGCTTTACGTTCTGCTGGTGCAACCGACT
>NC_079414.1:13010329-13060818 GCF_026213295.1 Gadus chalcogrammus | reverse complement strand
GTCTCTCTCTCTCTCTCTCTCTCTCTCTCTCTATCTCTCTCTCTCTCTCTCTCTCTCTCTCTCTCTCTCTCTCTCTCTCTCTCTCTCTCTTTATCTCTCTCCCTCTCTGTCTTTATCGGTCTTTCTCTCTCTCTCCTACTCCCGCTACCCCTCTCTTTGTCTCTCTCCCTTACGCTCTCTCTCTCTCGCTCACTCGTCAGATCTTTTTGCACTACTTCAACACCCGTTTTAAACGCTGCTCTTGAGAGGGAAACATTTCCTCCTGATACTTTGAAAACTGTTGGAGGGCAGAAAAGGTTGAGGCCAAAAGGTGGTTAGAGAGCTGCGCTCAGGAAACGCTCAATCTCCCAACATTGATCTATTCATTCTTCCTTCTCCTGTTCATTTGTTTCATTCCTCAGTTCAATCTATGGGTCTATCAGAATTTGCAGGGTTTATTATGTTTATGAACGAGATATATTTATGTTTGGTTAAAGAAATGAATGGTTAGAGATGTGATCCAACAATCCCGTACACAGTTAATAGTGGAGCTCTCCAAACTCATTGCCCATCCCTATATCCGTGGTTGACAGATTCTGGCTTTGTGTCATAGGCTGATTCTGTAATTCAGTTTTCCTTCTCCCCCAGTCCACCAGATGTCCTTAGACTGTTCCCCTAACTCCATAGATCCTGCCACTCCCATCTGCCCGCACTTCATTCCCATCACCTGAGCGTCCTTTACAATCGTACACCTCATTCCCTGATCAGTCCCTCCCATTACATGCATGTCCACTACTTTGTTCCGTTGTCGGTTGGTTTTCTCCATCATGTCTCTTTGTCGGTGTTGTTCTCCTGTGATTAATGAATTTCTCCCCCTTATTAAAAGCCCTCTTTGTGTCCCCCCCCCCCCCCCCCCCCCCCCCCCCCCAGGTTCTCGTCTGCATGTGGATCCGGTCTCTTTAGTTCCCTGCTGCCCCGACTAGCACTGGTCGTGACACCTCTAATCACCGGAGCTACCAGTGTAATAATAAGACTTGACGTCAGCGCCGCTCTTAAATCGGTTCACTCTTTGATTAAAGCACATGAGTCCCCTTTTCACGATAAAAAAAACAAAACCCCTAAAACCCATATATCTCCTCTCCGCTACGAAGCTGTTAATGTGTGCAGCAGCGTGTCGCACAGATAGCGCGGCGCCTGCTCCTCCACTCCTCGCCGTCTCCGTAATCTACTCCATCTGAATGCTAAGCCTATTAAAACCCTATTATTCCGGCGCATTGTTCCCCTCCGTTGTGCTATTTCTAGAGTCTCCTGCCACTAACCGCCTTTATACGCCGAATCCCTTCAGCAACTCTCGGGCCCGCTTTCCACGTCTGTTCGTTTATTTGATTCATCCCCACTTGTTTAGTGTGCACACAGAGAGAGTGACCTCACCGGCCGGAGCCTCAGCATGATGTCTGTGTCACAGATCACACAGCGGGGGAATCCATTAACTGAGGGCCCGCGTCGGAGTGACAGGCAGGCGAGTGTGTGTGTGAGCGTGCGTGGCCCCGAAGAGAGGTTCGGAAAAGCGACCGGACGAAAGTGGAGGTTGTGTGTGGAGACCCCGTGCCCTTCTACAAGATGGATCAATAAATACTACGGGACTACGAGACGGTTTGGACGTCTTTTCTTGTGTTGGTAATGTGTCACAAAAGGCCTCAATTGGGCATGATGCATGCAGAGGTTTCCCACGTTTCAAATAAAAAGTAATTCACTTCATCTTATCGGGACAGCTCAGGAGAAACACAAGTGAGTGACTCACTCGGCTTAGTGGAGCAGAACTCAAAGAATCTGGGCTTTTACTTTCTAAAGGCGTCCCCCTCTGGATGAAACCACGTATTCATTTGGCTCAGCTGGTTAACACCTTTTATCAGGGACATGCAGTTCACAAAAAGGACTGAATATTATGGATGATTAATGTAAATGGTAGATATACTACTACTGCTACTAGTACTATTATTACAACCACTGCTCTAATGCTGCTACTGCTGCTGCTGCTTATACTAATACTGTACTAATACTGCTACTAAAAATGCTAATGCTGCTACTTCTACTACTACTTTACTGCTCCTGCTACTTCTAGTGCTAGTGCTGCTACTTCTACTGCTGCTAATGCTTCTGTTGCTAGTGCTGCTGCTGCTACTTCTACGAGTACTATACCGACGCTGCTACTGTGACTTCTATCTGCTGCTACAACTACTATACTACTACTGCTACTTGTACTCCTTCTAATGCTGCGGTTGATGCAGCTTATACTATTACTATACTACCGCTTCTACTGCCGCTGCTGCTACTTTTACTATTACTGCTGCTAACATTTCTCTTCCGTGCCCCTCAGAACGTAGCGCGTCGTTCTTCTCTTACCTTAGCCGCCATCACCATGGAGGCGCCTCCCCGGATGCCCAGGATGGGGATGTGCGTCTGGGCCGAGATGAAGTCCAGGATCTGGGCGATGGCCTCCTGGTCGGTGTCGTCCCCGAACACCACGCCCTGCAGCGAGCTGCGCGTCATCTGCCCGCAGATGCGGTTGATGATGCTCTTGGGGTCCGTGTCGTTCATGGTCACCACGTCCACCTTGGGGGGGTAGGGGATGTGCAGGAAGTCCTCCTTGTCCAGCCCCGCCCCCAGCGCCACCTCAGTGGAGTTGCCCACCAGCAGGACGGCGATGCTCAGCGAGCTGATGAACTTGGGGTTGATGGGGGGCACGGGGGCGGGGCCGTGGGGGTAGTGAGGCGGGTGGGGGGCGCCCCTCTGGGTCCCACCCCCGCCGCCCCCGCCGCCGCCCCCCCCACCGCCACCACCACCCCCGCCCCTCTGGGTGCCCTGCCCTCCTGGGCCCCCCCCAGGGCCTCCCCCTCCTTGTGGGGCTCCAGCGCCCCGGCGGGAGTCGCAGACGGGGAGCAGGAGCAGGGAGAGGAGGAGCAGGGAGAAGGAGAGGGAGTGGGAGGGCAGGGCCCGCCGGGGGAGGCTGCAGAGGGGATGGGGTACTTCGTCTTCTTCTTCTTCTTCTGGAGGAGGAGGAGGGGGCGGAGGAGTGGGAGGAGGAGGAGGGCGGAGGGAGGAGGACGGGGAGACGGAGTGCCTGTCCTGGAGACGGGAGAGAGAGAGGCGTAGGCTGACAAGCATCGTGGAGGAGTGTGAACGCAGTCCCTGCAGAGAGAGAGAGGAGACGGATGAGAAGGAGGGACACACATGCTCACACCTACAAACACGCACACATAGGCATGCTCACACACACACACACACACACACACGCACACGCACACACACATGCACACACGCTTAGACACACCACAAACACACACACACACACACGCACACACAGATACGCACGCACACACACACACACACACACACACACACACACACACACACACACACACACACACACACACACACACACACACACACACACACACACACACACACACACACACACATATCCAGAAATGCAGTCGGTTTAAGAAACAAAACACACTTTTTAAGATGTACATAGATCCAAGACCTTGAAAAGCTCCCAATAAAAACATTTTCTTACGGTCCTCAAATTACAGACAAAAAAAGACAACCAAACGAAAATAAACATTTGTGAGTCATGTTAAGTCATGTTTTAGTTTAAGTCAACACAAAAAATGTGTGGGGACACACAGGCAAGACAGGACACTTTAGTCCATTGACCCAAATAGCTCTCAGTCCCGACTCTGAGAGCATGTGCTTTCATGAAGCATCAGGTTACAACGCCAGCTCCATGAAATTGTGCTCCTTGTCTTCCTAAACAGAACTAGGTAGCACACATCGAAGAGTGAAGGCAGGAGATAGTGAAGCATCTGTGTGTGCGTGCGTGCGTGCGTGCGTGCGTGTGTGTCAAGGTGGGGAGGGGGGGCAGTTTTGCAATCCTGTGTTTATGTTGCTCTCTCCTTCTGCTGTTATCACCTTTCTCTCTCTGTCTGTCTGTCTGTCTGTCTGTCTGTCTGTCTGTCTGTCTGTCTGTCTGTCTGTCTGTCTGTCTGTCTGTCTGTCTGTCTGTCTGTCTGTCTGTCTGTCTGTCTGTCTGTCTGTCTGTCTGTCTGTCTGTCTGTCTGTCTCTCTCTCTCTCTCTCTCTCTCTCTCTCTCTCTCTCTCTCTCTCTCTTTCCCTCTCTTTCCCTCTCTCTCTCTCTCTCTCTCTCTCTCTCTCTCTCTCTCTCTCTCTCTCTCTCTCTCTCTCTCTCTCTCTGTGAGTGACTCTCTTTCTCTCTATTGTCTCTTATCTGTTCTCCCGCTGTTGTGGCTCTCTCCATCTCCCGCCCCCCCCAACCTCCGTTCCTGCTTTTTGAAGTCAGCTGAAGGCCTATTATTTACTAGAGAGGAGAGAGAGAGAGAGAGAGAGAGAGAGAGAGAGAGAGAGAGAGAGAGAGAGAGAGAGAGAGAGAGATGGGGAGTCGAGAAAATACTATTAGCTTTCTTTTTTACTGGATGCATGCATGTACTGTGTGTGTGTGTGCGTGTGTATCTGTGTGTGTGTGTGTGTGTGTGTGTTTGTGTGTGTGTGTGTGTACGTTTTTGTATGTGCGTGCGCGTTTGCGTGTTTGTATGCATTAATACGTGTATTTTAGCACCCCCTGAAGCAGCTATAGATCCTTCCATCAAGCACAGAAAAACAGTTTGTTGAGGCACACAGACACAAGCGGCGTTGGCTCCCCCGTCTAATCCTGGAGTCTCGCTGCTTTCCAGCTCTGACCATCTCCCTCTCAATCTCTGGAGAAGCAAATCGCTCAGCAGGAACTATTTGTCTTCATTCACATTGCGACAAAAATTGCAATCATTCCCATGAGGCACAGTTGGCCAATCATGTGTCGTTTTTGAAGGCTTATCGGACAAATAGCAGGCCAGCAGGTGAGTTTCATGATGATCATTCTGCCTGACAGAGAGGTTTTTAGTGGTTAAGGCCTATAAACAGCATCCGTCAAAACAGACACATTAATATTCACAAGATAGGGACAACTCAGCTCAAAGCAGGCTTAGGGAAGCAGGGGGTGTAGAAACGGCTCATAGTATTGCACTGCCTAACAAGAACAGCTCCTTGCACTTATTCAAATTAGTCGGCGGCTGTACTGATGACTAAATATATTTTTTTTCAGAGATCAGAAATATAGCTGCATTCAACAAAACTGTCCACAATACTACGGATTCCTATGGCATGTTGAGAGGAGCTTTGCTTCACGACAATGCAAGGATTAAACCATCTTCAGGTTTGACATTTCAAGGTCAACTGGATCTTCCTATATTGTGTATATATATATGTATATATATATATCCTATAAATTAATAACAGAATGGATCTCGATCCTTCAATAGATAGGAGAGAATCTGAAAAATTATCAAGATGACATCTATATATGCATATGTATTATATACATATATATTACTCTGGAAATGATTGTGCAGTCGCAGTACAAATTAGAAGAGTTGCAATGGAGGCTGGATCCACCTCAGCACCCTCTGCGTCTGCCGGCCCTCCCTCTGCACGAGTGAGTTGCACGGTTCGACTGCCATAAGGGTATACAGGATTTTGCGTGGCGTGCTGTGGTGGAACCAGTCTGCTGCTCCAGGTACTCCTGTGTGACCAGCCCTTGGTGGAGAGGTTGAGAGTCATTGTGCATGATGCTCTGCAGTTTGAACAGCCCCCCCCCCCCCCCCCCCCCCCCCCCCCCCCCCCCCCAGGATGGAGCCAGCCCTGGCCATGGGCTAATTGATTCTACTACGATGACCGACCTCTCCTGCCGCCCCAGCACGACGGCAAAGAAAACATATATATGTAGGTATATTATATATACATGGGCATGAGGGAAAATGTGAAAGGGTTGTCTACAACGGACTGCACAAAAGAGGTGCTATTATGTTTGGGATGTGTGTCAGGTTTAATTGCAGGTGCTACGCTCTAATTGTAAGGTCACACATCCCAGGAGAGGAAGCAGAGACCGGGCGAAGATAAACGGGGAGGAAGGGAGGGAAACACGAGAACAGCAGAGGGAGGAGCAGGGAAGAGGAAGGAGGAGGGAAGAGGGAGGAGGAGGGGAGACACAGCAGGTGGCAGAGGAGGAAGATAAGAGCAGTGTGGGAGGAGGAGGAGGAGGAGGAGGAAGACGAGGAAGAGGGCGGGGAGGAGGAAAGACACAGGGGGAGGAAGAGGAGAAAGAGGATGAAGGGAGGAAGTCAAGAGCAGTAGGGGCGGAGGAGGAGGAAGAGGAGGAAGAGGACGGTGGAGGAAAGACACAGGGGCTAGAAGAGGAGGAAGGGAGGAAGATACGAGCAGCATGGGAGGAGGAGGAGGAGGAGGAAGGGAGGAAGATAAGAGCAGCAGGGGCGGAGGAGGAGGAAGAAGAGGATGGAGGACAGATGAGGAAGAAGAGCTATAGTTAAGGCGGGAGAAAGAGAATTTAGATTTGTAGTAAAGAGAGAGTGACAGAGAGAGATAGAGAGAGAGAGAGAGAGAGAGAGAGAGAGAGAGAGAGAGAGAGAGAGAGAGAGAGAGAGAGAGAAAGAGAGAGAGAGAGAGAGAGAGAGAGAGAGAGAGAGAGAGAGAGAGAGCAGGGAGGGGATGGGTGGATATAAAGGACAGTTGAAAGACAACATGATTGAAACAAGATGATGAAAGGAAGCGGAGGATGTAGAAGACATGAAAGAAGCCTAAAAAAAGAGAGGAAAAAGAATAACTGTCATTTGGTCTCGATACTCAGGGTGAATGTAAACGGGAGCTGAATGAAAGACAGAGATCACAGAGGAATAGTACGATGAACCGGAGAGACAGATGCTGGCAAGGCCGGGCAATAGAAATGGGTGAAAAAAGGGAGGGAGCATGAGGAGAAATAGGTAGAGAAAGAGAGCGAGAGAGAGCGAGAGAGAGAGAGAGAGAGAGAGAGAGAGAGAGAGAGAGAGAGAGAGAGAGAGAGAGAGAGAGAGCAAATCAGGTCTACATTTCTGTGTAACAGCAGTGCATGGTTTCCATAGCAACAATTGAAATATGCCCCCACACAACAACCTGACGGACATGGAAATACACACACCACACACACATACACAAGCACGCACACACAAATGCATACACACACACACACACACACACACACACACACACACACACACAATCACGATATAGACTGCGCATAACTGCTCCCAATAATACACAATTTACCTTTATCTGAACATCAACACTTGCTACATGAAAAAACTCTTCTCGTTGGCTTTAAATAGTGCACTTAGTTGTGCGCTCGGCAAACTGCACAGACTGTGTTTATAGAGAATATACCTTTTTGTCATATATCCGACATTAAAAATCAAACTCTGTAAAAACAAAACAAAATCAGGACAAAGAAAGTCTAATTTACGCAGCAATGCTTGATTAACAGACCTACATTAGCATAATATTGTTATTGTTACTGTGCATGCTGTGCAAACTAAACTTGACATCTTTATTTGCAATCAAATAACTTTAAATTAATAACAGTTAAGGTCTAGGTTGTAGGTTTGGCAGATTTCAAACATTTGCAGACTTGTTCGAATTTGGTTTAACTCTGACTACACAACGATGCATAAGGATACATAAAGCCCATGGACCTATTAAAGAAAGGACAGCGGATTAAAAAATGGCGCCCATTCATTCCTATGAAAACTGCTCAATGGCTCAGGGCAACATCAAGGAGATTTGCTTCCGCATCATTGGAGCCAGCCATGCCCTAGTGCATGACTTGCCGGATGCAGAAATATTATCGTTTTGTAGCATCGTTAGCATTGTAGCATCATAAGCGAGAGGTATGTCTGCACATCCCTCAGCGACTTTAAGTGATAAAAAGTCAACAAAGTGCCTAAAAACCATCAACGTCATTAATGTTAAGTAAAAGGAAAAAGCCCTCTCTGATGCCGGGCTGAAACAACATTTGTTTCACTACGACTCCTTTCAGCTGCCCACCCCTCCTTCTCCTGCAAATAAATAATAAATAAAACGGCTAATAAAATGTTTGAGGGGGCGTTTTGGAAAGAGAAAACGTACTCTTTATTAGCACATGGTATAAAGATAATTAAGAGCCTTTTATTGATATCCAGACATTTTTTGCGGAGACACATTCCTGTTCCCCACTTGTATTGGAGTGAATGGAGATATCTACTTCTGGGCCCCTTGAATCGAGGGACCCGTCCACAGCCCGCTTAAACAGCTGCAATACCAGGCTTGGCCGCTGAGCACTGGTGGATTGCGGAAGCATGCACTGCTCCTGGGGGCTTGAAAAGCCTCCCAATCTACCTCAAATAGGTTTTGTGCCTTTCACCAAGTCACAAGAACTATTTATAATCTTCAATGAACTGTAGATGGGTGGCACATATCTAGAGCTATCATGTGCAAAGAGCTGGAATAGACAATGAGAGACAAACAAAAGTGCATGCGTCAACTATGAAGCTGTAAATGGAATCATTGAACCTGCAGGCTCCACTTCGCATTGATAGGGCAGTCGGAAGACAGAACCCATTCAGACTAGCTGTTTCCCTTTTTTCCATTTGCAGTGCACATTGTATGTTGTAATGGCACTTTTATGTATTATTTGGTTCTTCATTATGATCCCCCTGCAGCCTTCGTATATTTTGAAGAGCATAAAGTGTAACGTACCGCTAATATACACAGCCCATGCTGACAAGCTGTTTTGGGGATTTGAGAATAAATACCCGTTCTACTTTGCTGTAGGCTAACGGCAATGCCAAAAAATACAGAAATCTAAACTTCGAGGTAATTCTACGTAAAATGGAAGCGGATAAGTCACATAATATACAAGGGATAAAGTTGAGGTGGTTACAGAAATGTCACATGTTTGACAGACAATGAGTACTCATGCAGTTTTGCCGTCTAATTCAAGGAATAGGTTAAGGCATTTGTTATATATCAACTTCACAAATAACCCTAATAATGATGTTGAAACCAGGAGCTGCAGTCAACATAGCTTTACTGTTAAACATACATGAAACATAAAACACTGCGCACACATAGCACCCAGGTAACACATACAACATAAAGTAGTGCCTTCATTATGTGGGTGTACCACATACATAACAGTATCACTGCTATTATATGTGCAGCAGGTTTGACCAATAGATTGATGATGATGTTTATTTATGCTGTATTGTTCTTACTCAACGTTAGTTAAGGCATTTATAAACGTTAACTAAAAGTCAACAAATGGTCTAATGGTCATTGGTGTTATTGCTGGAGGCATTCACAACATACTGCACGTCTGCATCAAATCTTTCTATGACTGGTTTGGACCGTAACTACTTGCTTCGTCTTCCATTGACCCTTTGTGACGTCAACCCGTTCTCGCAAAGCTAGCTTTAACAAAATTCTCAACATTTTTGACATTTGTCTGCCTAACAATGTCAATATTTCACATAGAAACACAATTTAAAGCTTAACAAGTTCCGGTGGTTCTGGTTTGACTGCCGTTGAAATAGTTCAGCGATTGGAAGGCTAGCATATGAAGGCTATGGTTTGAGGCTAGGATCTTACTCCATGGCAGCCGCCTGGCAGCCTTGGGAAAGACACGGCTCCTGGGTTGCTTGGTGTGTGATCTGATGCTCTGATAGCGTGAGAGTTCGTTCTTTAGCTGGTTGGTGGCAGGTGAGAGAGAAGGGGAGAGCTGCTCAGCGTGCGGGATTCCATCAGGAGCAGACAGGATCGACCTTTCAGAATAATAAAAAAACATTCAGTCTTCCTTGAAGCTTAAAAAACTCTCAAAGCTCGCATCCAGCACCTTTGCACTGAGATCTACCTGTTCACATGACAACAGAGAGCCGCTAGAGCCGAACAAATCGATGTTCTTCGCACGTGTTCTCGTGCCGCTGTGAGTTCACGGCTACGGCAGAGGTATCATCGTCATGGCAGTGATTACCAGCAACAAAAAAAGAAGAACTGCTGCACATGATACACTCCCACACGTGCGCCTCCCGCAGGTGGCGATCCAGTCATGACCGGCACGCTCCCCATGCAGCGCGTCAATAGAGCTGCATGCAACTGCACGGCTCTCGCTGTGCCTCAAGGGCGCAACATTTGGATCGCTGTCGGTGAAGGTCAGCCCGTTTGGGTTAACACACTCAACACAATCATAGCGGCAGGAACCCCGGCCTGTTTGTTGGGGGTTACTGGGTTCCAAAAATAAACACACGCTCAATGTACAATCTCAAACTAAGACGGCATTCACAAACAGACAGAAAATGTTATTCTGTTGCTGTTTTGAACAAAGATTTGTCCATGACTTTCATTTGTTTCCTTGTTCAATATGCGTTGTGGCCGGTAAGCACAATGTGCCAAATAATGAACCCCTTGAGGACAGGCCTTCGTAAGAAGTGCTTAAATCCTTTTTTGTTAACAACTGCTCAAACGATTGTCTTTATTTGCAGAATATTACTTAACTAAAACAAATGTAAGCCAATTAATTCATTATTCGAATAACTACTGAATGCACTATGTTGACGCAAGTATGCGGCTTCACTCAGGTGTGACAATATTGTCAAGGCTGTGATTGCCACAATAGGAAAAAATGAACTGAAAAATAAATCACCAGAGACACATGGGTGCGCTGCAGCAAGCCAACTCATTCCTAGTAAAAACGCGAGTGTCGCGACTATCAAATGCGCTCACTGCTGTGAATACCTGCCACTAAAAAGGTACAAAGGTACTGTTCTTTGTGAGAGAGGCTTTATTAAAAATATCACAGTATTTTCTGTGAAAAGTCAAATGCATGTTTTAATTCCAAAGGCGTTCCTCCCTGTCTGGCCGTGACTGTGTTCTATTTAAGCATACCTTTGCAAGACATATGCTGAACACATTTACTTGGACAACTATATCCTTTGTTGTGTCCCCTTCATGTGGAAGGTTTTTCCCCAATCGTTCTATGTCTGCCGTCATAATAACTCCTTCGTTGTTGGCATCCACAGAAAGGTAATTATTCAGTTCAATCCCACGACAACGAGGGCCGAGAGTGCCTCAGGGGAAACTATTTGTTTCAATGTGCTCGCATTCAATTAAAGATCTTCCCTGGAACAATTTTAAAACAAAAGATATGAAGCTAATGAGAGTAAAAGAGCTATTTGGCCTTTAAAAAGGTGTTCATCATGTGCAGTGATGAAGGTTAATTATTAGGTCTTATTTGTAAACATATTATGCTGACGTTATGCAACCAAACACACGCACACACACACACACACACACACACACACACACACACACACACACACACACACACACACACACACACACACACTCACACACACACACACACACACACACACACACACACACACACAAGCTCACACATACGCACTCACGCACCCATACACAGGATCACACACAAACCACCGCACGCACGCACGCACGCACGCACGCACGCACGCACGCACGCACGCACGCACGCACGCACGCACGCACACACACACACACACACACACACACACACACACACACACACACACACACACACACACACACACACACACACACACACATACACACACACACACACACACACACACACACACACACACACACACACACACACACACACACACAAACACACACATAAAACTGCATGGCACAAATCACTCCCAGACACTTCTCCAGCCTCTTATGTTGCGCGGAATCTCCGATGGAAGAAGAAATGACTGTGAAGGATCGCCGGTGTTTGACTGAACTCACCGTGCTTAAGAACCTACTCTTTTGCTAATTGCACTCAGAGTTCAACAGACAATGACAACTCTGCAGTGTGACACTCTCACCACGGAAGACCGCAGGTTCCCCTAATCAGGGACACACACACACACACACACACACACACACGCACACACACACACACACACACACACACACACACACACACACACACACACACACACACACACACACACACACACACACACACACACACACACACACACACACACACACAAACACACACACACACACACACACACACACACACACACACACACACACACACACACACACACACACACACACACACACACACACACACGCACACACACACACACACACGCACACACTCAACGGAATCAACAGAGTTGAACACACAGGGCTAGGGGGAAGGATTCCTCCACCCTGCGGTCCCTGGGGTCTTCATTACCTCATTGGAGCCGTTTATTCCAGCGAGTCGGAGGGTCACAACGCCTGCGCCTCACTTCATTTAGCAGCAAAGAGACACGTCCCTCTCAGCATAAGCAGGCCCCCAAGGGCCCTCCCCCTCTGGCCCCCGTCCCCCGACAAGCGGCCCCCGGAACCTCCAGTGTATCAGGGCTAAACGACCCGCGTGTCTCACCGGGTCACAGTAACACGTGTCATGCGTAACAAGCCCCCACGCCCTCCTCGGTGGTGGGGGGGGACAAACCAGAGGCCTGGGCTGCCATGGTCTCCCACCCTGATCAATACACGGGATACAAAGACTAGAGAATAGCTTCAAGCACCAGTATCAGTCTGTGGGATTAGAGCACAAGAACCCTTGATGTAAAAAGTCCACATGGCAGAGAGACTCAGACAGATCTAGTGATGGACCACAGGTGGAGTGCAGGTTGGCCAGTGACGGTTATCCTACCTTCCTAGCGCAAACTAATTCACAGAGCCACCTTGATGTCAGAGCACCGATCCACGGATGTGGACCTGCCAATGACGTACTGAAAGACTATTTTTCATTTGCTATTCTTGGAACATTTCTAAACCTGAAATAATGCGTCTCTTCAGTATTTCTACCTTTTCATCAAGCCTCTCAGATCAAGAGTGGTGCTATTTAAATCAATGACCGACTCATTCGACGCACTGACAGCTCCAAAGTCCAAAGGCATGTCTAGGCTGACTCACAAACACAGTCACATTTACACACACACTCACACACTCAGGGCTCTTTGATTGAGCTGTGCGTATTCATTTCAATGAGAAAACACACCGGTCCCCATGGGGCAGTCATGTTTGTCTGTTACACACCCAGCGTGTGTGTTATACCCAAACAAGTGTGGTGTCGGAAGAGTTTGCGACGACAACCACTGAAACCCTGCATTATGGGGTGTTTTAGTGCATTGCAGCTCATTTCATGGGCGGAGGTGTTGCTTCTCTTTCTTCACAATATTTTTTAAGAACCACGAAAGAACAGAAGCAAGTTCAAAACTGTTCACGTTCATAAATCCTATAACCATTGATGATGTTCCTCCATCAATCAAATGGAAGACGGCTAAGGTCACATGGTCCGGAACTCAGAGAACAGCAGCTCCTATCACGCACACACAGGGCGACTAGATGAAGATAAATCAATGAGCCGTAAGACCAAACACTCTTCTCCACTTAGAGCTAAACACGATGATGCAGGTCCGGACACGTGGAAGGATACATCAGGCCAACCTGGGCGCCCCTTCCCCCCTCTAATGCCTCAGTTTACACCTCACGGGGGGCTACAGCCCTGCTGCACTCAGGCTCACCCGTCATCACCGCTGGGCACTACTTGACATGGCGGATGGACACGTGTCCTCTCTTCTTGATTGAGGGGGCATATGCGTGTTGTTAATGCCCATGCCCCGATTGATTCCAAGCAGTGCGTCAACATGGGAGGAAGGTTAAAGAAAGTGTCCTTTTGGAGCCATCTATCCGTGTGGTTGTCTGTCTGACCTTTCCAGAATCCTGTACTCCTGCTTAATAGCTATTTAATTAAAAGATAGTCCCCATTGGGGCCAGAGGAGGACAGATTTTATAATTGAAAGATCGTTCAAGTAAGGGAAAAAAAACGATTCATTCTATTTAAAAAAATAAAGTTTTGAAAGAAGTGCTTCCACCGCAATCCTGTACAGCAGAGCACACAGTCGACACTGACAGGCTCATGTTGAAGAAAGGGTCCAAGTAGGATACAGCACGCATCAGATCTCGTATCTGGTTGAACCTAACAGCTGGGGGAGGGCCTCTAAATGATAAGCAGCATGCATTTCCTTCTCAGACTCAATCTACTACTATTCTGTTGCCTGCTTTTTTCGTTTCGCTCTCTTCATATCCTGCTGCGAACATGTTACCATCCATTTGGTATGTTTGTTTCTCCCTCTTTCTCTCGTTCTCTCTCTCGTTCTCTCTCGTTCTCTCTCTCTCTCGTTCTCTCTCTCTCTCGTTCTCTCTCTCTCTCGTTCTCTCTCGGCGACGCCATCTGTGCCACACACGATTCCTCCGTCTCCCGACGTTCTCTTCCCTCTCGTCTCTCCCTCTCTCTAACAGCCTCTCCTCCCTCACGAGTTCATGGAGTACTCCCCCGTAGCAGCCCTCTCATCTCACACCCCCAATCACGCACCTACCGCCGACCATCTCACCCCACCGCCTCGTCTCTGTTCCGCTATCAACCCCCCCCCCCCCCCCCCCCCCCCCCAACGAAAAGACTCAACGTTTGAGCTTTTGAGATGACCTACAATGTCAAATAGTTGTTAGGTAAATTTTTGGTAGGGGCTGTTTTCACACGCATTTTTTGTTCTATTTTTGGTTCTGCCACGTTTTCTCAATGTCACACAAGAGAAGCTATGGAAAAGGAAGCAGGAAGAGGAATTTGGAATTATTGTCTGTGGTAATGCAAGGCCGCGAGAATTCATGGTGTTGTTTCAGGCAACGTGTTCAGTTAATTCCTGATCAGCCCATGGGCAGGTTGTCTGTGTTTGCTCTGCACGGGTGGAGTTTCTCGATGCTGCTCACAGACTACGAGAGGAGAAGGGAGCATTTATCTCACCTCTCTCTCGCTCTCTCTCGTGTTCCCTGTGTCTCTCACTCCCTCCATTGCAGGATGAACACCAGGCTACTGATCCCATATAAGGACTTTGTCAACATTTGGAAAGATGGTCAAATGACGGCCAGAACCATAAATTGGCTGCACCGCCTGTCTGTGGGGCCCAATGTCATCGCCTTGACAACCGTCCCGAGGAGCCCTCGGGGGGACGGTACCACTCCGAACACAGCATGAAATCAAATAACGGGCCGTACCGCCAGTGTGCTTCCAGTGACGCCATCAGAACTGAGTCTGCCGTTCTCTCGTGGTCGTTTCTCTTGCTCTCTCGTTACAGATCTCCTATGGCCATTGAGGGAACAGCAACATGGATTGTATTTCTGTGACGATGCAGTATGAAATGGGTGAGGGTACCAGGTTTAAGTATGTTTTCCCTGTTGTCACGGGGTGAAGGGGGATGGCACCATTGACAGGCGATCAAAAAGAAATGTTTTTCTCTGGGTTTGGCCGTTAATGTAAGTACACAACTCATCATAGTATATATATCAAAAAGGTAGTCATTTTTAGATTTGTTAATGCAGAAATGTTACACATGATACCTTTAAGTAGAAGCCCAGAAGCATCAAAAAAAATCATAGCTTATTTAAAAAAACGTTTTTATTCTCCATTTTCCATTCTCCATTTTCCTTTCCAATGTCCCTGTTCCTGTAAAAATACAATTATTTTCCAACCCTTTCTCTATCCAACTCAGGGTTATCTGGCATCAACTGTCTATCTGCTGGCTGGCTGACCAACTGATTTACAGATTGGCTTTCTGGCAGAATGATTGACAGACTGGATAGCGGACATAACAGTCTGGCAGACTGGCTGGCTGACTAACTGACTTCAATGGCCTGAATTGAGTGGCTCTCTGACTGGGTGTCTGGTTGACAGGATGGCTGCCTGACTGGATGACTGACTGACTGACTGGCTGACTGACTAGTTGCTTACTGGATGGCTGAGCGGATGGCTAGCTGACCAACTGGATGGCTGGCCTACCACCTGGTTGCCTGGATGGCTGACTGACTGGTCGGCTGAACGGATGGCTGACTGTCTGGCAGCTGACTGGATGACTGACTGGTTGGAAGCTCTCTGGATGGCTAAATGGCTGGCTGACTGCCTTGTTGACTGGCTGGCTGACTGACTGCCTGGATGCTGGTGAGAGGACAGGAATAATAACGTGGATCTTCCCCACTCTGTTGTCTGGGCTTGGGTTCCCCATTGAAGCAGCACATCTCAGTCCTTGTGATGGGCTTATTGAAGCTCCTGCCTCCCTACGCCTTTTCTCCACACTAGGGCCCCTTCTCAAGGCCCGACTAGACACAGCGTGCAAGAGGAAAGACGGATTTCTTTCTTGTGTTTTGCCCTGGTCTTGATATAAGGACACACACATTGAGGTGATGGTTTACTCTTTGTTATATGCTACATATGCTGCATGTTTTCCTTCTAGAGTCAGCTTATAGGTATGATGTTTAGGTTGTGATAAACTTGGAATTATGGGAAATGGTGTTCATTAAAAACCAACAGCTTCCCACAACGTTTTTGTGCGAGATTCATTCTAATCTGTGTTTTTTTTGTTTACAATTTAATAACTCAGCTCTTAATTTTGGGTCTATATTAAATATTTAGAAGTAATCATAGTGTAAACCATCATAATATTTCAAGAATAAATTCTGTAATAAGTATGATTCAAATAAGGAGGATTCTTCAGAAACATTGACTTAATTCTCCAGACAAACTGCATATTATGCAAACTACATGTGAAGGCCGATCCGCCATGACTCATTAGCTTCCTGACAGTACCATGTGAACACCACATGTGAACACCCAATGTGAACACCACATGTATCACACTTTAGCCTCATTCGGCACGGTATTATTTCACACCGGTATTCACAAGACATTCTAGCTAACACAGCAGTAATCGTAACCTCTATGTTATCTTAGCTATACACATTTTCTCCATATAGATTTTTGGTCTGAGCCTCATTGATGTTATTCCCTGTCTTTGCTATTCCAAAAAAATGGTGAAGCTTAGAAAGTGGCTGGCCCATACTCAAGCCACACAGAAAGGGTCACATCACCTTTCACAAAACTTTTTAAAGTCTGACACAGATTTTTCTAAGCTGTTGACTTTTGGATGAAAGGGCAAAAATATTTGTGCTCATTTGCAGCTGTTTCAGTGCACTGAAATAAGATGTGTGTTTGTGTGTGTGTGTGTGTGTGTGTGTGTGTGTGTGTGTGTGTGTGTGTGTGTGTGTGTGTGTGTGTGTGTGTGTGTGTGTGTGTGTGTGTGTGTGTGTGTGTGTGTGTGTGTGTGTGTGTGTGTGTGTGCGTGCATGTCTGTGGGTGTACATGCGTGTGTGTGTGTGTGTGTGTGTGTGTGTGTGTGTGTGTGCACGCATTTGTGTGTTCAGGCATGCGTGTGTGTGTGTGTGTGCGCTCGCATGTGTGTGTGCAAGCATGCGTGTGTGAGTGAGTGGGTGCACGTGTGTCTCTTATAGGCCTGCACAGTACAGACAATGACTTAGGAGAGAGAATGGAGGAGGGGTCACCACAAAGCCAGACCTACCTTGTACATTGCCAGCCCAGATCTCCTCTCTGGGCTTCAGAGCTGGCATGATGGTGTTGCCTGGTGCTCAGATCCTCCTCTCATAGCCTCGGGTGGGAGGGGGGGTGGACAGGGGAAGCTGAAGAAGGGAGCGGCCCAGGAGAGGGGGGGGCACCTGGCGAGGTGAACAGTGTTATTGTGTGGCAGTCCAAGCCGGAACTCTGTGTGGATTTAGAGAAGTCGATGCAACGTCTTTCAGGGAAATCCCTTGCTTTTTCAATACAAGGAAATAACGCCCCAAATAAATATGTTGAGGCACTAAGCTATTGCTCACTACCCAACTGGGCTTGAAGCATAGAATGACCTCCGTCCGTTAAAATTTTTTCAGGTATTAGTGTGTGAGGATTCACAAAAAAAAAGTGTGCGTTGAGAAGAAGATGAGAGGCCGACAGAGGGACGTACTTTCAATCGTCTCTGTCTGTTGGTTTCATCCAAGCTTTGCGAACACTGTGTCTTGCAAAAAGGTGTGATAAACTGTTGCCTTGGAGATGTGTAGATGAGGGAGGATGAGCAGTGAGCCAATCCTCTGGGTTCTCTGCCACGCAACGCTCTGCTCTGCCTTCGGCTGTCTTAGCCGGTCATGGTAGGCTGTTTTGGCCGCCTGCTTCTGCTCCCTCCTCCTTTACAAGTCTGAGAAGGCAAGGAGGAAAGGGGGTAGGGTGGTTTGAGGGTTGAAAGACACATGCTGGGTACAGATGCCAACAGCTCCGAGATCAAAGCACAGCAAGTCAAACAAACTGTACTTCATCATGCAATGATTTTCGTGTTCTCCATTTTGTTTTGGGGAGGTTGTACAGAATTATGACCATCATGCCTTTCTTATTCCATTTGCTCAGATCCATCGAGTTTCACTAAGATACCGCTCGCTCATCTCACCACTGTTACCATTAAAATAAATGAAGCATATAAAAAAATTACATAATATATACCATATTGTTTTCACTTTCTTATAACAAATGTACTTATTGTAATTTGCTTTGGATAAAAGCGTCTGCTAAATGCCATAAATGTAAATGTATATTTACACATTGTAATATCTCTTATCTAGAGGACTAACTGGATACTGTATTCTCCATGTCATATCATATCCTTCTCCTCCTATCCATTTGAATGTACACTGTGGGTAAATAAGTCAAATGTGTTTTGCATAAATGTGGGCTTTTTGAGAAACATAATAACAAACATGCCCTGTGTATCTGTATTTGTATTCATGTTGGAATGAGTGTGGACATTTTCCACGTTGAAATATAACCTCAATGTCTGGGAATTCTGAGATTACTGCCAGAAGATATCCATTTGTTATGTTTCAATAATAATATTTTATAGGCACCCTCACAGAGGATACTGAAAGAACTACCATCCTAATTTGATTAATTTAGTTTCTTATACTGGATTCAATAATTAATTCAATCATTTTTAATTATTTTCTGGATCGATGGTTTTATACTCTTCCCCATGGCAACATTAATTATGTTTCAAATAAAAGCTAATGGTAACAGCATTACATTTTAAGTGAGTCCAACAGGGCTTTAGGCTTTCCAAGAAATGTGTAGCACGTACAGTGTAACTGCTGAATTATATCACAACGCAGAACATCGCGGCTAACAGCGGCGTGTCATAGAGCCATGCTATTTAAGAGCGATGTGTTAGCCACAGTGTCTGTTCCTGTGCTGTGATTCAAGCCGACTAAGAGCCTGTTTCTAGGACCAAACACAGCATGGCAAGCTAGCCGTGTGAGTAATGCTATGAGTAAGCAACGGTGGCCAAATAATGAACCTCAAGCAGAACCACAGGAACCAGAGGCAGAGAACGGTAATAACCACATCTGCAGCCCTGTCTGGGTATACAGTCCCTGCACTTGTCATGCGTGTAAGCATACAGGCAACCAGGATTGAATGCAGCTATGATTATTTGTCTTAATTTATGTATACATAAACTTTGTATTCAGTCCTATTTGAGTTTTTCTACACAAAACAACGAACATTATATATAACATTCCATTCGATTAAACTTTATTTAATCACACAGATTACCATGACAACAAAATGTTGTTTTGCATGTAACCAGATGGATGAAAATTACATGCAAAGATAAATATGCAGGTACTGACGTACAGTGTGCGGGAAATTAAATTGTGTGAATATATTATAAATACATCAAATATATATAAATATGAGGCGTGCCCTAAAGAAAGAAACAATAAGCTGAAGGGAGAGTAAGAAATGTTCCATTGTACAAGCGCACAACTTCATGCAGAACACAACGCGCACAAACGACATGCTGCCGCTCAGATGCACCATGAAAACCGACACATTGACACCTCAACGTGTGTACGTGCCCTCGCAACGTGGGCATAAGCTCACAAACACACACACACACACACACACACACACACACACACACACACACACACACACACACACACACACACACACACACACACGTCACACACACCATCGTTCTTTCTTCTCATGCATGTGCGGTCGGTGAACCGTCGGTGAAGGAGTGAGCGCGACAATGTTTCACTACTCACCTAAGACACTCTTTTCTTTAACACATAATTTAAAGGCTGTGGTCAAGGTGTTTACAGAGCAGCTGAGGTGGGGACACAAAAGCAAACACAGAGCCCCCGGCAGCCCTCCGGTATGTTCCATCATCATGCCTCCTTCCCCCGTATCCGCACATGAGGAGCACATGAGGCCTTTTTATACGTCCCCAGCTAACGTGCGGTTGTGGGGGTCGCTGGAACCTACACTATTGTGGGTACTTAGTCAGTCCTGAACATACAGTCGAGGTCGGATTGATGTCCATGGGTGGGTGGATGTTAACAATGGATAGGCGTTCTGTGAAGAACCACTGGCTGTATGGAGATGAGGCAGTGTTCTGTTTTAAACATCGCTACCAGGCTATGTTGGGCAGCATGTGATGGGGGAAAGATATAGAAGAGATGAGGAGGAGAGAGAGAGAGGGAGGGTGAAAGAAAGGAGGGAACACGGGGGCTGAGGGGAAGTAGGGGGCTGATGAGCTTGGATGCTAATCTATTCTTATCTGCCTGTCAGTCTTTCTCCAACTACAACCTACACACACACACAAACACACACACACACACACACACACACACACACATACACACACACTCTCTGGGTTGTCAGGCCTCAAAGCCAGGGAGAAACATGAGAGTAGCCTGTTAATCCACCAGCCATTTCCAACGGCTCATCCTAGTCTGACAAAGAGAGAGAGAGAGGGGATGACTTTGAACACTAGGCACAGGGGAGAGAGATGTTAGGATGGAAAATTGTCAATTCTGGATAAAAAAACAACTCAAAGAGACAAGTGGCTGGATGGAAGGATATGGAAAAACAATGGAAGACCGTTCAGTGGAGGATTTAAGTGATGGTACAAGGCGTGTTAGGGAACAGGTTGGAGTGTGGGTAGACGTCTTGGAGGTGGGAGGAGGGCCAAAAGTGTAGGTGTGGATGTATTTGTGGGTGAGAGAGGGAAAGAACGAGAATTAGAGTGCAAAGATAGAACGGGAGAGAGAAGGGAATTTTAGAGACCGGAGAGGGAAAGAAAATGACTGGTTATGAAGCAGACACATGATAGGATGTGCAAAACAAACAAAAAGATAAATGAATTAAAAGGTCATCATCGGTATATTAGATCCTCATTAACTGAAGGCAAGAGACCAATTTAATTGAAATTGAATACCTCATTGATAAGAGGGTTATCAATTAAGATCAGGCTGCCAGAAAATGCTAAACATGATAGTTTTCTTATTTGATGTCAATGAATTCTTCGTGGAAATGAAGATACAAATAGGGCCGAATCCTAGCAAAGATTGTACAAAATAACAATCTACAAGCCGTCACTTGTAGAAGATGTAGAGGTGAGACCTGTGCTAAATGAACTCGCTGACCAATCGCCTTTCAGCCAGTTTAGTGTACGAGTGTATGTGTGTGTTGATGTGTGTTTTATGTATACGTAAAAGCACACACAAATACACACACAGACAGACAGATAGACGGACACTAAACAATAGTTAACCTACCTAGTGTAACATTAAAGGGTCCCACGATATTGTGATGCATTGGAGAGTGGGGAGAGTTTAGAAAGACCAAAAGGAAGGGGAAGAGGGGAAAAAGGTGTCTTTGATGAGTTTTTTGTTTTTGCTGTTTTCTTTGAAGAAGAATCAGTCCAAGTTGAGATCACGTCAGATTGAAGCTTGACTTGATAAGGAAGATGTGGAGAGCATAGATAGACAGATACATAGAAATGGCACCAAATGGAGACGGAGAGGAAAATAATATTCTAAGAAAATAAAAAACTCATTTTTTTCCCCTACTCATAAAAGTAGCGGAAATTGTACACCAGGTAAATGGAGAAATAGATGAGGAGACAAATGATGGAGAGAGCAACTAGATGGCAAGATAGAGCGCCTCCCAGCACTGCAATGAGGAACAAGAAAAATATAAAACGAAAGAAAAAATGGAATACTCCAAAGGCTTCCGTCTTTGCTCAATCGAGAGGGCCAACAGGGTGGGAGGCTGACCGGTGACAACTCCCTCTTTCTTCTTCTTCTTCTCCTTCTTCTCCCCAAGCCTCTCGGCAACAGTTCAGTTCTTCTCCGGCATCTTTTTGCTCCGCTCAGACGTCGCCGTGTGCACCCGTTTCCTTTCAGATTAGCGGTAAACCTTCACCAGGGCAGCGGTGAGACGAGGCAGTGGGGCTGCATGGTGGACGCTGGAGAAAGACGCACACCTGCAGTCTGGGGTAGAGCGCACGGCACAAGTCACAACTACACTGCGCTCAACTCTCCTCCTCCTGCTCTTCAGAGATTGAGAGGGCAATGGGGGAAGAGAGATATATGAGGAAAGAGAGAGAGAAAGAGAGAGAGAGAGAGAGAGAGAGAGAGAGAGAGAGAGAGAGAGAGAGAGAGAGAGAGAGAGAGAGAGAGAGAGAGAGAGAGAGAGAGAGAGAGAGAGGAGATATTAAAGCTGAAATAATTCTATGAGGAGCGCTGCTTCAACAATTGTCAAGAATCCTTTCTGTGTGAAATCAAATGGCGCCCTCTATTGGTGTTTTGACTGTTTAACCGGCATCTTTTGGATTTAGTTTTTCTCTCCATTTAACTTACCTAACCGCTGTCAGAAAACCACTTTTCATGAACTCACACACTGAATATCGATTTCCTGCTCACTCTTACTGCTCACTCTTTCTGAGAGTGGGGCGACCCCCTTCTTTTTTTTTTTTTTTTGAGATTGGTTATACACCCACACGTCTCCAGAAGAGAAGGAAAGACAATGAGGGTCTTGCACTCACAAAATATTGACATCCAATGTTATTGTTAATGTTATGTACTAGCTGTCCAGAGGGCCTGCAGCTCTCTCCCAAACATGAGTGGCCGTGGTGCACCCAGTACTTTCTTGCACCGCTGACAGGTACACCAACAGGACCAGCAGTTGGTGACGATCCCAGTCTCACTGGTGTCCTGAGGTGATGATAACCAGATGTGTTGCGAAAATCAGACTCCACCAGTCCGTCGCTCTGGCAGTGGAGGGGTGTCATCCTGTGTTTTCCTCACACCCATTGACTGGCCCACTTCTGCAAACAGCTGCGCCTATGATGGCCCGCCCCTGGTGGCTGTGTAGATGCTCAGGGGCTCTGAACAGACAACATTTAAAACACCAGCCTCTCTGCTGTGTTGACAGTGCTCTGGTAAGACACTGCATAGGCCAAAATAGTCGATGGCCGCAAGGATAAAGCGGCTTCCCTTGCCCATGGTGGGAAATGGACCAAGAATGTGCTGCAGAGGGGCAGATTTCAGTAATTTTCTTGCCACCCCATAACGACCTGCCCGGACTGCGTGTAGCAGCCTTTGGCACAAGTCCTTGGGCACCAGTACCTTCTTCACACCTCCTCCTTGGCCTGAAGCAAGCCAGGCCTGGTTACACTCCCCTGGCACACAGACCCGATACACCCCCCTGGCCTCCAAAAGTAGGTATCAGTCACAGAGGGGGCATGCACTGGTGTCATCTTGATGCCAACAAGATAGACCAGGCCTCTTAGGAGAGGACTGTTTGTTGGGAGAGGGCATCGGCATTGATGTTCAGGCGCAGGCTTGCCCCCCGAATGGCTTAGCTTGGAGGACCTGGCAGTATCCTCCCCATCAGCTCTCAAGCGTGGAAGGGGCGTTGCAAAAGCTGAGGGCAAAATACAAAACTGCCAGAGTCCTTGGCCGATGGTTAAAGCTGTCTTGGGTCTGACTTCGTGTTCCACTTGCCAGTAGCCACTACGTAGGTCAGTGAAAAGAAATACTGTGACCATGTGATTCGGTCGAGGGCAACTTCAATGCAGGGGAAAGGGGAATAGTCCTTGGATTTTTGGAGCAGGTCTCTAAACAGTTGAGTCTGCTGAGATTCTAGCCCTTCACTGCTGATACAGGTCCTGATGGCGGTGTTCTGGTGAGCGTGAGGTGTCTGTCATGGTTTTGAATAATGTTTTTTGCACTTTGGCGGCATCAAGTGGCCGTACATGTATTATTTAAGTATTTTCTGTTCCCTTGCTTTGCCAATTAGCCCTGTCACCTGTGTCTTTTTGCTCCGGTCACATGACCAATCAAGCCATGTATTTAAGCCCTGCTTTTGCCTATGTTCAGTGCTTAGTCTTTGATGTGCCACGTTCGTACTCTGACCGAAGCTAAAGTCTTGTATTGGAAATTATTATTGATCCCCTGTGTTTTGACCGCTTGCCTGCCCTCTGGATTACCCACTTGGATTTGCCCCTTTGGTATGACGTTTTGGACTTTTGTCTGAGATCTAGCCATGCACTGTGACTGATTGTTCTGCTGTTTTCTTGGATTAAACGGTTATAATTAAGTTGCCTACGTCCTCCTTTTCCTCCGGCACTACACTGGGATATTTAACGGTCCCAAGTCCACACAAGTCACCATCGATGCAGGCTCGATATTTTATGGAGCCAGTTTCCTGCCATAATTCAAACCTGAAAAAAAAAGTTTCAAAGGCTTGTAAGTCTGGGTTTGAAAACTCAACACCTTGTAAAAAAGGTTTTGCAACACTGAAAAAAGAGATTATAACCTGAAAAAAATTCAAACAAAAATTCAAACATCTGTAAACATGATTTTGTGTTCTATTTTATCTTCATCATTTTCACTAACACATTTTCAAAGTATTTTTTTTTCACAAACATGTTTTCAAAGTTCAAACAATTTCACCAGCGCATTTGCAGAGTTTCAAATCTGGCACTGTTCTAACAGTGTATTTCATTGTTTCCGGGTTTTGAAACCTTGTAAATGGGATTCTGCAAACAGGTGTTCATACATTGAGAAATACGTTTTGAAAGGTTGAATATTTATTTTTAAAAACTTGTAAAGGTATACGTTTACGCCATTGCAATGTATTTTTTCAGAACTGACTTTTCAGCACTTACTTTTCAGAGATTTGACCACACAGGCGCAACTTCAAGCTTTGAGTCACGTGAATATTGGCAGTGTTCTGTCGTGCATTTGTTTTGAAACTCCTGACAGTCAAAGTCTGACGTACTCTCGGCTGACGTACATTCCAATCACATTCTTTTCATCGGCAGAGCACTGTCAGTAGCCGCGTTTACATTCACGCACAGCCCGGTGAACGGCACATGTGATTGGAATGTACGTCAGCCGAGAGCAACCAATAGGTTTAGAGCTAAATGGTCCCGCCCCAGGAATGTTTTTTTTTCTTCCGACTTTGACTGTCAGGAGTTTCAAAACGAATGAGCGACAGAACACTGCCAATATTCACGTGACTCAAAAAAATTGCGCCTGTGTGGTCAAATCTCTGAAAAGTCAGTGCCGAAAAGTCAGTTCTGAAAAAATACATTTCAATGGCGTAAACGTACACCTTTACAAGTTTTTAAAAATAAATATTCAACCTTTCAAAACTTATTTCTCAATGTATGAACACCTGTTTGCAGAATCCCATTTACAAGGTTTCAAAACCCGGAAACAATGAAATACACTGTTAGAACAGTGCTAGATTTGCTCCACGGTCGGTGCGCTCTGGTTGGCGGCCCGGGCCGCGCCAGGGGCCTTTACCTCCGTTGCGGGATCGACGGCCGACCCTGCACGGCCCTGGTGGACACTGGGTCGACCATCTCCCTGGAGCGTCCGGGCGTTTTTCCGGGTACCACCGGTGCACTCTCGGGGGGGTGGACGGCGACCAGCGTCCGCCTGACGACCGTTACGGGACAAGAGACCGGAATGAGGGGAAGGAAGCGGCTGGCCGTCAGGGTGGGTGACCGGGAGGTGATGCATGAGTTTTGGCTCGCCGACATCCGGGACTCGTGCATCATCGGCCTGGATCTGCTGAACCGTTGGGGTGCCAGGATGGACATGGCTGGAGCAACCATCACCGTCGGCACGGAGACGGTGGCGCTCCAGTCCGGACGGGGGGAGCACGGGGGCTCTGGCGGCCAGCGGAGTAGTCGCCGGGTTTTGCCCCAGGAGCCTCTGCCTCTGCCTGGTCCCTGCATTCCCCGCGGCCCTGTATCTGCCGCCTTTCCTTCCCCTGAGACCGCCGAGGCCGTCAATGCGCTTTGGCTGCGCAGTGGAGCTGGCCTCGACGTACAGCAGAATCTGCAGCTGAGGCTGTTACTCGAGGAGTACGGGGACATTTTTGCGGCTCGGGATGAGGACTGCAGGCAGACAGGGCTGGTGCAGCATGCAATCGACACCGGCTCTGCTCGGCCCATCCGCCTGCGGCCCCACCGATTAGCATTAGCCAAGCACCAGGCGGCGGAGGACAAGGTCCGCGAGATGGCTGCCGGGGGAGTGATCGAGCCCTCGTCCAGTCCATGGGCGGCCCCGGCCGTCCTGGTGAAGAAGAAGGACGGTAGCCGGAGGTTCTGCGTGGACTACCGGCGCCTCAACGAGGTCACCCGGAAGGACTCGTACCCGCTTCCACGGATCGACGACGCCCTGGACTACATCGGGGGGTCTAGCTGGTTCAGCTCCCTGGACCTGCGTAGCGGCTACTGGCAGGTGGAGTTGGCGCCCGAGGCCCGACCTAAGACTGCGTTCACCATTGGACAGGGGCTGTGGCAGTTCCGTGTCATGCCGTTCGGACTATGCAACGCACCGGCGACGTTCGAGCGGATGATGGAGAGGGTGCTGGCGAGCATCCCCCGGAGTCGTTGTGTCGTGTACCTGGACGATTTGTTGGTGCACGGCCGCGATTTCGGGGGGGCGCTGGCGAACCTGCGGGAGGTTCTTGGGGCCATCAGCCGGGCCGGGTTGCGGCTGAACCCTGCCAAGTGTTCCCTGCTGGCCAGGGAAACGCTGTTCTTGGGGCACGTGGTGAACGAGCATGGCATAGCCACTAACCCGGCCAAGGCAGCTGCAGTCCGGGACTGGCCGACCCCCACCAACGCCGGTGAACTGCAGAGTTTTCTGGGCCTGGCGGGGTACTACCGCCGGTTCGTCCAAGACTTTGCTACGGTCGCCAGCCCCCTCCACCGCTTAACCGAGGCGGGCCGGCCGTACGTCTGGGACAACGCCTGTGCCACGGCCTTCGCCCGACTCCAAGCGGTGCTCACCGAGGCCCCGGTCCTGGCGTACCCCGACGCTGGTCGCCCTTTCGTCCTCGACACCGATGCCAGTAACGTGGGGGTCGGTGCGGTCCTCTCCTAGGGGGTGGGGGAGGGGGAACGTCCCGTCGCCTACTTCAGCCGCACTCTCAGTCGGGCGGAGCGCAATTACTGCGTGACCCGACGGGAGCTGTTGGCTGTGGTCCTGGCAGTGCGGCATTTCAGGCCGTACCTACATGGGAAGCGTTTCCTGGTCCGCATCGACCATGCGTCCCTCACGTGGCTCCTCCGTTTTAAGAACCCTGAGGGCCAGGTGGCTCAATGGCTGGAGATTCTGCAAGAATACGACTTTGAGATCCAGCATCGGGCAGGGCGTATCCACAACAGCGCCGACGCACTCTCCCGGCGGCCCTGTGCGGTCCTGGAGTGTCGCTACTGCCTGCGACAGGAGGAGCGGGTCCACGAGTCTCCGATGGTGGCGGCTCTCCAGACCACCGAGGCTGACCAGACCATCGGTGAGGCGGAGGGTTGGCTCCTGCTGACGGCGAGTCAGTTGGAGCAGCAGCAGCGGGCCGACGAGACCCTGGCGTTGGTGAGGGACTGGCTGGAGGCGGGGCAGCGGCCCAGCTGGCCGGAGGTGTCGGCACAAGGGCCTGAGGTGAAGGCCTACCACTCCCAGTGGGGATGCTTCCGGCTCCACAACGGGGTGGTCCACCGCAGCTGGCAGGACCCTAGGGGTAAGAAAAACATTCTGCAGCTGTTGGTGCCCCGTGCGCTTCGTCCCCAGGTGCTGCAGCTGGTCCACGGCTCGGTGGGAGCGGGGCACTACGGGAACGCCAAGACCCTGCATCGCCTGCGGGGGCGGTTCTACTGGCCGGGCTGTCGACGGGACATGGAGTTGCATGTCCACTGCTGCGACACCTGTACGGCGCAGAAAGGGCCTGCCCAGCGTTCCCACGCCCCGCTCCAGCAGTACCTGGTGGGAGCACCGATGGAACGGGTGGGGGTCGACGTCCTGGGGCCGTTTCCAGTCACCGACTCCGGCAACCGCTACGTCCTTGTGGCCATGGACTACTTCACCAAATGGCCCGAGGCGTATGCGGTGCCGGATCAGAGCGCTGCCACCACCGGGGAGAGGCTGGTGGAGGAGATGTTTGCCCGTTTCGGGGTCCCTGCCGAGCTCCACAGCGACCAGGGGCGGAACTTTGAGTCCCAGGTCTTCGGGGAGGTCTGCCGGCGGCTGGGGGTGCACAAGACCAGGACGACGCCGCTCCATCCCCAGAGTGACGGGTTGGTGGAGCGGTTTAACCGCACCCTTGCCACCCAGCTCGCCATCCTCACCAGCCAGCACCAGCGGGACTGGGACCGCCACCTGCCCCTGGTCCTGTGGTCCTATCGGACGGCAGTGCAGGAATCCAGTCACTGCAGGCCGGCTGCCCTCATGTTCGGGCGGGAGCTCCGGACACCGGTGGACTTGGTGTTCGGATCCCCTCCCGAGCCTGAGATCGCTGGGGGTGCGGCTATGGAATATTTCCGCAGGCTGAGGGATCGCCTGCTGGTGGTCCACGACTACACCCGCCAGGCTCAGGCTGCCTCAGGGGTGAGGCAGAAGAGGGGCTATGACACTCGCTGCCGGGGACGAGCGTTCACACCCGGGGACAGGGTGTGGGTGTACTGTCCCGTCAGAAAGAGGGGGGTCTGCCCTAAGCTGCGGAGCCACTGGCAGGGACCGGGGGAAATCCTCGACAGGGTGTCTGAGGTGGTGTACCGGCTGCGGATGCCGGGCGCCCGGGGGCGTGTGGTAGTGTTGCACCAGGACAGACTCTCGCCGTACCGCCCCCTCGCCCCGGTTGTTGCTGCTGAGGGAGGCGGAACTCCTTGTGGTTCCCCTGCCGGCTCCCCTGTCCCTGCCGGCTCCCCGGATGGGGCCGTTGGTCCTGCGGCTGTCGCCCCTAGCGGCCGAACCGGCGGCACCGGGCCCCTGAACACCTTAAGGACTATGTGTCGGGTGATGGGGTCGTCGGGGACGACTGACCCCTCAGATGGGAGCTGTGTAGCGACCAGTGTTCGCAACGTGTTCGTTCTCTTCCGGGTTCGTACCGGGGATTCTGGGGGATTCTCGGAGCGCATGTTGTTGCGGTTATTGTTGCTGTTATTGTTGTTGTTCTGGGTCCGTTGCTAGTTGTTGGTGTTATTAATGATCAGTGGGGTTAATGGGTTGGGATTGTTCATTGTTGTGTGTTGTTCTGTTGTGTGTCGTTGTTGCCACCATCACCGAGAATGACTTGTGTGTTAGTTAGGTGTGCTGTTCTATGTAGGCTATGTGTTGGTGAGTCTGTAGTCGAGCGGTGTATGAGGCACAGAACCCCTAGTTGACCAAAAACCTGACTCCTTGTTCTTCCTGAGGCCTGTTTCAGGTAGCTGGACCTACTCTGAGTTTAATCCTGCGCTCTGAGTTTGTTGACTCAGAGTTCAGGGTTGAAAAGCAACTCTGGGTTTTCGGTTTCAGAACAGGTGATCAGCGTTGGGTTAATCAACTCTGAGTATGTTCACTCTGGGTTGAGGGCGTGCCTGTTGACTATGAAGAGCCATCATCAATGGATCTCTGATAACATGATCAAACATGGACCAAAAGCGTAGATCCACTTACTTTTCCCCCACGGAATTGGAAATTCTAATGAACGTGTATGCCGAGCAGTTACCCATTTTAACAAAAAAAAACGCAACCCCGAGTTGCCCCACGAGGACTTGGCAGCAAATGAAGTACAAAAATATAGTTTAAACAGGTAAACTAATGTTTAATTGAAATCAAATCTGTGGGTAGTTTTGGCTCGTCTAGGATGCAGCGATGCATCCTTGAAAAATCTCGGAATTCTCAAAAACAAAGGACGCAAAAATGGCGCGGCTTTCGAGTGTCCTCAACATTGGAACAGTGCTTGTCGGCGTTCTATGACGTAGCGTCCTTAAAAGGGCGGCCGTTGAGCATGCTTCCTTGACATTGGGAAACAGCCCTTGTGTGCTTGCAACCGCTATAAATCCCAGGATGCATTTCGCACTCGCAGCAGTACGATGGCGGACAATATGGAGAAGACGCACAACTGTAGCTTAAGTTACTCTTAACTTATATATATATTTATATAATATAATAATAATATAAGATAATATATAAATATATATATATATAAAGTTGTGTGTGTATAGCTTATACACATGAAAGGACACGCATATCTTTTCAATTTTTATTCATTCAGAATATTTACATACTATTTGAAAATGAAAGAGGCTGGGATTTTGTTTTATATCATTTGTTTATATTGTTTAGTAGTATATGCCTAAATGAGGCCGTAGCGCAGTTAACGGACGAGCAGAGGTGGTGACGTCATCGAGTCCGCTGCTGTTCCAATCGCAGGTGCGTACTCGCGTGCTCACAAGTCTGTAGCCGTTTCTCAATTCGCGTACTTGTGCGTGCTCGTGTGCTCGTGGACTCGTGAAACGTCATCAGTCGTTGCCCGAGCACTGTTCCAATTCGAAGCACGCATCAAGCGAGTACTGTCGTAAAACCCGGAAGTGTTCTGGATGCGTGCTCGATATCGCCGTTTCACCGAGCATGGATCGGAGGTGGCTCGTGTGTGCTTGCTCCCGCTATAAATCCCAGGATGCATTTCGCACTCGCAGCAGTACGAGGGCGGACAATATGGAGAAGACGCACAAGTTACTTACAACTGTAGCTTAAGTTACTCTTAACTTATATATATATTTATATAATATATAATATATAGGCCTAATATAATAATAATAATATATAAATATATATATGTAAGGTCGTGTGTGTGTATAGCTTATACACATGACAGGACACTCATATCTTTTCAATTGTTATTCATTCAGAATATTTACATACTATTTGAAAATGAAAGAGGCTGGGATTTTGTTTTATATCATTTGTTTATATTGTTCAGTAGTATATGCCTAAATGAGGCCGTAGCACAGTTAACGGACGAGCAGAGGTGGTGACGTCATCGAGTCCGCTGCTGTTCCAATTGCAGGTACGTACTCGCGTGCTCGCAAGTATGTGCTTGAAGTACAGACTTGCCAAGTACGTGCTAGCAAGTCATCGAGTCCGTAGTACCCGTGCTACGAATTGAGAAACGGCCTTTGGGAAACAGCCACGGCCCGGGTGAAACGGCGAGATCGAGCACGCATCAAGAACACTTCCGGGTTTTACGACAGTACTCGCTTGATGCGTGCTTCGAATTGGAACAGTGCTCGGGCAACGACTGATGACGTTTCACGAGTCCACGAGCACACGAGCACGCACAAGTACGCGAATTGAGAAACGGCCAGAGACGAGACAAAACTACCCACAATCCTCTGCGTTCACACGCTGCACGGGATATAAAAAATGGCAGAGGGAAAGCAGTGCACGTACTGTAAATGTGATGCATGAATTAAGTTCTCAGACAATTTCACTTAGTTTTATAAAAATGTAATGTATTTTCTTTTTAATAAAGACGATTCGATCAACCGCAACAAAGCTTTTGTGACTTCCTCAAAGAGGCTCCATGCGAAGGAGACATGACCGCATTCATAACAGACAAAAGTGAAATAAATATCGATCAGCTTGATTGCTGCCATGTTGTGCAGCGGAAGCGCTTCCACACTAGCAAGTCGTTCTAAAGTCTGAACGTTACAAACGAAAGCACTCGAGCTAGCACTCTAGTCCCATCTCCATAGGACCTGACTAGCAAGGACGCGTCCTAGCAAGGCTGCAGCCTTCACATTGGGAAACAGCCGATATATCACACGAGGGGGACTGCTGCTGTTGCACCGAATATCAGCACGACTGTGATTCGGTTTTGGGTACGAGACCGCAGTCCCAGTCTTGCGGATATTCCGTATAACCGCATGACTTTCACAGTTCTGACGCACAATTTATTAATGAACAGTAATAATAAGCAACTCTATCAGCATTCATGGAATGTCTCTTGTCCAATCTTGTTCGGGCCTATCTGTTGTATAATGTTGTAAAATTGTGCAGCATCGACAACAATGAAGTCATCCTTGTAAATCAGAATGGCCAAACGCCAGACAGACTAATACCGAGCGTAGGGTAAGACAGTTTTTTCAAACCATATTAATGTAAGTTTAAATTGTAATTGGTTTGCAAGTTTAGTAGGCTACTTCTTAAAGTGAGCAATGCATTTGTTTTATAAACGCATGTGCATAAATGTTTATTTTCCCTACACTACATGACATGCGTTTTAAACTTTTCACATGTCAGCCATTACTATTTCAGAAGCATGAATAAATGCTCTTCCGAAAAAACGTAAAATTTGCCACTTAAAGAAACAAGGGCAGCCCCTTCACATCACTTTTCCACTTCTTTATAGGATAACAAATGTGTCCCGATTGACTTGTTTTGGTTAAAACAATTATACAGCCTGCCAATCCGGTAACCTCTATATTTACAACTAAAGCTAAATGGATTGTATTTATATATAGGACCACTCAACACCTTTTACAAATCGAGCCTCACATTCACAGACCTGTCACACTATCTCAGGAGTTAGGATTCGGTTTCGAGCAAGGGAAACCCGTCAGAGCCTTGGCTAGGTATTGGACCAGCCTTAATTCCTTCACCCTCTACTTCCTTAGCTACTGCTTGACAGTGCCTTTGTAAGTTTAGACAAACTTCAGCCCACATTTACTAATATAATTACAGAAGAAAAAAAAGACAAGTCACCTGTAAAAAAAAGGGTCATGCTTTTGTCAAATTAGATTGTAATTAAGCATAAAGAAAATCACTCTTTATAAAAAAACATTTATTGTGTTTGTCAAAGTCTGGTTGCCAGACAAAACATAAAAAACATACAATCATTCAGTTTCTACTGAGCATATTTGCATTTGTATGCAATTCTGCAAATTCTAACATTGATTGTTCTGTCGTCTACTGTCCAGAACAGGAACATAACATGAGTCAGCAGAACAGATGTCAACATCATAAATATCTGATTCAGTAGGGTCTAAACAATCTCATTATGTACAACTGCCTATACTGGCAATAAACAACGTATCCACTGGGCAGCACATTAACCATAGCCGCCAGAATCATTTGCAGATACCAAAAATGGTCAACACCTTTGCATTTTGGTAATAGGAAGGTAAAATTTTCTTAACACCATCGATGCAGTGAAAGGAGTCACCATGACTTATCACTCACCAAAACACTTCTATCCATGATAGCTTCTAAGCTCAACTGGTGTTGGAATGGATGACATTGGTACACTGGGGCTCACAGAAGGAGCCAAAGCGGCCATAGATGTCTTTGGCTCGCACAGCAAAGTGGTAGGTGGAGCCAGACTGGAACTGGGTGAGTGTGCAGGCCATGGGCAGTGGGAGGGCCTTCACCTCCCCAATCCTCTTCCAATGCTGCTGGGCAGAACTGTTGGAGTTGGCGTTGTCCTGGTGGAAGGCGAACAGGTGGTAGCTGTCGACGGCAGCACAGGAGCGGTCAGTTTCTGCCACGCACCAGGACAGCACGATGCCGGTCGGGCTGGGCACTAGCTTGAGCTGGGGCTGCTGTGGGGGAGAGGTCTGGATGGCCTCTATGGGAAGACGTCCCACGGGCTGCTGGGCCATGGGGAGGGGAGGTAGCACAGTGGGTGGGGGCCGGCTTGTAGGTGTGGTTGCAGGGCGATCCTGAGAGTGCAAAAATTATACATGATTATTTTCGCTTTCTTTGGCTGTGTCCGCTAAACAGGTTGTAAAACAATACGTTTTACACCGTCGAGCACGTTTCGAATAATGCCAACAAAAAGTTGAGTTTGAAAACCATGTAAAATGCAGTTCAATTATCTTACCACTGGAGGGTGATGGACTGTCACTTGAGGACTATTTGCACCGATCAGATGGATTTGTGGCGATGACCTTGATGCAGGATCTAGGCAGATATGACATCAATTAATCCACTGATTTCAAGACCCCAAAATAGTCTGGCTATGAGATGCTCTCCTTATGTAACCAATAGCTTTAAAATTATACACATTAGTAGTTTGAAGGACTGGGAATATTATTTTTCCTAAGCTCAGCCTCTTTCAATGTTTCACTCCGCTCTTTCGACAGACATACAACCAACCAACCAGCCCACCCAAGAATAACGCATTTCTTTGCACATGCTAGTGAACACTCAGAGATGGTGGGAGAAGTCTTACTGTTAGGGATGGTGATCACAGGACGTGCGGTAACAGGCGAGGGCGGGACTGTGGCCTTCTTAACTCCCATCACTTATCACAAACAAAACACAGAATGAGTCCACCATTTTCTAATGATACAAAACGAAATGGAATCCAAAAGGGTTCTCAGGGTTACCTTGCACATCGTCATCGTCCTCAGTAAGGTCTATGACCGAACCTTTAGGTCTTGGTGTGGACAATGCTACCTTCGTTGGAGTGCCACTTGGAGTTTGATTGTCTGAAAATGGGAAAGCGCCAATTACAACAAAAGAAAACGCATGCCTCCAACAGGTCACCTCTATGGTATAATTAATTACAATGTTTGGCACTCTGCCCTTGCCATGTTCACTTTGGCCTATTCTGGGTTTCTTTATTCTAAGTCTATCAACAGACTCGCAAGACCAATTCCATTGGCTTTGATATGTAGCATCAACTACGCCCCACCTGTCTTGGAGGTCAAAGATGTCCCCTGTGGAGGTCCCGGGGCCGTGGAGCCAGTTGCGGCCGGTCCGGAGGTGGCAAGGCTCAAGGTGGATGTAACTGCTCCAGCCACAGACATCAGCTGTGCTGGGGCTCTGGCTGTGGTTATCGACACCCCGGCGTTTGGAGAGCCAATGCCCCCGGCTCCGCCCTGGTAGACGGCCCGTGCCAGGGAGATCTGTGCCGGGGACATCTGACCTGTACTGTTCTGCAGGGCCGTCATGACGGTGGCGGTGGCTGGCTTCAGTATGAACGTGGTGGTGGGGGTCGTGGTCTTTGCCTTGTTGAGGGAAGAGCCGGCGGAGAAGGACGACACCAACGGAAGCTGGATAAGCAGCTGCTGCCCCTGGCCCACCATGCCACTCCCGGAGGTGGCCTTGACCAGGAGGGTTCCTGTGGGGCTTTGAGTGGTGATACTTCCCGAGGTAAGGGAGGAGAGGGTGTTGGCGCTGGAGGTGATCAGCTGGAGGATCGGGGTGTGGGCAGAGACCACTGAGGTGGCGGGGACGAGTGCTTGGGTCGTCAGAGATTGGGCAGGAGTAGCTGGAAAGATACGAAAAAAATATATAGCAATCAAATCGGATCAATCGCAAATATATGAGGTATTTAGAAGAGGCTGGCGACACGTGTGGCTTTCTGGATACGATTTCCAAATAAAAATATATTTAAATTAGCACACACAATTCTTTGCCTTCAGAAAGGGAATGTTCAGCCTAGACCTTTTTAGAAGTTGACGGACTACATATAATGCAGAGGACATTATCCTAATAACTAATCAAAATACAGGTTAAAATGTTGACAGGAAAAGTTTAGCAATTTGGCATTTTTTAGACCAAGTCACAGGAAACCAGTGTAACCCTTATTTGGCTCAGATGACTTGACAGGGGTTTGATGGCTACAGCTGCCAGTAAAAGTGTAAAACTTTTGTGGCCGAAAGCAATTTTTCTTGCTTGGTTTGCTGAATTGAAAACTAAACGGAAATGATGTATTTAAGATGTGACCCGGTAGTGGTGAACAGAAGTCTTACACCAGAATAATTTTGTTTGTTGCATTTTCTTTATTAAAATGTCTCTATGATTGTATCAACATCTTTACAGATGGTTCATGATCCTTATACAATACAATGCAATATTCTTGCCAATACAGGAGAACTGCATAATACCAGTATTACATGTTTGATAAATCAACACATCCATCCAATAATGAAAATGTGCATTTTCATTATAGGTCAAACCACATACTATTGTGGCATGTGTGTTAAATGTTTTTCCATAAAACAATAGACATCACATTATGAATACTGCTTCTCAGTTGGTAAGTGTGTTTGTGGTTGGTGATTGGTGAATGATCTGCATCATACATTTTGAAAGGTTCCTCATCTTTGACCCAACATACATCCAAGTTCTAAATGTCTTTATGCCAGTGTAGGTTTGTGATAAGATTATTGGAAAATCTACAATATACCCAGGCTCACGTTCATAGTTCTTGACATTGTCATACTGCATGTCTGCAGTGCAGCCCCATTACCCTTATGCAAGGTCCAATAGGACCATGGTGCGTTTTAATTTTCATATTTTCTCTTTGATCAGTCCTTGAGTCAATTGGCTGAATATCAACCACAATTTTGGCAGTGGCCCCGGGGTAACAAAATGATTTGCAATGAGTTGTCGTTCATATTTGTTAGGCTGTTGACATTATGGTCATCGGACCGGTGTGGCCTTAAATCTGGTGCAATTCATAAAATGGATGGCCTTTTTGGTGATAGTGTTCACATGCGAAACATGCAATTTCTTCACGTTCTTCAATGTAAAAGGAATTTAGTTCCTCAATGGAATCGGGAAAGAAAATAAAAATAATACTAATCTTGAAAATAGTCCCAGAAGTTGTCCAGCAGTCGTATTGTTCTACACAAAAGTCTCGTCAAAGGTTCAATGAACCTTCACTGCTAGACTTGCACAATGGCAAGACATGAATTACTGGGAGAGACTCAAAAGCCTGAAACTCATGTCACTCCAGAGGCGAAGGGAGCGCTATGTCATCATGACTATGTGGAAGATTCTCAACGGACACCATCCTAACAACATTGGGATCGAGTTTCAAAGCTCTTAAACGCAACGGGATCACCGCAAAGCTCCCAAAACTCTCGAGGTCGGGCAAGGCGAAACACCAGACGATGTACGATACATCTTTCACAGTACTCGGGCCCAAGCTGTGGAACCTCATCCAAGCCAATGTATCCTCTGTGAAGGACCTCGAAGACTTCAAAATCGAGCTCAATAAGGACTTCCTCTCCAAAATGCCCGACAAGCAACCGGTCAAGGGCTGCTCTTGCAAGAACAACAACTCTTTCCTGGAATGGTGCTCTAGTGGAGCACTGCTGAGTGGTCGGATATGCTGATGGCTCTGTTAAAGACAAAATCCAAAAAAAAAAAAAAAAAAGAGAAGACCCAATTCCCCAAAAGAAAAGTAAGAAGATTTGAATATAGGAATACAAGATTTTAATTTGAGGACATATCCCACTTGCTCTGTAAAGAAAATACAAGAGAGACATGGTATGTTTCCTGCTGAAAATAAAGTTAGCTATGCGTTATAAAACGGGAATTTAATAAAGTTAGCTATGCGTTATAAAACGGGAATTTAATCTTCTTACATTTATTTACCTATATAGAATTCCACGTAAAACATTTAATTAAGCCAAGCACAGCAAATGCATTTAGTGAAACATAATTTTTCAAAACGTTGTGAGGGATAGACATTATAACATGGTTATACAAGTATTAATTTGTATTTTTCCAGAAATGTCTTTGCCAGTCTACTCATTACAAATTACATATTTTTAAGTGTTTTTCGACTTAAACAAGTCCAACAAGCTTTCAGTTTACCAATGAATAAAATGCAAAATTGGTACTCTCAATACCAATTATTTATGTTCAGGGCCCAGATTGTTTGTATAAATTACCACAATGGGAATGAGTGGTAGCCAATAGGTCCATTAGAAAACAATTCAAAATTGGTGTTTCATATAAAATAGATCATTTATTATTGAATTGTGTTAAAATTACGTACCCGACAGTGCTAGGGGAAGATTCCAAAAAAGAAAGAATTCAGCGTGCTGAATATTTCGAATTTGACTTGTTCGCTAAACTACCTCGAAAGGATGTTGCTGACATGATAGGGCTGTGTCAAAACATCAAAAAAGATCAAGGCTAGAACTCTAATGTAGCCTTCCTATATATACAATTATGAATTTAATCCCTGTGCTGCATGCGTTTTACATAGCTTGTTATTATGGGTCATGCCATTATAAGCGGAAAGAGTTGTTCTTGCATATTCTGATTGGCCGAACATCTCGCTCACTTTTATCAGAATACTTTGCTGAATGCCTCTCAAGTCCTAGCCCCAGCCTCACAGCTTACCTTGCCACACACCCATCAAATCAACGAGATTCAAAGCATCAAAACCTTGCCCAACCATAATTTTAAAAAAAAGTGGAAAAACAGACGATTCAACCAAGAAATTGTTCCAAGTAACACACAAACATAAACACACAGACACTTAGCCATGCATCTGAATGAAACGACAATGAACCCCATAGAATAATGACATGCTTGTCTTACCTCAGAGACACATTGGTGTCATTTCATCAGTGCTCTTTTCTGATACTTTCCCAATGATTTATTCACGGCCTCGGTGGTGGTAAAAAAATGTATGGGGACAATATCTATTTCATGGTGGTGGGAGCGGGCAAAGTAACCTACAACATTGAATATGTTTGGGCAAGTTCAGTGAATATTTCAGTATTCTTTGCCCAGTTAAATTCAGAGGGCCCCAGAATAATATTTTTTAAGAAGCCCTATTTAAGTTTTGTTTGATTAGAGCAGTGGTTCTCAACCTTTTTTGAGCAAACACCCCCCTTACCTTACCCTGATCCCCTGGTGCCCCCCCCCCCCCCCAATAAAAATAAATAAGCTAACAACCCCACTCACTCACTCATGTTATATTGGTTAAAGGTGTCATTGCATCGTTATTCATTGATTTTGCGGTAGTCACTAATAGCAATGAATGCCCTCTGAATTGGTTTTGGTGAAGAAAATATAAATAAATATTCATGTATATTCATGACATGCAAATACAAATATATTTTGTATTTGAAATGCAAGTCTTTTCGTGGAGACTACGCTCAGAGCAGTTGGAACCTAACAACAGCAAGAGGAAGGAGGAAAACGGGCTGAAACAAAATTAGTTGTTTTTCTTTTGCTATCCCCCATGTTTGATTGTGTTGTGTTGGTTATTGAACCCACGAACTTGGGTTATGTTTATCAGCGTTACTATAGAGATCATGACGATAGCTGATGTAACGGGAGTCCGGGCGTGTGCAGCACCGAACCGCGCTGTATGACAACTGTTACACTGCGCATAGACAGTAAAAAGTAGGAGACGGTAGAGGGGTTAGAAACCGATAAATGAAAATAGGCTATTTATTTCAGGTAGCCTATTTTTTCACCAAAAAAATGAAAACCATGAAAGTTTAAAATCTCGTTCCCAGCGCCCTCCTAGGTTGTGCGGACGCCCTCCAGGGGGCCGGTACCGCCCCCGTTGAGAAACCATGGATTATAGCCTTGATGCTATTATTCCCCCATGTTTACTGTCTACTTGAACCGCAGTTCTTTTGAATTTATAAACTCTGACCACCTCACTATGGAAGAGGCAGGGATGTGGGCTGGTCGATAATGTGGCCAAGACACTTTAATTACTTTTACCTAACAAATCTTTTTATTTATTTTTTATGTTATTATTTGGGCCTGCCAGTCCAGCCGAAAATCGGACCGCCCCTCTGGCATTTGCCAAGTCTGTCGCTGCCTAGAGAGTGGTTCACTTTACATACTATTGGTACCATTCTCTTTTCTAAAGTTTAGAAATTCTCTAGACAACTTCTAGAGAATTAGGTCTGGACATTGTTCGAAGTTTCCCTTGCACCCATTCGGCACACAAATGGGAGAATTTTTGTAGCTGTAGCAATAGAAATAGTAATAGTAATAGTAATAGTAATAATAATAATAATAATAATAATAATAATAATAATAATAATAATAATAAAGAGCATAGCAAACAAATACCACCGCCACAGGTCAACCGATGGGAGGAAATCCGTGGCAAAACCGTGGAATACGTTGCGAAGGCTCAGGCCTTTCCATAGTCGCTCCTGGGGCTCGGCCCTACTGGGCATGCAGTTTGTTGTGCTGAACTACTTTACCAATTTTTTTTTAGATCAGTGAATGCTTTATTAGAAATCTGGTTGTAATATTGTTATAGAGTTTGCCAATATCATCCAAGTCTTTGGTCAATTTGCTTTTAAAGCTCTTCCACAAGGAAATACTGGAAACTGATCAATGGCATATTACAGTCTATGCTACTCACCAGTAGTAGTAGTAGTAGTAGCGGAAGCAGGGCCTGCCATTGTCTGCTTTATCTCCATGGACGTCCGGACTAGCCTGTTTGAACAGATGGCTCACACTTAGTAATTTACACAGCAGAAGGCTCCTCCAAAGCATGGATATAAAGATATTAGATGTGTTAGATGTGTCCACTCTCAACACATTACATTTCCGTCCTTTGCCATCTTTGGTGAACACTTGGGTGTGTTTCCATTAAATAGGCATAGTTCTGTCAAGTACATTGCAATGTGCAACGGCTGCATTTGGTTTGACAAAAAACGAAATAATGATCACAAATCAGTTTAGTTTACAGAGCAACTTTTAAGTAAGCTTTATTTCCATAAAAGAACATCAGAGAGGCCCAAGGTGCATAATAAAAATAAAGACAACTAATTTTAATGTTTTTACAACATTACAACTGGTCAAATACAGCTTAGCCCTTCTTAAAACAAAAATGGTCAAGAGGTCATGTCAGGGTACTCTCAGTATATTTTGAAGGGATCTTTTCTTCAGAGGTCTGAAAAAACTCTGGTCTCCTCTCTACTCTCAGTAATTCATTAATGGAATCTCGAATCTCTCTCCAGTGGTCACACGTCATCTCTTTAAAGCGTTTCTCTATGTAAGTCCTCAACGTCTTCCTCAAGTTCCTGGGCAGTGCGTCCTTGCCCAATACGCCAATATAGTTGACTTTTAACACCCAGTCACAGTATGTTTCATAGTGGACCAAGTTCCGGAAAATATAGGAGGCATAGCGGTCGGCCCGAGGGGTTGGCCAGCTTCCTCTGCAAAGTTTGAAGACCCATTTCTCGCATTGAGAGCTGATTGGTCGAAGTTTGACATCCGCTCTGCATTCCCCCTCGCTGAAATTTGACAAGCGGTCGGCCAGCCCAGTGTTCTGTGGACCAATGTCTCCTCCTCCGCCATATCCCTCCTTCTTCTCCTGCGTCTTTGACTTCTGCTTCAGCATCAACACTTTTTGCTCCTGCATCATGGTGGCTTTCTTCTCCTGCATGTTCATCGCCTTCTTTTCCCGCATCCTCATCATCAATTTCTTCTTCTTCATCTTGAGTGTCAGTGTGGAAGTCTTGCCACCAGAAGGCGCTAGTCCCTCTCTGGGGGTCCTGGGCTGGGACTCCTCTGAGTGCCGACGGAGCAGGCTGTTGGGGAGGAGAGGTGCAGTTTTTACTACACTCTGCATTGCCTGAGGTAGTGCTCTCAGGCTTCAAATTGTAGAACGTCACAAGACCCTGGACCCACACCCACTCAGGGGTAACAAATGCAGATGGCAAAAAAAAAAAAAGAGACCGAAGAGTGTGTGTCAATTTCAAATTTTTGGTGACGTAAATAATGGGACGGAAAAAGGAGTTAGATCCTCAAAGGGTAAACGCAACGTGAAATCTTGTACTCCAAAAGTATGGTTTTGGGAGATGGAAGGTTTGCAGTCTTTATTCTGTTTCCATTAGATTTCAGTTTTCCAGTCACAAGGGATTACAGATAGTAATCCATGACAATGTTAAATATATGCAGTGGCAATGTCTCCGGGTGTAATACGGGCTTCAGGCCGGTATTGTCACGTTCATACAAAAGCCCATTGGCAAGATGTATACAAAATACCAACACATGAAACAGCACATCATATTTTGCATGGAATATACTTAGCATGATCAATTATCAAAAAGTTATCATGTGGACATCTTTTTATTTTTAATTTATGTCCGAGATCTAAACTATATATCTTGGCTATGTTTTGGTCGCCAGTGACACAAAGACCTTTGGTTAAAACTGCAAGGAAGCTGCATGACATTGGACTCACCGTGGGATTGAAGGAGAACCCGACGGTCCCGGAGCCCTGGCAACAGCAGCAGCGGTTTGGACTGCCATAGCAGCGGCAGCGGTTGCACTGGTAGCGGCAGTTGCCGTGGCGGCAGCAGTTGCCGCAGCAATAACCTGCAGAGCCCAGTAGTTCATAGTGAGAACACAGGACTGGAAAGAAACTACTTTTGTGTGAAAGACCATGATTATAACTTGCCTCCTGTTTTCTTTTGTTCTCCAAGGCCTGGTTTGCCTCGCCAAACTTCTTAGTGAGCCGGGATATCTTTGCCTGAAGCGAAAAGAATAGAGATGCTCATGATTTAATTTTTCTTCTATAAACGCATTTTATTTATTTCAGCTTTAATGTCGAATTGATTAATCAAGCAACAATCCACTTACTTGAAGTGTGTTTAGTGTTGATTGGTGTTTGGTGGCAGAGTCGATCTTCAGTACTCTCTCCTTCAGTTCTTGTAAGTTCTGGTCAAAAACTGTTTGCTGCAAGACTCGCAACCGATCCTCGACCAACTGCTGCACCACCTAGCAAACAAAAGGGGGTCGTTAACAACAAATCCTATTCCTCATTTTGCACGCATCTTGCAATAAAGAGACAACTGAACAGCAATAGTTGGCCACACAAACCTTTTCAAGTTTAAGGCGACTGCCAGCTTTTGCAGTAATCTTGAGCTCCAGTTGAGCTTCTAGTTCCACTCCGTCGATCTTGGGCCGTTTCCCATCCCGCTCAACCTTCTCCGTCTCCTTCTCCTCGCCCTCGGACAACACTCGCTTCAGACCTACGGTGTTGCTCTTTTCCTGCACGTCTATGAGAACAAAGTAAGCGCCACAATTTTTATAATACGCTCAATCAATCAAAGAAAAAAAACAACTGCACATGCTATATAGCATACACGTATGCAGTACACTTATTTATTATGATCGTTTCAGATAATTTATTGTCATACATTTATAAGATCAATACCTTAATACCATTGATAAAACAACCAGCTATTTGACCCATCCTAATCCCCTTACCTGTGTATACCAGAGGGGTGAAGGAGGGACGAAACGACTTTGGGGTCTTTACAGCAGCATCCTTCTTTTCCTTCTTTGCGTCAACCTTCACAAAGTCAACCTCCATCTTCTCCGCCTTTGTAGCCCCCTTCTTACCATCCTCTTTAACATCCTTAATGACCTCGTCTTTGGCGTCCTTCTGTTTACTTTTTCCCGGCACCTTCTTCTCCTCTTTTGGTTCCAGAACTTTGATTTCGTGCTGCTTCATCGGAGTCGTGGAGGTGGATGGAGATGGAGAGGGTTTTGGTGAAGAGGGTTTGTCTGTTTTCGTTTTTGCTGTTGAGTTTTTCGCTATCGTAGTGTCACCAACCACTTCCATGTCCTGTGTGATGCCCGACTCTGAACGGCCGTCTTTCTCCACTTTTTTGATGGGGGGAGGGGTGGGAGGCGAAGAATTCGACACTGAATTTTTACCCGACTCTTTCGAAGAGTCTGTGGCTGGTGGCTCTGCTGTAGCTTTTTCATCCTGAAGTAGAGAACGCAAAGTTAACCAAGAAACTAAAAGCTAAGATTACAAGAAAAAGAAATAGAACCAAATTAACCACGTTACTCAAATAAGGGTCTTTGGTTACATTCAGAGTTTAAGTGGCAATCTCAAAGACTTTCATCCATCACTGAATACAATGGGGATTTAGCTTTCACTGATGAAAGCCCTCGAGTTTGCCAGTACCACGAATGTTACGAACTGGGCATTTGTTGCGACACATGTTTGTATCTCCCGGAAAATGTACCACATTCCGCCAAAGGTCTCGCTAAAAGGATCAAAATGAAAATCCCTGAATCTGCAACTTTAGATAAATAGATTACCTTTTTGTTTTCAGTGATGGTATCTATTTTGGCAGCCTTGGCGTCATTGCCAGCCTTGGGCTGCGTTGGAGCCGCCGCCGAGCTGCCATTGGATGGAGAGCCTTCCATGACCCCGTCAGCGCTCTTGCCGAGGTCAAAGTTCAGCGAACGGAATGGGGACGTGGGGAAAGTGGTAGCCTCACAAATAGGGGGTGAGGGGGACAAGTTGAGGGACAGCGAAGGTGTGGGCGAGCCGCAGGACCCTGGTGAGGTTGGCGACATAGCCTGGGAGTCGGATGCGTCGTGGCGTTCCTTATCCAGCACTTTATGCCCGTCCTCCTTGTGCCTTCCATTCTGCATAGGAGGCGGAGAGGGATTAGACAGGGTGGCCCCGCTCGACAACAAGGTGCTGTGAAGTGTCTCAAGTTGTTGGCGATCACTGATCTTCATGGTTTTCCTGGCACGGAAAATTTTCTTCTTCTCCTCTGCAACAGCGACTTCCATTTTTACCTGAAAAGTAACAAGAAATAGGTTTTTAGTTTTAGTGACTTTAAAAATGTTCAACCAAATGATTACATTATGCCTTAATCCAAGTCTAAAATGGAGGTTCCCAAGCACTGCTTCGGAAGAAACACTGGAGGTCACTGTAGTGTCCTATCACTGTGTGCTAGAAGGAGCTCGGTTTCTGTGGTTTAAATAATTTGTCCCGAAAAGGTATTCTCCAATTACAAATATCTTCACTGCCAGTCTTTCCTGACTTCCAAAACATGTATTGATCCTGGAAGAAAGGCTTAAATAGAAATTCAGTCAGCAAGATACCTTTCTCCACGTTACATAAAAGCTGGCCTAGCCAGGAAATAACATCCTCAACAGGATTTTTGGCTCAATGCTGTTGAGGCCTCCATGTTCCTATCCGACACATGTTCAACCAATCAAAGCTGCCAAATGCCATTTTCCTTATCAGAGCAAAATATCCTAATGAACGTGACGTGACATGTTCCAAAAACGAATGGGGCTTATTTCCTAGCATTCCGTGTCAACACTGCAGCATTAATGCGCACAATTCAAAATGCAGTCACCCCACCTTCCCCACCATTCCTATTCAGTAACCGTGCCGGAAAATCATTGCAGGAAGCTAAAATGGCTTCTCTATGCCATGCACAGCCAGCCTCAGCTCGCCTGATTTCCCCCGGGGACGTACGCGCCGCGGAACGTCTGCGAACTCTGCCCTGCGGCAATTTCCACCGGGCACGTAACAGCAGCGTAGCGCTTTCTTGCGAGCAAGCCGTATTCACGCGAGATCACAAGATCACGCGATAATCCTAAACCTAATGTACTCTCCTTCCACTCCCAAAACGACTGCAATTAAATGCCAGGCTTTGTCCTTTCTGACATTGTCCTTATAAAAAGGATGATTTATTTCATAAATTATTTTATGTTGCTCCACTTCGACAATCAGCCTCTCGTCGTCCACGTTGCCGACCCTCTAAGACCCTTTGATTGATTGACTGCTGATCTGTGTCACCGGTCATGACGTAATGTTGATGTGTAGTTGTGATAGGCTACATGAGCTGAGAATTGCGTTTTATTTGGAAAATTGACCGGATGCTCTATGGCTTTTACTTTTTCCCTTCCTGTCCGGCTCAATCCGCTCTGTTGAAATTGACGCGGTTCAGCAACGGCTTGCGTCAAAAATAGAAGTGCTACGTAATGATAGCGCTGCGGCGCGGCGTGCCGCCCCTGGGACACTGCTGAGACGTTCCGCAGCGCGCCCGGTGGAAATGGTTTCATTGATTAGAGTGACAGCGATGAGCAGCGGTGACCGCGGCACAGCCGTTCCGCAGCGCTTACGGCCCAAGCTAGCACAAACTGACCTCTTTCAGGCCCCGTCCACACGGACCCGAAACGTAGTTCCCCGTGGTTCAAAAATACAAATAAAAAAAAAAATAGAAAATTCAACGCAACTCGGACGTCCCCCAGCAGGTGGGTGGCAATGACGTTTGTGTTTCAAGCGTCCACCCGAATCCTGACGCCACACGAAACCGCATAGGTCGGGATATATTTGAAACCACCCTGGGACATGGCATTAAACTAAATATGTAACCATAAACTAGACCAACAAAATTAATCTTAATACTGATAATAGTATGAATAAGGTTTTACTGCCAAACACCTCATACCATCACCAACAGCAGAATAATTCAGTTTGATCAGTCTTACAAGATGCAAAGAAAAGGGAAAACCTTTTTTCAACAAGCATAAAATGCCTAAACAATATTTCTTTAAATGTTACTCTGACATTAAGATGAAAAGCCTCCGGATAGTCCTGTGGACAGAGTCCACCATTTTTATTTGTCAGAACAGACAGCAGATACACAAAATGGCCACCAGTGTTACCAGCTCTAGCTATAGCAATGTGCCACACAATGGCAATTATTTTCTAAAGCAACATAATTTAAATAATTGATTGATTTAGTTTCACTTGTGACCTGCTAATCTAAATTGATTAATTAGAATAACTGGAATATATCTTTATCTAGGCTTTACGCTGCAATCCAACACAGCATAGCCAATCCTCTCCTGAAAAGTGGTGATTCAGGCCTTCACCATCTACATATTTTCAAATTCTGTTGGTAATAGCAGTTGAAATAGGAACCAGACTTGAGTACATTCTGTGGCATTTCCCTTACAGGTCCCTCAATCAAAAGTCCTCCATCTTAGTCAGCTCAAATATTTTCTCAATTTGTACATTAGACATTAGCTTGCTTTCAAACACGAAAGTTATTTCAAACCATACAATACTAAAGCATTGTTTTTTTGTAATTCAATCTGTACAATTCCAAAAACAAAAGTTAGTTTGGCCAGTGATTCATTGAGTCAGAGTGAAAATACGCACTGCTGGGGTGCGAGGAAGAAAGGCAAAAAGTGGGCGGGGCTGGGCAAAGATTGTGACGTCTCACTTTTTGCTGATCTTCAATAAATACATTATTATTAACTTTGAAACCAGGTGACAAGTTTGATAGATGCAGATTGATAATGCATTTTTTCATCAATCATACCTATAAATATATTAACTTTCTACAAGGAAATGCAATCAAGGTCAAACAAAGAAAATGCCAACTGTTACCACAGCTGATGAGTCTTAGCGGTGCACATTGTTCCGTCAATTCAACCTAGCTAGCAGTTAAAACGAATGCACACCCGAACATAATACTCCTCCACAGAGCAGCTCCCTTCCCCCACTCTAGAACAACATCTGCTGCAGTCACACATGGGCCAAACCATTCAACCAGAGGGGAATTTTTTTTGGTTGAACAAAAACACATGATTCTTAAGAATATTCAATCATAGATAATTTATTAGGGTGTGGAAAAACGATATTATCTAAATGATAGCTAAATACTAGGCTGTGTGTGAAATTCAAGTGTGTTTCTTCTGGTGTTTGAGGGAGCCAGAGGCCAGCTACACAAAGGGAGAAAACCAGGAGGAGCCAAACTAAGACTTTACCAAGTAAAGTAATCTTTTGTATTTCCCATGCAAGCATATTTTTTTGACATGACACAAACATGGCGCACTAAATATCTGCAGATTCACAATCCATACAAGTTTGTTGACAACCAACTCTGACTAGCTAGCAGTGCACTGCAGTGTCCCTCCGAGCCACCCTTCCCCCCCTCTGAATACTATTCATATGCTATGGCACGCCTAACCTCTTATGGCTATGGTCATCTGCTGATTAAGTGTGATCCGACACATGTGTCCTACATACAAAACAATAACTAGTAGCATAGCACATGGTTTCCTCAACTCAACCTAGCTAGCAGTTCAAACAAGAGTACACCCTGCTATTCTACTCCACCACAGAGCAGCTCCCATCCCCCACTCTGGAAAAACCTCATCCGCAGTCACACGTGGACTAAACCATTCAATCAGACGGGGATTCTATATTATTTGTTTATCAAACACACTAAAGGGTCTTACTTACACACAATATATATTATCAGGGTTTTAGAAAAAAAATTTTTTTCAAAATGCTAGCTAAAACTAGGCACTGTGTGAGGGAGCACTAGGCCAGCAACACAAAGGCAAAAAAACAAGGAGGAGCCAAACTAAGACTATTTCTTACAATGCAAGAATAACTGTTGATAGAGGACACAAAACATGGTACACTGAATAATTGCATGCATTCATTCATCACTATGAGTTACCTGCAACCAACAAAGACTAGATAGCAGCACACTGGAGAAGTGCACTGCACAGTCTGGCAGGGACACCCATCCCCCTCTATAGCACAGTCATTGCCACGTGACGGAAAGCTACAGCAAAGCATGGACTAAACCATTATGGCCAAGGTCAAAGGATCCATTACGCAAAGTACTGGAGCAACATTTTGACGAAATATCGAGTGTAGGACTTCCAGCATATCTTATTAGCACGAGAAAAAAAATAAAAAAAATGTTTGTTTTCTACGATTTTCCAGGGCAACAAGTGGAATCAACTCCCTTTCTAAAGTGTGCTATACATTTGTAAAAAAAAAAACATTCACAATTTTTTGGTTATTTAGTTTACAAGACAATATTGCATGTTAACCCCAAAGCTTACCCCACACAATCTTTTTAATAAATACCAAATTATCGTTAGCTTGAACTCACTTGCATAAGTGGCGGAAACTGCTGCCTACTTTTGCTCTTTTGATAAGAAAGTTCATCCAAATATAGAAAACCTGTCAAAACTTCAAAAGAAGGGATATCCATGTCAAAATGCATAGAAACTAAGAAAAATAATGAGCTTTCTCAACAAAGTAATACAATTCAATGAAGTACATTTCTGAAAACCTAATTGGTTTTGTCGTTCAATTCAAGTTTTCTAAAAACCACAACTTGTAGATTTCTTTGAGTTATATAACACTTGCTCTTGATTGGTGGGGGTAAACACATGTTTTGGCATACAGAACCTCATATTGGCTGTGGCGAGGGTCCCCGATCACCTGCTGATTAAGATTTGATAAGACAAACCTGTCCTTCATGAATACAATAAATAGTCGCAGAGCTATTAAAGCAATATTACACCAGGGGGAGTGCTGTTATAGTGAATGTCAGCACCGCTGTGATTCGGTCGTAGGTATGAGGCCGTAGAAAAGCACAAGAGTTCTACAAGTGTCATGTATTAGTTAAAAATAAGTGACAGTTTGTGATGTGTTAATTTAATCATTTATTAGGCTCAGTCCACAAAAGTAGTTCCCCCAAATGAATAAGGATTGGCCTGTATTCATGCGACAAACATTTTTCCTTCCACATTTTGTTTGTCTATTCTTCACGTCACCCCAGGCCAGCTACTTTATATCATATACATATATCCGTACATTTCCATTTATTGTGTAGCCAGTGAAATAAATCTGACAACAATCACTTTGGTGGCACGTGTGATTCTGAAGAGCTAACAGCTTACAATCAATGTAATTAACAGTTCTTGAGACCCCTGTAAAGCGGAGTGATACATGCATAGTCAAAAGTCCCGGTGCGGTTATACTATCAATCAGCAGGAATGCCACATGTCCAAAAAAATGTACTTGTTTGGAACCAGTTTGGTGCACATTGTTTCCTGAACTCCACCTAGCAGTCCAAATGAGTGCACCAACTGACACCCTGCTCTTCCACAGTGCAGCTCCCCTCCCCCACTCTGGAACAACCTCTGCCGCAGTCACACTTGGAGTAAACCATTCAAGCAAAGGGGGTGTTTTTTTAAGATAGCAAAAACACTTAAGATTCGCACAAACACATTGTGATCAGGGTGTGGAAGGACTCGTTTTTCTAAAAAATATTAAAGTGTTCCGTATTTTTTGCTCTTTCAGGGAGCATGAGGCCAGCACCACTAAGGGAGAAAAACGAGGAGGTGCCAAACTCATACTATTACAAGTTTACTAAATTAATAATCTTCCATTGTTACGATGCAAGAAGAATACTGTATATTGGTGAAATAAACATGGTACAAAGAATAACCGCACATTCACTACAAGTTGTTAACAACCAACACAGACTAGCTAGCAGCACACTGGAGAAGAGCACTGCACAGTCTGTCCCTTAGCAACACCCATCCCCCTCTCTAGCACAGGCATTGCCACGTGATGGAAAGTTACAGCAAAGCATGGACTAAACCATTATGGCAAAGGTCAGGGAACCATTATGGCAAAGGATTCATTACTCAAATACTTTATTATTCCGCATCATTATTACTAAATATTTAGAGTATGACTCTGGGGTTTCAGGCATATCTCTGTCCCATAATCACTAGAGCAAAAAAGCAGCACAAGAACAGTGTGTTTTCTTTGATTTTATAGGGAAAACAGGGGAATCAATTAGGCTTGCCTTTAGCGTGCTCAACATTTGGACAAATAACATTACCATATGTTCAGTCCGCTTGATAAAATGGCATGGTAACCCGAAGAGCATATTTGTTTAATAAAAAATGAATTATTGCTAACTAGTAGTAACTACTGCATCTGTGGCCGTCTCTGGCGTCACTTTTAGTATTTTGATGAATTTTTTCATCCATATATTTAGACTTCAGAATTGCAACTTCCCCCTTGAAAGGGTATACATAAGGGATCTCCTCGGCCACAAGCGTGCGTATTGCACAGCTAGTGAAATAAGAGTCTTGTTACA
>NC_079414.1:12913437-13010229 GCF_026213295.1 Gadus chalcogrammus | reverse complement strand
TATCATTCCGTTGCACTTCTATTTTTCAGCAACGCAAACCGTTGCTGAACCGCGTTAAATTTCAACAGAGCAGATCGAGCCGGGCAGGAAGTGAAAAAGTAAAAGTCATAGAGCATCCGGTCAATTTTCTAAATAAAACACAATACTCAGCTCATGTAGCCTATCACAACTTCACATCAACATTGTTACGTCATGACCGGTGGCACCAGGTCAGCAGTCAATCAATCAAAGGGTCTCAGAGGGTCGGCAACATGGACGACGAGAGACTCATTGTCGAAGTTCAGCAACATGCAAAGCTGCAAACTTGTCGCTTTTCGGCGACAATCGCCGTTTTCTTGGTCAATTTGGTCATTCACGTGATTCGTGTAGAACCGGAGAGTTTTCTTTTTGGGGGGGGGGGGGGGGGGTCCAGAATTGCGAAAAATTCTTATAATTGACATTTCTCTGGGCCAATCGGAATCTCAGCACTTGCTTCAGAATCTTTCTTATAATTGACATTTCTCTGGGCCAATCGGAATCTTGAAGCACACAGCGCCAACTGAGCTCGCCATTGGATGAGACGGTCGACTGGCTACCGCGCATGCGGCTAAACAACGCAAGAGAGCTTGCAAAACACTCGTCCAGGGGCCTGTACTACGAAGCTCGATTAGAGGGTTAGCGAGGTATGTTGAGCTGAAAGCCTGGGTTAGCTGTACCACGAAAGTCGATCTCTTTAAGCGTCGCTGTATCACCATGGGGACTTATGCTCGCAACCAAACCTGGTCGGGAGCAGCTTTTCAGCTTAGTCTAGCCGGAGATCGGCTACTTAAATCGGCGTGCACATTTTCCTAGCCCCTCCTCCGACAATGGCGTCACCATTTTTGGGTGTTCCCATGGACGGTGGACCACGGCGCACTTATCGTACAGGCGTCTCTCCGGAGACAGGGTTTTTCGGGACAGAACCAATCCCTCGGCATTGTCTGACGATATTCTTTATGAGAGATACAGATTCTCATCAGAGGGTATTCGTTATTTGATCGTCCTTGTAGGACCGTATGTAGGCAATGCTACACAAAGAAGCCGTGCACTTACTGTTGCGCAGTGTGTCTGTGTTTCAAGTTCGAAGGTGGCCCCGCACGTTCAACGTACATTAACCTATAGTGAAGTGCCGTGTTGTCCATTATCCCTTACATAGCCGCTATGTAGGCCTAGGCATTTTTTATTCTACAAATTCATATTATAGCTGTGAGAATTGTTAAAAATAAATCACCTCCATAGTCGCCCTGGAGTCACAGGGCGACAGTCTCCTGCAAGAATCAGGGAAACCTAGACATTCTTTGCAAAAATTAAACATTTAGAAGAATACGTGATACTTTGCTTTGATAGTTATATACCTCTGATTGGAGATTGATTGTCGGCGGCTCCTCCAAAATAATGTTACCTTCAACTAAAAATGACACAATTATTTTACCCTCAATCATTTCACATTTGATTAGCAAGACAATTATTTATGTCCTTTGCCAATACATGAATACTCATTACAAACGCCTTGGATGTCGAGGCAGTGGGGTCAGAGGACATCCCCCCACCATCATCGGCCGACCTTCGATATTGCCGAGAGCCAGCTCCTCCGAAGTGGTGAAGGGCGGTGGAGCGGTATTAATTTGGGTTTTATTTTTATTTGCTACAGGTAATCAACATGAGATTAAAGGTTGGAGCCTAGGCCATTGCAAATCATAGGCCAGATTCACCTGAAATTATTCAAATGGATGCTTACAACTTACCACATTGAATAATATTTTTATATATATTTTTGACTTGGCCCCATGTTCGTAGGAGCGTGCTGGCACCACATATGGGGGTAAAACGCATGATAATACATGATCTTTTTTAGACAATATGCAGAATCATTTCACTTACGAAATAACACGGTCAGCTATTTTTTGCCAGCACGCCACCCTGGCCATATTATGGGCACCCGTGTTCCCCTTGGCTGTGATTTGAACTTTGAATTCCTCGTAGGAATTCCTAATAATTCACTGCTCGCCTTGGGTGAAATACACCGCTCTCGCTCAATTCATTTTGTGTAAGGGCGAGTCAAATGACGCGATAAACGCCCCTTTTATGTGAACGTGCATTGAACCTAAAGCGGAAAACCTGGTTCAACTAATTGAATCTAAAGTGAGCGTCGTGGTACCATTTAACTCTGATTGCGAGTTGCGGCTCTGTCGAGCCAGGTTTTCCTAAGAAAGCCTGGGTATGTTCAGCGAGGTTCGTGGTATACCCCCCAGGATAAGAGACAAAAAATAATAATTGTGACAGTTGTAAACCTAACCCTAACCCTAACCCTGTTTTGACATTGATTTTTGATAAAGTATGCTGAGTTTTGTTAAGTCACGCTCAGACTAGTGTCATTTGCATATTACAATCAAGAAAAATTCCCCCGTGACACTGTCACCTTTTTTCCTCTGAGGAGTTTGCAGGTCTGAACATGGACCAAATCATCCTTTTTATAAGGACAATGGCCGGAAGGACAAAGCATGGCATTTAATTGCAGTAGTCTTGGGAGTGGAAGGTGAGTACATTAGGTTTAGGATTATCGCGTGATCTTGTGATCTCGCGTGAATACGGCTGGCTCGCAAGGCAGCGCTGCCCTGCCGTAACGCGCGCGGTGGAAATGCACACAGGGAAGAAGTCGCAGCCATTCCGCGGCCCAGCCGTTCCGCGGCCGTAACGCGTGGGTTCTTTGACGTCTCTTGTATTTCCACAACAAGACTGTAGTTGGGGTTATCTCAGCCATGGTTGAGAAGGAATTTGGGGAAAGGAACTTTGGCTTTTACTCCCTGAAGTACATGAACTGCAACAGGCTGCCTGCTGCCGGTTGCTGCGTGGCACCACCGCCGCGAAGCACCACCACCCGGCATCGGGCTGCAGGCAGCGAGCGGTTCAGTCTACTTCAGCCTAGACAGCGAGGCCCCGGCGAGAGACCACCAAGGTCAACAATCACGGGCAACATCCCTTTCTCCTCCACGTCGTGGTTCAGTCTACTTCAGATTGATGCGGACGTGGAAGAACCAGAGACGTTGGAAAACCCGACGCGGTCGTTTGAGATTCATAACATCGTCTGGTGGCTCACACAGCTTTTGGCCGTGATAATATTATATGATATAGATCAGAGTTTCCGTTGTCCAGTAATTATCGGTCATTGACCGGAAAAAAATTTGGAGGACCGAAAATTCTAAATGTCTCCGGTCAGAATGACCAATGGAAATAGTTCTCTGCACCATTTGATTTGTGTTTAAATATGCTACAGTGGTCATTTGTCTAATTAATGTTAAACAATGACGGTTTTGATTGGCCCGACCCGGCCCGCCGATATTTCCCACCAATATCCTTGAGCCGGGCCGGGCCGGGCCTTTTTACCTTTTTTAAGCATTTGTGTTGTTGTTTTTTTATCATTGCTTTATTGGCCTAATCTGAGGAGAAATCTATGCCATAAACAGAAATATTATAGGCTTTATTACACGGGTCTTCTCAATGCCGTGGAACACTCCGTTCAATTGCATGGGTAGTAGTCCGGTAACTTGGCAACCCCAGCGTCTTCGGTTGCTAAGCGACGTCAACGTGTTTGGCAGACTATTTCACTGCTGGTCAACACTACGAATGCTGGCAATGAATAAATTGTAAAAAGACACTCCATGTGAGGTTATTTTTTTTGTTTTGGCAAGTAGTCGTATAATACGCGGGATAATGTATAGAATGTCGCCAGTCATTATCGGAAATAAGCCCCTTAAGGGCGAAGCAAGATACCTCCGCTGCGCGTCAAATGTGTGCAAAGTTACACATGTATTAAATTTAATTATTTATGTTCTGCTAGCTAGTGTGTGTGTAGCTTTGCAACAGTTCAGTCCCAGTCGCGGATCCATTTATGTTGGCGGTGCCAAATAAATAATTAAATAAACAAACAAATGTTAACTAATTAATGGTGCTTGTAGAACTGTTGTATAAAAGCAGTATCACACTCGAGGTCGTGCTGTGGTAGTGAATATCAGCACAGCTGTGATTATCTTCGGCACAATCACAGCCGTGCTGATACAACGCACTCCCTCTCGTGTGATATTACTTGAGTATTTACATGCTATATTCAAAATGAAATGAAAATACGAAAGCAGCGTGTTTTCTTCAATGGGATCTTTATTATTACATGAACCTCTCAGTTAAACCAGATCTGTTATGCAATAGTTATGCACTACTCTGCTCTAAGCAACGGAGCATGCAGCTCAAATTGTGTTTAAATATGCTACAGTGGTCGTTTGTTTAGCCAATTCATGTTAAAAAAACATGTTTTAACTTAACCAACCAGTCTACGGATTTTTGTTCAGAAAGATGAGCATGTTGACATGCTCTGGGGTCAGACGCGACCGCAGCCTGGTGACCGTCAGTCCAGCCGCCGAAAACACCCGCTCTGAGGGGACCGACGTTGCCGTGATGCACAAATACCTCCGTGCTAACTTGGCAAGGCGGGGGAACAACTTTCCACAATCCAGGGGCTCAGAAAGTTCTTTATTTCTGCTTCGATGCTCGTCATGAGTGGTAGGTCTATAGTGCTCCCCAAGAAGTGATTTTTTTTATCATAATGGTCCCAGACCAGACTTCGCCGTGGCCTTGTCCGCTTCATGATTACATCGCCGTGTTCCAATATCCATACTATCCGTACTTACTAGCCTAAGTTTGAGTACGTAGGGCGTTCTGATTCAGATCGGGCGAAAATAAGTGTACAGAAAACGGTCAAATCGCGAAGTGTTTAGCGATGTACACTTTTCGTACTCAACGGTAGCCATCTTAGCTACGTAGCGGAAGAGGGCAGAGCCAGGCTGAGCCAAAGTCGGCGCATTTTCCACAGAGCCTGCATTAAAAGTCATTTTACAGTTTTTATAGCTGCTAGGCGTAAAGAGTTCACCGTTCAAAGCGGGATGTTTATTGCGGGGGAGGAGGCGTAAATGTCAATATTGCCCCCGTGTGGTAAATGTTTAATTGCACACTGCATTAGTTTAATCGATGAAAAATATACGTAATCAACGAAATTCTTTACGATCAATTAGTCGATCGTCGATTAATCATGCCCATCCCTAGTTGAAATCGGGCTCGGGCTCATAATTACAGTTAATGTGTCGGGCCAGGCTGGGCTCGGGCCGGTGCGGGCTTGATTTTCTGGGCCCGATACATGCTCTAATAAAGACTGCTCAGCGAAGCCGCCTTGGGGAAGGAAGAGTCACGAGGCTTATGCGCATTGCAAGCAGCGTAGACACTCTCGATACATTTGACTTTAAGGCAGCTGCGGCACGCTTCACAGCTGCCAAATATCGAAAGAAGTAAAAAAAAGAATGACCGGCACCAATTTTTTCTAGCGGAAACCCTGGAACATACACGTCGGTAGTGTGTAACCGTGCATTCACATCAAAATAAATATTTTTGCGTGTTCGTGAGTTTGCTTGTGTGAGTATACAAACTTTACTCGTGGGAGTGATTCTTTACTGGTTGTGGTTGTGGAGACGTCGAAGAACCCAACTCAATCGTTTAGGATTCATGATATCATCCGGAGGCGCCAACAGCTTTTGGCCGTAATATTAGATATTATATTATAGTTTTATAGTATGTATATATTATATAGTATACATCCCGGAGTAAGGGAGCTCCGGGATGCAAACAGCAACAATCCCTTTCTCCTCCATGTTGCAGTTAAATCTGGACTTCAGGGAGTCAAAGCCAAAGTTTCTTTCCCCCAATTCCTTCTCAACCATGGCCGAGATAACCACTACGAGTCTTTACTTGTTGTGGTCAGTTTTTGCGCCCCATTCTACTTAGGAAGGGGGCACATTTGAATAATACCTCCCACTTCCCCAACCCCCTCCAATCAGAGCATAGCTGGTTTGCCATGTGATTGCCTGGCAAGGAGTCCGGCGGAGCTGCTAGACTGCCGGCAGTCCGGCAGCTACGGCGGGGGGAGCTCGGCGGCAGCCCGGCAGCTCAGCTCCAGGAGTACAATCCCTTTCTCCGCCGGAGCAGCCGGACTGCCGCCAAGCTCCCCCCACTGTGCTGCCACACTTCCGCCGGAAGCTTCGGCGTCAGTCCGGCAGCTCCGGTGGGGGGAGCTTGGCGGCAGTCTGGCAGCTCAGCTTCGGGAGTACAATCCCTTTCTCCTCCATGTCGCAGTTCAATATGGACTTCAGAGAGTCAAGGCCAAAGTCCCTTTCCCCGAATTCTTCTCAACCATGGCTGAGATAACCCCCACTACGAGTCTTTACTTGTTGTGGAAGTACCAGAGACGTCAGACGCAGCCTTTATAATTCATAATACCATCCGAGGTGCACATAGCTTTTGGCCGTGATATTAGATATGATATTAAATAAATACATATATTTTATATTATATTTTATTATATAGATATAAAGCTCAAGGAGTCCGCAAACGGCAACGATCACCTCTTCTCCATGCTGTGGTTCACTCTGACAACTCATTGGTCAATGGGCAGCAGCTCATTTGCATTAAAGCTACAGACACCGGAAACAGCACATTCTGAAGGGACTGAAACAGCGGGAAATATCAATAGGTGAGATTTTTTTTCCTAAAAGCTATTTCCAGCAAACAGCTTCAAACAAATGTTTTCTGGAACTCATATACTATGTTTACTTGTTGGGAAAACACCATAATATGTCTCCTTTAAAGGTCCCATGGCATGCAACTTTATGGATGCTTTAAAATAGATTAGTAGGCCCCAAACACAGTATTTGAAGACCTTCCCGAATTCAGCCATGTTGTGGAATTACAGCCACTACGAGCCAGTCGCACATTGAGCTTTCCCCAAATGCGCCGTTTCGGTGTCTGTAGCTTTAATGCAAATGAGGAGGAGAGAGGCGGGTCAAGGAGGAGGATGGGGGTGTAGCCCTGAGCAGCTTCAGCCACGGTACCATGCACTCTGTTTACAGTGGATGTATCGCAATGGTGAGGCGCACACAGCCTTAAGCCGTGTTCTGTAAATATTCTAGAACACATGGGAGTCCTGGAGCTCTATATTTAAATGATATCATATTATAGATAGATATCTTTATCAGTGTTTCCGCTAGAAAAAATTGGTGCCGGCCTTTTTTTTTTTGACTTCTTTCGATATTTGGCAGCTGTGAAGCGTGCCGCTGCTGACTTAAAGTAAAATGTATCGAGAGTGTCTCTGCTGCTTGCGAAGCGCATAAGCCTCATGACTCGTCCTTCCCCAAGGCGGCTTCCCTGAGCAGTCTTTATTAGAGCTTATATCGGGCCCAGAAAATCAAGCCCGCACCGGCCCAAGCCCAGCCTGGCCCGACACATTAACTGTAATTATGAGCGCGAACCCGATTTCAACCCAACATTTTCTTTAATACATGTGTAACTTTGTACACATTTGTTAATTAGGCCTACTCTGCTAAATATATATGTAAGGAATAATGCATAGAACGCCGGTCATTATCGGGAAAATAAGCCCCGACAGGGCGAACAGGACCCCGACGCGCAGCAGAGGTGTCTTGCTTCGCCCTTAAGGCCCATTATCCCGCTTATTACACGGCTACTTGCCAAAACGAAAAAAATAACTTCACATGGTGTGTCTTTTTACAATTTATTCGTTGCCAGCATCCGTAGTGTTGATCAGCAGTGAAATAGTCCGCCAAACACATTGACGTTGCTTAGCAACCGAAGACGCTGGGGTTGCAAAGTTACCGGACTACTACCGATGCAAGTGAACGGAGTGTTCCACGGCATTGGGAAGACCCGTGTAATAAAGCCTATAATATTTCTAATTCATGGCATAGATTTATCCTAAGATTAGGCCAATAAAGCAATGATAAAAATAAAAAAACACACACTCGATCAAAGGCCCGGCCCAGCCTGGCTCAAGGATAGTGGTGGGAAATATCGGCGGGTCGGTCAACCCTCATTGTTTAACATGAATTGGCTAAACAAATTACCACTGTAGCATATTTAAACACAATTCAAATTGTGCAGAGAATTATTTCCATTGGTCATTCTGACCGGAGACATTTAGAATTTTCGGTCCTCCTAATTTTTTTCCAGTCAATGACCGGTAATTATCAGACAACGCAAACTCTGGTATGTTCAAATCTGCACACACACAGGCACACACACACTGTGTAGTATACAAATATTGAGATATATGTTGCACTAACGAATCAAGTTCAGACACACTTCGGTTTTCCTAAACCAGAACTTGGGTAATAATTTTTTAATGACAATCATCATAATAAAATAAACATCAGAGCAGTTATGATCATTGGTTGCCATGACATGGTTTATCTCAATCTTCCAATACAAAACAGTAAAAAGAAAGAATGAGTTTTCAGTATATGGAAATAACAAGCCTCCCTCTGCCAGCTTGTAATTGATATGCAAGCTAAGACATGGGCTTCGTCCGCAACCATTACTATACAATACTATAAACCAGCTTTCATAAAAAAAACGTTATAAAAAGCTTATAGGACTATGTGCAAATGTCTTCCAATATCAACCTTTCCTTGTTTGTTCGCAGTATCATTCAAATATTTTTGAGAAAAAAACTAAATATTAGACAGTGACAAAAGCAAACTGAGATGTGCTACTCTTGCTGCACTAGCAAGACGTTGATGATTTGGGGGAAAGGATGATGATGCTAGGCCTTTGCAGTTTTATTTACTATATATATATATATAGTCCTCATCCTCATCGTCATCCGCTTATCCGGGGTCGGGTCGCGGGGGGAGCAGCTCAAGCAGGGGGCCCCAGACTTCCCTTTCCCGGGCCACATTGACCAGCTCTGACGGGGGGATCCCGAGGCGTTCCCAGGCCAGTGTTGAGATATAATCTCTCCACCTAGTCCTGGGTCTTCCCCGAGGTCTCCTCCCCACTGGACGTGCCTGAAACACCTCCCAAGGAAGGCGCCCAGTGGGCATCCTTACCAGATGCCCGAACCACCTCAGCTGACTCCTTTCTAAGTAAAGGAGCAGCGGCTCTAATCCGAGTTCCTCACGGATGGCTGAGCTTCTCACCCTATCCCTAAGGGAGACGCCAGCCACCCTTCTGAGAAAACCCATCTCGGCCGCTTGTACCCGCGATCTCGTCCTTTCGGTCATCACCCAGCCCTCATGACCATAGGTGAGGATAGGAACGAAGATCGACCGGTAGATCGAGAGCTTTGCCTTGCGGCTCAGCTCTCTTTTCGTTACAACGGTGCGGTAAAGCGAACGCAATACCGCCCCCGCTGCTCCGATTCTCCGGCCAATCTCACGCTCCATAGTACCCTCACTCGCGAACAAGACCCCGAGGTACTTGAACTCCTTCACTTGGGCTAAGGACTCATTTCCTACCCGGAGTAAGCAATCCACCGGTTTCCTGCTAAGAGTCAGGGCCTCAGATTTAGCGGTGCTGATCCTCATCCCAGCCGCTTCACACTCGGCCGCCAGCCGATCCAGTGAGTGCTGAAGGTCACAGGCCGATGATCCAATGAGGACCACATCATCTGCAAAAAGCAGTGACGAGATCCTCAGACCACCGAACTGCAACCCCTCCCCACCACGACTACGCCTCGATATCCTGTCCATGTATATCACAAACAGGATTGGTGACAAGGCGCAACCCTGGCGGAGACCAGCACCCACTGAGAACGAAACTGACTGGCTGCCGAGAACACGAACACAGCTCTCGCTTTGGGAGTACAAAGATTGGATGGCCCTGAGGATAGACCCCCTTACCCCATACTCCCGCAGCACCTCCCACAGTTTCTCCCGGGGGACCCGGTCATACGCCTTCTCCAGATCCACAAAACACATGTAGACCGGATGGGCATACTCCCAGGCCCCCTCCAGGATCCTTGCGAGAGTGAAGAGCTGGTCCGTAGTTCCACGTCCGGGGCGAAAACCGCATTGTTCCTCTTCAATCTGAGTTTCGACGATCGGCCGAACCCTCCTCTCCAGCACCTTGGAGTAGACTTTACCAGGGAGGCTGAGAAGTGTGATACCCCGGTAATTGGCACACACTCTCTGGTCCCCCTTTTTGAACAGGGGAACCACCACCCCGGTTTGCCACTCCTTTGGCACTGTACCCGACTCCCACGCGATGTTGAATAGGCGTGTCAACCATGACAGCCCCTCAACACCCAGAGCCTTTAGCATTTCTGGCTGGATCTCATCAATCCCTGGGGCTTTGCCACTGCGGAGATGTTTGACTACCTCAGTGACCTCCACCAGGGAAATTGACGACGAAACACCATCAACCTCGAGCTCTGCCTCCAACATAGAGGGCGTGTTATTCGGATTCAGGAGTTCCTCAAAGTGTTCCTTCCAACGTCCGACGACCTCCTCAGTTGAGGTCAACAGAGTCCCATTGTTACGTACAGTGTTCTGTATGTCTTACATGTTATACATGGTATAGGCCTACATGTATTGTGTTCTGTTTTGTGTAGTATGTTTGTGTTGTTGTTCTGTCTCCTCCTCCTGTTTTCATTCTCCAAGTTCTCAGATGTGCGCACCTGGTCCCGATCACCAAATCACCTCACCTGTTCCAGATCTCCCATCAACCATTCCCCTTTAAATAGTCCTGTGTTTGTTTGTCAGGGGGGAGTGCTTTGGTTGAGCTCTGTTTGCTCGTGTTTGCTCGTGTTTGCTCGTGTTTGCTCGTGTTTGCTCGTGTTTGCAAGTGTTTGCTAGTGCTTGGTTTCTTTGTTGGTTTATTGTATTGTCTTTAGTTGTTACACATTTGTTTAAACCTTACTACTTTATTTGTTAGCAGCCTACTTTAGTTTTGTCTTTGTCTTTGTTAATTCTTTTGTTGTGCGCACAGGGTCAATAAGGACAGGTAAGATACCCTGGGGTTTACATATTTCATACACGTAGGTTTACCCGTTGTTAATACCCTAGGTTAGAGTGAGCACCACCCACTGTACTTTTTCGGTGCAAAGCACCTGTCAATGGGGGGTTGGGTTTTGTTATGTTCTTTTCTTTGGTGCCACTGACAGTCCTTGTTGATCCCTGTGTTGCCTTTTTTGTACATAAACACTTTATATTGAATTCACCTTTTGTCTTGGATTTTGTGTGACTGCACCCTCACTTGCCCAAACCTGTTGCCCTTATGTTGCGTCCTACTCCGAGCCACCAGGGGGGCGTAACACCCATCCTTACTGTACACAGCTTGGATGGTTCCCCGTTTCCCCCTCCTGAGGTGCCGGATAGTCTTCCAGAAACACTTTGGTGCCGACCGAAAGTCCTTCTCCATGGCCTCTCCGAACTTCTCCCACACCCGCTGCTTAGCCTCCGACACGGCAGCCGCTGCAGCCCTTCGAGCCTGTCGGTACCCTGCAACCGAGTCAGGAGTCCTCCAGGATATCATATCCCGGAAGGCCTCCTTCTTCAGTCGGACGGCTTCCCTGACCACCGGTGTCCACCACGGTGTCCGAGGGTTACCGCCCCTTGAGGAGCCTAAGACCCTGAGGCCACAGCTAGCCACCGCAGCTTCAGCAATGGAGGCTTTGAACACCGCCCACTCCGGCTCAATGCCCCCAACCTCCACAGGAATGCCAGAAAAGCTCCGCCGGAGGTGTGAGTTGAAGATACCTAGGACGGGGGCCTCCTCCAGACGTTCCCAGTTCACCCGCACTACTCGTTTGGGCTTACCAGGTCTATCCAGAAATTTCCCCCATTCCCTGATCCAACTCACAACCAGATGGTGGTCGGTTGACAGTTCCGCCCCTCTCTTTACCCGAGTGTCCAAAACATGCGGCCTCAGATCAGATGACACGATCACGAAATCGATCATCGATCTTCGGCCTAGGGTACTCTGGTACCAGGTACACTTATGAGCACCCTTATGTTCGAACATGGTGTTTGTTATGGATAATCCATGACTAGCACAGAAGTCCGATAACAAACGACCGCTCGGGTTTAGATCAGGGAGGCCGTTCCTCCCCACCACGCCTCTCCAGGTGTCTCCATCGTTGCCCACGTGGGCGTTGAAGTCTCCCAGCAGAACTACGGAGTCCCCTACTGGAGCCCCATACAGGACTCCATTCAGGGTCTCCAAGAAGGCCGAGTACTCTGAGCTGCTGTTTGGTGCATACGCACAAACAACAGTCAGAGTTTTCCCCCCTACAACCCTTAGGCGCAGGGAGGCGACCCTCTCGTCTACCGGGGTAAACTCCAACACCGCAGCGCTCAGCCGGGGATTTATGAGTATCCCCACACCCGCCCGGCGCCTCACGCCCTCGGCAACTCCGGAGAAGAATAGAGTCCAACCCTTATCCAGGAGTACGGTATCAGAGCTGAGACTGTGCGTGGAGGTAAGCACCACCAGATCTAACTGATAGCGCTCCACCTCCCTGACAAGCTCCGGTTCCTTTCCCCACAGCGAGTTGACGTTCCACGTCCCCAGAGCCAGCTTCTGCCGCCCGGGTCTGGTCCGTCGAGACCCCTGACCTTCGCTGCCACCCATGTGGCTGCGCACCCGACCCCAACGGGTCTTCCCACAGGTGGTGGGCCCATGGGATGAAGAGAGGGGGGGTGCCACGTAGTTTGTTCGGGCTGTGCCCGACCGGGCTCCGTGGCAAACCCGGCCACCAGGCGCTCGCCATCGAGCCCTCCGTCTGGGCCTGGCTCCAGACGGGGGCCCCGGGCTTCCTCCGGGCCGGGTCACATCTCCTCTTTTTTCGTTCTTCATTGGAGTTTTTTCTGTCGCCTGTGGAGGCAGTAATGCGCCTTTGCTACATCTAGCCTGACAGAACCTAAAGAAGGAGAAGGAAAAGAAGAGGAGGGCCGTTTCTCAATTCCTAGCACGCGTACTACGGACTCGATGACTTGCAAGCACGTACTTGGCAAGTCTGTACTTCAAGCACATACTTGCGAGCACGCGAGTACGTACCTGCGATTGGAACAGCAGCGGACTCGATGACGTCACCACCTCTGCTCGTCCGTTAACTGTGCTATGGCCTCATTTAGGCATATACTACTGAACAATATAAACAAATGATATAAAACAAAATCCCAGCCTCTTTCATTTTCAAATAGTATGTAAATATTCTGAATGAATAAAAATTGAAAAGATATGCGTGTCCTGTCATGTGTATAAGCTATACACACACGACTTTATATATATTTATATATTATCTTGTATTTTTATTATTATTATTATTATATTATATGAATATATAAGTTAGAGTAACTTAAGCTACAGTTGTGCGTCTTCTCCATATTGTCCGCCATCGTACTGCTGCGAGTGCGAAATGCATCCTGGGATTTATAGCAATTGCAAGCACACACGAGCCACCTCCGATGCATGCTTGGTGAAACGGCGAGATCGAGCACGCATCAAGAACACTTCCGGGTTTTACGACAGTACTCGCTTGATGCGTGCTTCGAATTGGAACAGTGCTCGGGCAACGACTGATTACGTTTCACGAGTCCACGAGCACACGAGCACGCACAAGTACGCGAATTGAGAAACGGCCGAGGAGAAGGAGGGGAAGCAGGGGAAGCATCGAAAGCAGCCATATGCTGTGTTCGAAATCGTTCCCTATCACGGATATAGTGTACTATATAGGGTGCTCGCCATTTTGTAGTGGTGTTCGAATTCTCAGTGGTTAATTTCATGCACTATATAGTGCACTTAAAATACCCAAAATTTGAGTGTACATACGATGTAGCCTACATGCAGTGGCGGTTTTAGGCACGGGCGAACCGGGCAGTCGCCCGGGGCGGCATATTTGTGGGGGGCGGCAAATCACATGGGGGGCGCCACGAGCAGTATAAAAAAAAAAAGCGCTGCGTAGAGGTTATCAATGAAGTACGACATAACATTGTGTGGGGAATAGGTATTTTGGCGCCCCCTCTGGCTGCAGGCGCACACCTGCTCGTTGAGAAGGTGCCGTGTATAGACGGAATGAAACCCTCATTGAAGTCCGTAGACTTCAATGAAGTCCGTAGACCGTCAACAATCGCTTTCCCCCCACGTCAACAATTGCTCCTTCCACCCCCCCCCGCTTGTAGGAAGTCTTGCCCGGGGCGTAACTGGACCTAGAACCGCCACTGCCTACATGTTACTCCCGTATACCACAATGCAATGCGGTCGTGTTTTTCCGGAGGAGAAGAAGAGGCTGAATAACCGCAAAAAATAATACATTTAATCAAAGTACATTTTGGGTACTTTGATTTGGTTTTGCACATAATATTGTTTGCACTTGAAAAAAAGAGAATTATTTAATTTAATTTATTCTAATTTAACTTTTATAAATTTTAGTTTTAGTTTCAATTTCATGCATGTAAAGAGTTATAACAAAACATTTCAAAATGCACGCGCAACTTGGTTAAATAAATGTCTGTTGGTCAAGTCATATATTTTGTCATTGTAGTTTTCTTAAAATCTCGTCTCGTCTCGTTCTCATGAACCCATTATCGTGTCTCGTCTCGTCTCGTGAGCTGAGTGTATCGTCACTCCCCTAATATATAGTATATATATATATATAGTATATGTATATCAGTGTTTCCCCCATGTTCACACAGCAGCGGCGCGCCGCCGCTGCTGAATTTTCTCCGCCGCTGCAATAAAAAAAAAAATTTACGTAGCTCCTTTTAGAAAATGTACAGCGCGTAACGTCAATTGCGCAGCACGTGGCACATCGTCACGTAACCAACATCAAAGAAGAAAAATACACAGCGAGTGTGGCAGTTGTTGGCAGTAGGCTACCCTACACGGTTGCAAAGTTACATTGATTCTAGCAGTAGCGAGTGAAGCGGCAGATCGAGGAAAGAGAGAGACAGACAGAGAGAGAGAGAGAGAGAGAGAGAGAGAGAGAGAGACAGAGAGAGAGAGAGAGAGAGAGAGAGAAAGTAAGTTGCTAAAATGTGTCGCTACATGACCACCAGTGTTAAAAACCCTCTGAGCCCAATCATTTTATTGTATCTATAAACCGCAACCTCTGTGCCGTTTTTCCTCTAGTATTGTGTGTGTGTGTGTAGGCCTATGTGTGTGTGTGCGTGTTGTCGCTCTTTTTGGGATCACTCATAGCCTTTACATGAGCTTATATCCAGTCAGGAATTTATAGCCTAGGTATTTTCGGGAACTTTGAAAAATGAATCGATACTGTTAGATCCGATGTTGTTCTTTATTGCCATATAAAATCCGTTTTCATCGCATATTTTAGTTAGGGATTTATGCTAATCGCCTGTAAGCATGTGGTCATTAGCATAAATGCAGGGAAAAAACCTAAGGACTTCTTAAAAGATCATGAATAGTTTCTATTATGTATAACTTATATTTATTTTATAATTTTCTCATCACTTTTTGACTCCCAAGACTAAGAAGAAGTGTTTTAAGCAATAACAAGCTTATCATCGCTCTCTTGTCCTCTTCCCCTGACTCTCACTGTCTCACAAAGGAGCTGAGCTCACCTGAGGTCTATTTGTAGTGCTAAGGCTCACACTGATTGGTATTCAATTAGCATGTGTGAGTCTGTGTTATTTTCAAATTTTAGTTAGGTTTATAATTTAAAAATATGTGTTTTGCCCATTGTTGCAGGAGATTTCATTTTTGAACAAAGTGTCTTATGTAAAAAACAGTTATGCTTTGGGCATAGCAACCATGTTTAGTGTTTAAGCATGAGGCAAAAATCTGTAAATAAATTGTGCAAATTATATTTGCGTTGTGGCATTTTTGGTTTAAATATTACTATACAAAAAAATAAAAATCTGTAAATGAAGACACAAAAGGCAAAGTTACAACACCAATAATCCCATCTACAGTAATACACAGGACTGTTTGAATAGGATTTAAGTGCATATTCTCCTCTCAAAGTGCACCAGATTCATGCATTCCAATGTAAAGGGTACAAAAAAAATTTGGTTTGACAAGGACTTAAGCTGTAGGATCCTTGGTTTATATATGCACATGGGCGGAAAAACCATGAGAGCAGCAAATTAGATAGTTTCACACCTTAGATAAAAAGTCCTAGGAATTCCGGTTTTAATCGTTACGATCTTCCCCTGACTGAACCTGAAGCCGGTTGCGGTCACGCCAGGGACCATGGATGCCATGGATCACTGCACATTCATTTTAGTATCTGCAAGCTACTGCCTACATATAGTACTAGTAATTCCGTTGTGGAGAGGAGAGGTAAGTCAGTGTAACTTAGCCTAGTTAAGCCCAACACTGTAGATAGGTCAAACATTGGATATAAGCTGTTGGCCTGCAAGTTTCTTACTGTGTCAAGAGTGTTTTGCATCCCACATTTGGCTGTGAATGTTATCATCCATGCTTTAGAGAACGCTTTGAACGTCTAGCTGCATCTGCTCAATGCGCCACAGTTTTGGGCAGCACAGATGCTGTAATAAGAATCAATTAAAAATCTAATTGTTTTATACCCATGCAAGCAGTGGCTGATCCCCAGTGTCAGTTTCTGAATTTATTTGTTGGCTACCAAGGCTCCATGATTCCAGAATTATTCCAAATGGTGGACATCCCTCTATGGCACGGTCAATCACACTCAACACCTTACAGGGAGCCAGTGAGGTGTACAGTTGCAGCAAGGTTCCACATGCACCAGCCAAAGGCCTGTTCTATGACCGAAATGGCATTTGACATTATGAAGACCAAGAGGCAATCTATATTTTCAAGGCTCTGGAAGTGCACCCTGTTTCTGCAGTGAAGTTCATGGCTGGTTGTGCCATTTCTCACAATTTCTGCCTCAGATGGAGCACACTTGGGCAATTCAAAGAAGCACAGGGGTGTGATTATACTTACACATAACTCTCAGGTGAATACATTTTGCAACATCGTCCACATGTGGCACCACATCAACAAGTGGTGCACCACATCATCACATCGAAATATGTGCCTTAATAGCGTAATGCATATACATAAAATTCCCAATATATGGAGGATTATGTATAATATATACCATACATATAGCGTGTAATTAGTGATCATGGACACAGCCAAGGTCACCAAATATATAAGGTAAGCTGGGTTTTTCAAGGAAAATGTATCATCAACGACTCAAGTCTTAAACATTATACTTGTTTTTTTAGTTTTTTTTTGACAAGGAGGAGAGAAAAATTTAGAAACTTGAACCCAAAAAAAAAACCTCCCTCTCAAATGGACAGTACCCTGCACATGTTGCTGCGTGGCACTCATCACCAATCCATAACACTTTTAATTGTCAAGCAGTAGACAACGTTATAATTTGCCAGATCGATCAAAGTCCTACAGTTGGTTTGCATACAATCAAACGGTGTAAGCTTGTACATCTTAACATAGCGGTAAAACTGGAAACGACCCCACCGTCAGGCCAGATAGATACCCCAAACCATTCAGGGATGACATGTCCTGATTGGTCAGAAGTAAGTCAGGAGCGGTCTTAAATCTAAATGTAATCATACAGAGGCAAGCAGTTACCTCAAAGCAGATATTCTTAGTGCTTTTGTAGTACGTCAGCATTTCTTTAAATCCCTCGCCCTCAACCACAGAAATCGGCCTCATGTCTTTACAAATCATTGATAAGACGCTCTCAGTAAGTATGGCAGCCTCCTGGGGGGTGCAGGTGGTTGTATTTTTCTTGCGAAAGTAATTTTCCAAACTATTCTTCTTATCCCTGAAAACATAAATTACACACACATTAAAATAAATATAATAAACCAACAACAAAGAAACACAATATACGATTTTTCTATGTATCCTTCTCAGCAGAGGCTATGCCCTATGATTAATATCAAGAAGTAGGCTAATCAAATCCTATTTTTGTAACATAAACGTCACTTGCGTCATGGCATGACAGTGAACAGTTACTATTACGAGCGCCAATATTTCGTTTAAAACCGGAATAGCACTAGTCCTGGCATCTAACTGTGCTCACTGACATGCCATGACTTGCTTAAGCGTTGTAATTTCACACGTTGAATCCACGACTATATTACATGTAGTAATTAATTACACACAGTGGCGGCTGGTGGTGATTTTGGGTGGGTGGGCTAACGAATGCATTACATTTATCAATACTTCACAGGGCTCCAGACGCCATGAGGTCACCTTTATATCCCTTTTCATAACTTTCATATAATGTGAATGATTTTTAAACAAGAATAAGGTGTAGAGAAAGGCATGTCTTTATTTGAAGCACAATTATAAATAAAAATAAGGTGTTTAAAGTGCTTCACTGAGCTGAAATTGAACATTTCGAACTAAACCATTAAGCAAAATAAAACCTTTTTTGTGCTTAAAGTATTACACAATTAAAATGTTGACCGCTCTCCCTTTGCGCAAAATGCGGCTGTAGACGATCACACACTCTTTGGTAGAGACGTCTGTGTCGCCCTCAATCATGAAGGACATGCAGGCCTATGTGGCGTTTCCGATGTCCGCAACTGTCTTTTGCCTTAAGGTGTCGCCTATTACTGCAATGAATTGTGCACATGCCATCTCATTGCTATACGTCGGGTTGACGTTTAATCCATTCTTCTTCATGAGAATAATTTCGGATTTAAATTTGGTGCAACTCCTCTTTGGCAATGTTGTATGCAACATTAAAGTAGCAGCCCTTGACATCGAAATAACCGGAGAGTCTCTGACGGGTGCAACCTTTTATTGCAGAATTCTTTTGTTGATATAGCACCGTGAAACTAGAAAAAGTAACACAAAATGGTTGCACTTTTACACAAATATATTAACATCAGTGCAGTACAATTTCCATGTTCACAAATAAAAGAAGAACAGAAAACATATTTCAGCACAACAAAGAAAACTTAAATGTTTGCATTATTTGCCTCACTTACATAAAGACACCAAAATTAAACATAATCACACTAAAGGCATACAATAAACCAACATACCTCGCTCCGCTTGCCAAGGGTGCAAGACGAGGGTAAATTGAGAGGGAAAAGTTGCATTCACCGGACATTCATGGGTCAGCCGTTAGCTTGCTTCATACACTATTCACGGACATAAAATGGCATAGAAATGCGACCGGTGTAAGACACATGAACTATAAAACTTACACACATGTGTGTCTTGAGTACATGCTTATTATAGATGCGGTTGAAGAATATATATATTTTTTCTTTTTTACTTGTGACTTGTGATGGTATGAATTATTAAATGGATAGAACTTGCTACAGTAAGTCTAGCACAGTAGTAACACAGTGGTAGTAGTAACACAGTAGTAGCAAATGCATGCATGTACACATGTGCACGCGCTTCGTGCGCGTGCATGTGTCCCTTATTTACATTTCTGATAGTTGGCAACCCTACCGGGAATGCTGCTGTGCGCCTCTAAAAGGGTACCGGGTGAAACGTAAACAAAAGGTTCCGGGGCGCAATACAGGTGGATACACAATAGGTCCTTTACAATTAAATTAGATCATTTCCGATTCCTCAGAGAACCTTATTGTTACTGCCTGTCGCAGAAATGCAGCTGGGAGAGGGGCCACTTTCTCTACACACTTGTCACGTCATGTTGGGTTATTTAGACAGCTTTTTTAATGTTTCAATACGAAACGATGTTGACCCGCTTACAAATGCACTATTACCGGCCATATTCTGACTGCACTCCTGACAGTAAATCTGTGCAACGTTTGGTTGATGTGTCCCCAGTCTGTTCACTTCCAATTTTTCCTCCAAAGACATTAAAGAAAACCGATTAGAAAGTAAATAATCCACTTCGTTTATTTTTCATGCTAACGCCCGCCATGCTGCACTTGCGCTACTGTGCTGTGATTGGTCGAAGGTCACTGTACTGTAGCTACTGTGCTAGGTCAGCCTTTGGGCTAAACTAATTTAGCCCAAATGGGAAGCATATGAAGGGGGCGTGTCAGGGCACCTTTCAATCAAACTTCAATGGAAGTTTACGCTACTGCGCTTGGGCTAAATTAAATGAGCCCAAATGGGGGCGTGTCACGACACCTGTCAATCACAATAAAATGGCCGCTTACGCTACTGTGCTTGGGCTGAATGACTTTAGCCCAAATGGGAAGCATATGAAGGGGGCGTGTCACGATATACCTGTCAATCAAAATTGAATGGAAGCTTACGCTACTCCGCTTGGGCTGAATACCTTTAGCCCATTCACCGGAAAAAAACGAAGATATGTCATATATCCTGGGTTTTTTTGGTGCTGTTGCTGCTTTCGGTTCTACCAAAATTTAAAACAATATGTTCTAAGGTTTTTAATAATATTTTTTCATTTTTACTGTAAAAGGTAGGGGGGGCTTAGCCCTGTTAGCCCATTTATTCCAGCCGTCCCTGATTACACAGAAAACATACACTGTAGCCTAAAACTTTAGGTGTCAACAATGTGTGCAAATTAGGGAGTTGAAAGAAACCTTACGGTGCTCGGTCATCTGCAGCTGCTCCCGGGTGGCAGCTCTTCAGGTGCTGGTGCATTACCGTGGTGCTAGAATGGAAAGCCGGCATATCACCGAATCGTTTCCTTTTAAATGAAAAAAATCCCATACTTTTGAAGAACGACTGCGTTTCGCCTTGCACTTTTGGAAGTCTGAGGAGCCACTCACGTTATAACGCTCCGCCGCCGCCATCTTTGTTTTGGGTTTTTCGAATCGACGCGCATTTTTCGCGTCAATGTAATTTCTGCGTCAATCGATTACCTTGACGCGTCGTCCCGAACCTAAAGCAGACCAACTGCCGGTCAAAGCACACAAAACACTAGAGGCAGGGATTACACTGGCTATTTTGGGGCGCTTGGCTTGGCCCATTCTGGATAAATGTAGTTCAGATCGCATATGAGGACATCGCAGGCTGTGGAGAAATGCAATCCTCCGTAGCCATGGACGCTGAAACCCTGCCACAAACAGTGTTGCCACAGTTACCTTTAAAAAGTAATCCGATTACTGATTACTAGTTACTCCTTAAAATAGTAACTTAGTTACTTTACTGATTACTTGATATACTGGGGGGGGGATATACTACCCCCCCCCCCAACTAACGCCAACTTTGAATGCGTAGACAACGGGGCGATCACCGGACGCATCTCCACGTGCATGACGTAAACAGCACGTTCTAGCGCTCGAGCTGCTCGGACCTCCGAGCACCAGTGTATGGAGGTAGATTTGTGTCTTTATTATGCAATCAAAAATAATAGGTTTGAGAGCAAAACTTTCCACACTGCAATCAAAAAATAGATTTGAGAGCAAAACTATCGACACTGCAATCAAAAAATGTTTTATTGCAAGATAAATTAATGTGATAAAAAAATTATTAATGGGAATCCAAAAGTTTTGTTTGCAAATCCAAAAGTTTTGTTTGCAAATCCAAAAGTTTTGTTTGCGAATCCAAAAGTTTTGTTTGTGAATCAAAAAGCTTTGCTTGCGAATCCAAAAGCTTTGCTTGCTGTTGAGCTGAATCTCGTGGGCGGGACCTACGCCGAAAGATGTAAGACACGTCTCTATTGGCCAGTCTCGATCGGAGTGACAGCTTGGCAACATCCACAGTTAGTAACGAGATTGATTGCAGTGTGGAAAGTTTTGCTCTCAAACCTATTATTTTTGATTGCATAAAAAATACACAAATCTACCTCCATACCCGTGGGTTTAGTTCTCTGGCGATAACGTAGAGTCTCCCACACGCTCTCTCTGCTGCCGTCGCTCCAGCGCAACACACACACACACACACACACACACGCACGCAGCACCGCGCGACTAATTCCGCCGCTCATAACGATAGTTATGTTATTATAACTCTAGTTCTATGATTGTAGGCGTAGCCGTCTAGGCTTCGCCTTATGGGCTTGTCCCGTGCGCGCGCTGAAAATTCAAACTATGCACCTATCAGCGTGGGCACCGCCCACATTTCCCACGGTATCGTGTCTATATAACGCGGTGTATACCGTCGCTCATCCTCCACGCTTTTCTTTCAGCATTTGGAGGGTACAGCAGGTGGGAAACTAGACGGCTACGCCTACAATCATAGAACTAGAGTTATAATAACATAACTATCGTTCTATTTCATGTAGGCTACGCCGTCTAGGCTTCGCCTTATGGGCTAAGGTGAAGCTGCGAGCGGAGCCCGATCAATGTACTCCTGCTGGACCCCAGTCAAAACGACCTAAGTCACCAGAACACATTAAGACTCAAAAAGCCAAGGAAGTGTAAAACACAACAGCTTTATAAAAACTAATTCCTCCTAGATCAAGCAACGCAATGATCAAGGGAGAAAAAAGTGAGTCTGTAAAGACTCCGGCTCTATTCCGTGCTTCATGGAACCCATGAAAAGGAAAAGAAAACCAGAGCAACACGGTTTCCATTAGGTCCGCTACCACCGGGGGCGGAGCTACGGAATTCGGCTCTCCAATAATGGGACTCTCTCGGCCGTTTCTTATTTGAAGAAAACGGCGGGAGTGCCTCACTGGTAAACAAAACCACCAGACAATTGGCGAGCCAATAGAAAACCCCCTAGCCTGTTTTTCATTTGAAAAAAGGTGGGAGAGTAAGAGACTGGTAATCAAGACCAACTCGCCAGCCGGCGAGAGGAAATCCAACCACGCCGCTTTAAAGAACATGTCTATATTCTTAAGCCGTAAAAAGGGGTCCCGGACTCTAGCACAGAGTTGCCGAGTGAGCCCCTGGACATGTCTAACATGTAAAAACGGACAAAGAGGCCGAGGGAAGACCAAGACGCAGCCGCGCAGATGTCTTCCACCGAAACGCCCTTGAGTAGAGCCGTTGAAGCGGCCACGCTCCGTGTGGAGTGAGCTTTAACGCCCAACGGTGGCGCCAAGCCCTGCCGAGAGTAGGCTAGGCAAACACCCTCACATACCCAGCGAGAAAACCGCTGCTTAGAGAGAGCGCGGCCCCTGCTAGCGTCGCTATAACACACAAACAACTGTTGTGTGGAGCGGAACGCTGCCGAGCGATTCACGTACATAGCCAACGCCCGAACCGGGCACAGGAGATGCAACTCAGCCTCCGCCTCACTAGAATGAGGCGGGGGGTGAAAAGCCTTAAGCACAATATCCCTCGACCGAAAAGAACTATTAATGTTCTTCGGGAGGAACGCAGGATTAGGTCTGAGCAACGCGAAGGAGCTGTCCTCGTTTAGCAACAAGCAACTCGGGCTGACAGACAGAGCGGTTAGCTCACCGGCCCGCTTGGCAGAAACCAAGGCCAACAAGAGCGCCGTCTTAAATGACAGGGCATCCAAAGGGGCCTGGGAGAGAGGCTCGAAAGGATCCCTGGACAATCCGCGCAACACGGTGGGGAGATCCCAGCGTGGTGTAAGCACGCGTGAAACAGGCCTAACCCGTCTAGCCCCACGCAAGAATCTCTTGACCAGTGGATGGCTGAAGATCGGTCCACCATCACAGCCTGCATGGCCAGCCGAAACGGCTGCCGCATAGACCTTGATAGTGGAGAAAGCCAAACCTTTTTCCAATAAGTTTTGCAGAAACGAAAGCACGCTTCCCACCTCGCATTGAGATGGGACAGCGTGGTTCGTCTCACACCAATTAGAGAAGGCGCACCACTTCGCCGCATAGAGGGAAGAAGTAGAAGGCGCACGAGCACTCTGAATAGTGTTGATAACCGTCTCAGGCAAACCTTTGCCCTGCAGGATCAACCTCTCAGGAGCCAAACCAACAGCCGTCCCGAGACATCGGGCTGGTGGTGCACCGTCCCGTGGGCCTGTGAAAGCGCATCCGGCCTGAATGGTACTGGCCAAGGCGCCGACCGCGAGAGCGCGGCCAGCTCTGGAAACCACAGAGCTGAACGGTTCTCCGGGGCCACTAATATCAGGGACAGTCTCTCCTGTCTGACCCGTTCCAGAAGAGGAAGGATCAGCTGGAGCGGGGGGAACGCATACAAGAGAGCCCGCGGCCAAGGTGTGTGTGCCAACGCATCTACCCCCAACGGGGGAAGATCCCGAGGGCTGAGGGAGAACCACCACCTGCAGTGCGTGTTCTCCCGGGACGCGAAGAGGTCCACCTGCGCTGTCCCGAACCTCTGCCAGATCAATCTGACAATGTCGGGATGTAACCGCCACTCGTCTCGGCGGGGACCGCCTCGAGACATGAGGTCCGTCCCAAAGTTCTGGGCGCCCGCGATATGCAGGGCTCTCAGACTGCGGAGATACTGATGAGCCCAAAGCCAGAGCTCGACCGCCTTTCGGTGGAGAGCAGGGGAGCGGACTCCCCCCTGTCTGTTGATGTACGCCGCCGCCGACACGCTGTCTGTCCTGATCAGAACGTGGCGGCCGCGCACCAGGTGAAAGAAATGCAACAGCACTTTCCTCACTGCGTCGAGTTCCAACACATTTATGTGTGCTGTAGGGGGCGTGCGCCACTCGTCTCCGACCGAGTGAGAGAGGCACGTTCCTCCCCAACCCGTCAACGAGGCGTCCGTGAAGACCACTACGTAGGACGCCACCCTGCCCAGTGGAACACCCTTGAGAAGGGCGGAGGGTCCTTTCCAATATTCCAGGTCTGGCGACACCGAACGGGGGACGAGGAGCACCCTGAGCTTGTGTCGCCTGGGGTCCAACCGTTGGCGAGCAAACCACCGCTGGAGTCTGCGCATAAAAAGCAGACCCAGGGGGACCACGGGGTGGGCAGCTGCCATCAGCCCCAACAGGCGCATGGTGGACAGTGCGGTCACGTTTCTGCGAACGTGAAAACGGGAGAGCGCCGACAGGATGGCGTCTCGCCGAGGAGGCGAAAGCATCGCAGTCATGGTGGCTGAGTCTAGGCAAAGCCCCAAGTAGACTGTCTGCCGGCTGGGGAGCGGGGAGCTCTTCTCCCAGTTGATGGCAAAACCCAGGAAGGAGAGATGGTTTATCACCAACATGGTGTCCCTTCTCGCGGTCTCTTCTGAGTTGCTCAGAATAAGCAGATCGTCTAGGTAGAAAATAATCCTCTTTCCCTGACGTCTGAGCGGTTCCAACACCGTCTCCACACACTTCGAGAAGGTGCGCGGAGCCAGGGAATAGCCGAACGGCAGACACTGGTACTCGTACGCCATCCCCATAAAGGCAAAGCGGAGAAACTTCCTGTGCGCCTGCCGAACAGGGACGTGGAAGTAAGCATCCTTGAGATCCAGGGATGTGAACCAATCGTCCTCTCTCACACACCGGAACAATGCTCCGACCGTGAGCATTCTGAACTTCCTCGTGGCAACGTATCTGTTGAACACGCGAAGATCCAGAATAGGTCTAATTTCCCCTGACTTCTTGGAAACCAGGAAGTAGCGGGAATAAAAACCTAGGTGAGACTCGTGGGGGGGAACGACAGTGATGGACCCCTTTACCAAGAGACGTGCCACCTCTGCTGCAAGACCCGTGCTCGCAGCCGGGTCCCGTAGCGTGGTCTCCACCAACCCCATAAAGGGTGGGGGACAACGCTTGAACTGTATGGGATGGCCCCATCTCAACGTGGTGTCCAACCACGATGGCAGAACGCACCGCTCTTGCCAACACGCATAGCGGTTGGAGAGAGGGTGAGCCGACAGCTGAGGAAGACCGTCCAGGAATAACCCGTATTCCTCTGCCCCTACCGCCTTCACACTGCGTGTGAACCATGGGGGGCTCCCCATGAAAGGGAGGAGGCTCAGCGAGCGTAGGAGACGTACCACAACTAGCAGTTGTAAAAACAACGAGCTGTCTAGACGTCGCGCTCGTGCCCGCTGAACAGGGAGCGAGCCGTCCGGCCGCAGCACCTGTCCGCAGGCTGTAGCCACAGCGCGCGGACCCATCTCCTCACCTATAATGTGGGGAACCAGGAGACCGGTACAAGCGGCCGTATCCACGGGCTCGTGCAACGAGTCTCTGATCCGTCCACGAGGCTCCAAGGGACGCCGCTTCTTAGAAGCAGGTGAACCAGAGGCCATGTGAACACGCCGTCCGACCGCCACCCTACAGCCACAGGGCTGAGAGGGGGGAAGAGGCAACATGGAGGAACGCACCACAAGCGTAGGACGCAGGTGGCCTGAGGAATATCGCTCTTTAGGTACCATGTAGCCTACCGCTGTTCGGCCGAACGGTCTTTACTTTTTAGAAAAAGTAGGAGCAAGCTTCCGGAACTTACCGGTCCGTGGCGCTGCTCTACCCGGCTGCTGCGGCACCGGGGCAGGAATCGGAGGCGGCCCCCTGGAACACTGGGACCGGTCTGGACCCCGCCTCCTCCCAGCCTGCTGGTGGGAGGAGCACGTGAGAATCGCCCCGAACCGGGAACGATTCTCACGGACTGACTGCTGGTGCGCGAGCACCTCGGAGAACCGGGGACCAAATAGGCCATCAGGCGCTAGTGGACCCTGGACGAGGCTGGCCCGCTCTCGTTCCTGCACCGCAGTGTGGGAGAGCCATATGACCCTTTGAATCATGGTAGCCCACACCATATGCCGGCCGGCCGAAACGGCTATCGGCTGGCATAGCTGGAGAATGGCGCTGGAAAAAGCGGGAAACCGCCAGCCATCTCACGGCTTCCTCCGGGCCGTAGGCCTCCCTGTCAGCAAACAAGGAGACCATGGCAGAGGAGAGCAGGGCGATGTTGTTGACCGCCGTCGCGGATTGTCGGCCTAACATCCGTTAGGCCGACAATCTGCTTCTGGAGGCGGTCGGGGGGCAGCGGCTTTTCGTTAGGGCGCCATCCGGCGCCCGGACAGAGAAGCGCTGCCAGTGGAGGCTCCAGGCGAGGGATCCCCCTCGCTTACCGGAGCCTTCAGGGTAGAAGGGTCCCCACCTGCAGCAGTAAACAAGTGCTGCACAGGCGGGAACAAGGGGTAACCCGCCGGGAAGCAGATATGGTGCGAAAGCACTCGCCCTGCATATCGTCAGATACGGGGGCGAGAGGCGGGGCCGGCATGGGAAACCCTTTGATGGCCGCCGCCTCACCCATGATCTCCCCGCGACGGTGGCGGTTGTAACCCGAGAGCGGGAAAAACCGGACGCCGAGTCGCCGTCCATGGAGGCGTCGTCGTCGGCGTCGATGATGCCATCGCGTCAGGTCCACCGCAGGGGAAAAGAAGAGATGCCTGGAGAGGATCCCCTCTTCAGGCAGCTCCCGGCAGGCGACACAGGAGACGGGGGCCGCCATAGCAGCCTCGGCGTGGTCGGTGCCGAGGCACACAGAGCACGCCAAGTGCCCGTCACCCGGTGCCAGGGAGGCGGGACAGGAGGCGCAAAGGAGTCCTGAAAAGGACCTAGCTCCAGGAGCGCTCTCAGGTGGCCCTGAAAAGGGGCCGTTTGTCCGCGGCCTCGCCCGAGCCGCTGCCACCGGCTCGGGAGATCCGTGTTTAAGTCTTCATCTTCTTCTTAATAGTAGTTCTCAATTTCTCGCTGATAAGCACAAGTGCTGAAAGAAAAGGGAGGATGAGCGACGGTATACACCGCGTTATATAGACACGATACCGTGGGAAATGTGGGCGGTGCCCACGCTGATAGGTGCATAGTTTGAATTTTCAGCGCGCGCCAGCGCGCGCACGGGACAAGCCCATAAGGCGAAGCCTAGACGGCGTAGCCTACATGAAATAGAACAGCTGGTTGCACGGACTCTGGAGACTCAAGGTAGACAATCGCCTCTGATAGATTGAAGTCTTTGGAGACGTACGCTTCACACGCACACGCACTCTCACACAAACAGGCAGACAGATAGACAGACACACACACACACACCACTCCATCGCTCTCAACGCCAATCGGTGATCCGCTAAAAAATAGTAACGCACAGTGACTTTGATGAGTAACTTTAATCTGTTTACTGGTTTGGAAATAGTAACGCATTAGATTACTCGTTACTGAAAAAAGTGGTCCGAGACCAGTAGCGCATTACGTAGTAACGCGTTACTGGCATCACTGGCCACAAACAGCTCATATTATGTGGCTGGATCTGGACTGGAAGGATAATGGGAGTTAGAAAGGGCGTGTAGCGCTTTTGCCTTCTCACACAGCGACACAGGTTTGTGGCTCTAAGTGTCGCGATTTCAGTTTCGATATGCATATTGTTACAGCCCTTACAGACCAGTGTGGTGGAGAACTGAGAGGGGACTGGGGGGTGTTCCAACTGGGTAAAAGCAAACTGGGGTTGAACAAGGTCTCTTGATAGGAGAATACCCAACTCTGAACCCTTTTACAGATAATTTAGGTGTGTTTCCTAACCCAGTATACATGTGCTTCGTCTATTTGAAACGTAGGACTGGGTTTCCCAAGAGATTATGTGGATGGTACTGCAGGAGCATCTGTCTCGCGTTGCTGGTATGAAATGCTTGCCCTGGTTGCAGCTTTCACTTCACAGCAGCAGGAGTTGGTTGGGCTTGAAGTGCCGAGACAGCTTGTACACAACCCAAACCCTGTCTGGCTTCATGTGGTATGAGACTGCAACCCATTACCTGGAAGGCAATAGGATAGGGGAGAGGACTAACAAACCAACTCCAAAACTCCAGAAATCAGAAATGGTGGAAGGTTGGGCTTGGGGCTAGCATCCCCAACTCGCAAAATCCTACATGCTACGGAAACGTCGCTGAAAACTAAAAAATCCCAATGTCTTGGAAAGGAAGACTCTTCAACGTCCCAAGCTAAAGAAAAAATGACGACGCACATGAAAAACCGCAAGGAGACAGTGCGTCCGAAGCTTCTTCTGACCCCTAGACGACCCACCCCCATAGTAACGTGGAACGTGAGGACCATGTATGCAGGAGGAAAGACAGCAGTGATAGCGGAGGAGATGAGGAGGTACAATCTCTCTCTCCTTGTTCTGGGTGAAACCAGATGGCTTCAGACAGGGCAGGTCAAGCTGGCGAGCGGAGAGTCCATACTGTACTTCGGGCACCCAGATGAATCTGCACCACATACAGAAGGAGTAGCATTCATGCTTTTCAAAGAAGCACAGAGGGCCCTTATCAGCTGGGAACCCATCAACTCAAGGATCATCACAGCCAGATTCCATACTACACACAAGAAAAAAAAACTCCAGGTAGTACAATGCTGCACCCCCACCAACGACGCAGCCGATGAAACCAAGGATCACTTTTACAACCGACTATACCACATACTTCAGGCCAAGAAAGAAAAGGACATAATAATCCTGATGGGAGACATGAATGCCAAGATAGAAGGAAACAACAATCGCTACGAACTGGTAATGGAAAGACATGGATTAGGATCCATCAACGAAAATGGAGAAAGATTTGCAAGCAGCTTGTGCAGACAACAACTTGGTCATCGGTGGGTCCATTTTCCAACACAAGGACATCCATAAAGCAACTTGGGTTTCTGCTGACCATACCACCAAAAATTAGATTGACCACATCTGCATAAGCCAAAGGTTTAGGCATTCATTGCTGGAGGTCAGAGTTAGAAGAGGAGCTGATGCTGGATCTGACCATCACCTGGTTACAGCAAGGATTCAGCTGAAACTGAAATGCATGAAACCCAGACAAGGAAGTGTCAAATTCAATGTACAGCAATTTCAGGATATAGGCACATCGGAATTCTACCAAGTCACATTACACAACCAGTTCCAAGCACTACAATTACTACAACACCAGGAAGCAGAAACCCCAAGATCACTGGAGGATACGTGGAAAGGTCTGAAAAGCATTTGGAAAGAGACATGCGAAGAAGTGGTAGGGAGAAGGAAAACAAACATCAAACCCTGGCTATCCACCGAAACTATCATGAAAGTGAGCGAGAGAAGGGGGAAGAAAGAGGTACTAAACAGAAGTAAAACCAGAGCAACAAAGGCAACAGCGCAGAAGGAATATCAAGCAGCAAACAAAGAAGTGAAAAAAAGTGTCAGAAGAGACAAAAAAAGTACATTGAGAATCTAGCACAACAGGCAGAGGAAGCAGCAGGAAAGAAGAACCTCAAGGAACTCTACCTTACAACAAAAAAGCTCACAGGCAAGTTAAAACAAACTCAAGTACTCAAGTACACTCACAGGGAACCCTCCTCACAACCAAGGAAGACCAACTAAAGAGGTGGACGGATCACTTTAGAGTACTGCTTAACAGACCCCCCTCTCAAATAACAGCAGAGATCCCACCAGCCGCAAACCTGTTGGAGATAAACTGCAAACCCCCCCACCAAGACTGAAATAAAGAAGGCCATCAAGGCCCTGAGAGGAGGCAAGGCAGAGGGGCCGGATGAGATACCGGCCAAAGCCCTCAAAGCAGACATCGAAACCTCCACCAACATGCTTCATCATCTCATGCTAATCATCTGGGAGGAAGGAGATGTCCCGCCAGATTGGAGAGATGGCAACATTATAAAGATTCCAAAGAAGGGGAGGGTAACAACTAACCCTCAGGGAGGGTAACAACTACAGAGGAATAATGCTTCTTTCAACACCAGGGAAGGTGCTTAACCGCATTATACTCGAGAGACTCCAGAAGGCGGTGGATGAGAAACTGAGGGAAAACCAGGCCGGCTTCTGGAACAGTAGATCCTGTGGAGACCAAATAGCCACCCTCAGGATTATCATCGAACAATCCATCGAATGGAACTCTCCTGTCTTGGTAAATGTCATAGACTTTGAAAAGGCTTTTGACAATGTGGATCGGGAGATGCTGTGGATATTACTGGGGCACTATGGCATCCCACCAAAGTTCATCAGCATCATCAAGAACACTTACCATGGGATGCAATGTCAAGTTCTCCATGGAGGATGCGTATCAGTGGCATTTGAGGTCCTGACTGGGGTGTGGCAGGGCTGCATGCTTTCACCCTTCCTCTTCCTCCTCTGCATAGACTGGACTATGAAACAGGTAGCCAACAACAGCCGAACCGGCATACAGTGGAGCCTGACTGAACAGCGAGAGGATCTGGATTTTGCTGATGATTTGGCACTGCTTGCACACACCCACTAACAGATGCAGGTCAAATCACACAAACTAGAGATAACTGCTGCTCCGCTCGGGTTCAAAATCAACTCATCAAAAACCAAAGTAATGCGAATCAACAACAAGAACAACACACCAATAACCATGGATCAAAACCAGCAAGAGGATGTAACCAGTTTCACATACCTTGGGAGTGTAATTAATATAGAAGGAGGATCGGATGAGGATGCCAAAGCCAGAATTGGGAAAGCAAGGACAACAATTAACATCTTAAATAAAATCATATCACTCAAGACCAAACTAAAAATGTTCAACTCAAATGTCAAATCCACTCTATTTTACGGATCCGAAACCTGGAAGAAAACCACCAACATACTCAACAAACTACAGACATTCAGCAACCGCTGTTTACGACGCCTCCTGGGAATCTAGTAGCCCAACACCATCTCAAATGCCGACCTGTAGGAGCTCACCAAACAAGAACCAATAGAGACCCAAATCAGGAGGAGAAAATGGAAATGGATAGGCCACACACTAAGAAGAAAAAAGAAATCATTTACAAAGCAGGACCTAACATGGAACCCACAAGGCAAGAGAAAGAAGGCCACCTGGAGAAGAACCACAGAGCAGGAGATGAAGACGAAAGGGCTGACATGGCAACAACTGGATTGGAAGGCACAAGACAGAAGAGGAGGGAGGGGTTTCATCGATGGCCTATGTTCCCTAGGGAACTTAAAGGCCTAACTAACTAACTGCAGGAGCACGCATGCTCTAGCCTCTGAGCAATCTGTTCCCAACACACCTGGTGCCAGTGGCACCATATAGGCTTAAGCTTTCCTCTCACTATGATATGGCACAAATCTGGGCCGTTTCTATAGCAACAATACTGCTTCCCAATGGCGAGTCTCATCAATAGAGTGTTTGTGTGTGCTTACACATAGAGGTCTGTGTGATGTGCCTGGGCAGTAGTACTTTTGTGTGATGCTTGAAGCTAGTGCATGCTTCATGCTCGTGCTTGCTATTCTTTGCTTTCAGCTATTGCCGCAAGCTTGCCCTCTTTGCAGGGGTTGGAAATAGGAGCCGAGTGCATCAGACTCCCGCATTCCCTCCCCATGGCCACACGTGGGCCTGGATACCTTGCGGGTGCAGGCTAAACTGTAGGGGCTCTTGGAGCACCCCAGAGAGAAGGCATGAAGGCCCATCATGTGTGGATATGCCCTGCGTCACTCGACCACTGTCCAAGCTATGGGCAAATAGCGAAAGCAGATCAGGCCAAGCCTTGGATGCCAAAACATCTAGGAGAAGGTCACTCTGAACAAAAACCACAGGTGCTGCCTTCGCCTGGCTCCATACTGGATGATGCCGGAAGGTAGTCAAGGAAAGGGCAGATAAAGGCTTATGCCCCCAAATTGCCAGAGTAAGGCTGCGAGGAGTTGTGCCCCACAGCTCTTATATTATGCACATTGTAAAGTTGAAGTATGGTGGTATGGCGGTCAAATCCTCACAAATCCGTAGTCCTCAGAAATCCCACGGCAGATGCCGGAGCTGGTCTCCCCCATTCGGGGCAGAATGACAACTGGTACCAAAACCTGGAATAGGGGGTTCAGTCTGACCAAGGCGCACCATCTAATGTAATCATGTGTTGATGGTAAACACCATAGTGAGAGAGGAAGCAAGGCTTGCAGAGCTAGGACACTAAGGAAAGGGGAGTATAGATCTTGGGAGTCCAGGAGCACAGAGTGTATTGCAGAGTGGGAAGTTACAAATTCATCACCTCTGCAACAAGGTTGGTCTTAAGCTAAATGCCAAGAAAACCAAGGTAATCACAATCCAAACATCCGCCCGCACCATCCACCTCTAATGACAGCAGGAGGCATTGCTCTGAAAGAAGTCAATGACTTCAAGCACATGGGCTAATGGGTTAACTCATCACAGCAAGACCTTAAAGGGAGTAAGGCGCTCCCCGGAAACATCAAGCTTCTAAACTTCTGGAGCTAAGACCGTGGGGTCTGTTATCTTGTATGGCTGTGAAACGTGGACCCTGAAGTCTCTGGATGGTGGCTACACCAGACTTCTTTGTGCCGTACTTAACATCGGCCAGAACGAGGTTGATGATGCCGTTCCGGCCACAAACGTCCAGCCATTGTTTCTCCTGGAAGTAGCTCTCCTTGATCGTATAGACCCACGTTGGTGTGTCATCAACACACCTGGCCTTGTTTTTGATGTCCGTGACCAGCTCGCCATAATGTTGTGAGTAACTGCCCCACGACGCCATGTACCCTTCTGGTGCCGAAAGGTAGCTGTAGCGCCCTCATGGGGTGATGAAGGTCGTCTTGTGGCAGTCATCCTCATGCAGTGGGACGCTGTGGTAGCCGTTCCAGGCGTCAAACACAGTCTTGCGTTACCCAATGGGCACCTGTCTCGGCTGGTGGAATGGGGATTGCGTGTGGTGGGTCTCATGGAACGCATTGTTGTCCAGGGCCTGGAAGTCGACGTTGCGCCGTGGCTTGCCATTCTTCTTTGCGCAGATCCCCATGTGGTGACACCACATCACCGGCGTGCCAATGGGTACCTTCTCCAGCACGCCAAGACAACCTTCGGGCGTCATTTCTGTGCCAGCAAACCTGACGACTGCGGCCCTGATAATCCGTATTCTCTCATCGTTTGCAGCCCTCATGGTCATGGATACGGGAATAAGGTGCTCTGTACTCCGGCCCATCTGTTGGGCGACCCTGACGCCGCTCAGGCAGCTCTGGCGCCCTGTGTCAGCCATGGTAGGCAGGGTCACAGCGCGGTAGCGTTTCCGAAGGTCAAGGCCTAGTGCTTTGTAATCATCACGTTCGATGGTGAGGGTTAGGCAGATGTACAGCTGTGGGTTGGACGGACGCCTCGTCCACTTGTCACACATGTCGTCGTACAGAGGGGTTAGCGAGGGGAAGCGTGTGTAGCGTGTCGCTCGCGCTGGTTATGGTGTGCTTGCACAGCTCGACGAAGACGGCCATCTGCTATTCGTTGCACACCCCGTCTGTCTCCTTGGGTGGGGGACTAGGCCCCGTCCGTCTCCTCGGGTGGGGGACTAGGCAACCAGCCACCCAGGCAGGCCTGGTTGAGGTGTTTCTGATGGCCGCAATTTTTGTTGTAGCCTGCCTCGCCGTAGTAGATGCATGTCCCCTCAGGCTTGGTTCTTGGTTTCTCTGGCCTGGCGCCTCCTCTGGTGCGGACGTCCTGCTATCCCCGTTGATATGAGCTACGCATCGCACACACACACACGCACGCTGCGTGCGTGCGTGCGTGTGTGTGTGTGTTGCGCTGGAGCGACGGCAGCAGAGAGAGCATGTGGGAGACTCTACGTTATCGCCAGAGAACTAAACCCACGGGGAGGTCCGAGCAGCTCGAGCGCTACAACGCATCGCCTGCTGAACGCATCGCGCTCAGCAGGCGTGATGCTGAGCGCTTTCCAGACTCCTTGGCCTCAATATACTCTATTGTGTCCTTCAATGGCATATCCTGATCGAGCTGTATTTCTTGCTCCGCTATGCCGCGAGCGATCACGCCGCGCAGTATTTCCTCCTTGAGGTCATTGACTTGGTCCCACCCCACCTTAGTGCATGCCAACCAGGCGTGAAGCGAGCGTGAAACGATCGTATGGGCTCCTCATGTCCCTTCGCATGTTAAATAGGGCCACCCGAGCTACCATGGTGCTCTCCGCATGGACGGCGAGTGCTCTCATGGCGGCGAGGATATCTTTTTCATCATTGTCCACTAAGCTCCTGCCCGCTGCGCAGGTGAGGTATTTTCTCAGATCCTCCTCGCAGCACTCTAGCAGTTGTGTAACAACGTCGGACCCAATGAATTTAGTGCCCCTCTTGTACTCACCCCAGCGGGTTAGGAAGTATGACCAGGTCTTGGCCGTCCCGGCCAATGCTATGGAGGGGCTTGAGTTTCTCACTTGAGCATTTGCGCACGCTGCAGCTTGTGTGGTGCCGTGTATGTTCGGCATGACCACCCCCACTGCTGCCTCTGCATGCGTGGCTCCATAGTTACAATCCTCGATAGAGCAATGCACACTCATCCTTGGTATCACGGTCCTTTATTTTATTTTATTTGTTTTTGATGGTATACACGCTGGTATATTCAGGTTCCCGGGCAATGTTACTCGTTAATATACTCATGGTCGATTCACGTATTTATCTGTGTTACTTTCTGACGCTGGCGACTTCTGCTTGGCTTCATCCAGGTGTTTGATTATAGATAAGAAAAAACATTCCATTTGTTCACTTACTTTAATGAATGATAGCAGTGAAATGACAATAATCAAACATGTCATGAGCGGCAGAAAGTGCCGGTATGTTTATATTGTAACAGAGTTATCCACTTCCTGTTTCGCTACGTGCAACAGCATAAAAGGACCGTAGTGCAATATTACCTAGATCCAAGATTAGGTTCAGCTTGATTCATCATTTGTTCCTACTGATTCAGCTAACAATCTTGTGGCTGATTGACTTATGATCACCAAATTGGTGATGATTGTATATGCCTCCTGATCCTGTAGATCCAAAATCCGAAAGATCTAATTATTCCTGACCGAACACTCGGGCCAGCATCTGTCAGCAGCTATGGTCATTTCACTGCTGGACTTTCCTCCATGGGCTGGGCTACCAGTCTCTGCTGCTAAACTGGATTCAGAATATTGTTGCATGCATGTGGTTCAACCAACGTAAGTGAGCAATCAACCCCACACTCCACCACTGCCTGTAGCTGACTGCATTGAAATTCCTGTTGCTGGCATTGAGGCTAGTCTCGGCTGCTACACCAACCCAGATCACATCTAACACCAGCCATGTCCTTGTTTTTAGGATTGCTAAGGCTATGCTACTTTACGGACCAGGTTGCACAGCATTTTTTTGTAGCTACTCCAATTTGGCTTGCATGCGTTAGAAACGTCTGCTAAATAACTAATTGTAACATGTATGTTAACTCAATTTTTTTACCCTGTGTTTCGTCTCCAGCTGTTTGTGATTTTACAGGTCTAGATAATAAGGGGTAGTCTTGGAGAGTTTCCCTTGTATAGTCCCTTCTAAAGGCTTGTAACACTTTTTGGTGTTGATCATATGTAAATGCTTGGGAAGTGTCCTTGAATTGTTGTTATGGTAATGTTTGGGGAGTTGTGGGACAAAAGAAATATTTGTATTAAAAAATACAAATATTTATTTCAAATACTTATATGCAAAGACAGAGAAAGGCAAACCGACATACTCACACAAAGACTCTAATGAATGGTAAAATCTTTTCAGAGACCTTCAATGTGTCTTGAATGTGTAGAGAATTTTCAGTCCTAGCCATGATGATACCCGATGTACAAACTGATCAACTGCAGAAAAGTAAAAGTTCATATATATATAACCTTTAATACAGGCTTGAGGCCCAAAAGGCAAACATAACATTTCATACAACAATAAATTAAATATAAAAAAAAGTTATTTAGTTATTCCACGAAACAATGTTATTCAATGTCTTACTAAATGAATTGACAATCACAATAAGTACTTTTTTTTTTCCTCCATAATGTCATGTCATGTGTATAAGGCAGACTACATTTGTCTCTAAAGATAATGAAGTATGCTTCCTATAAACCTAGGGACAGTTGAATTATCGATCCAGGAATAGGATAGTAAAGCCCTGTAATGAGTTACCCAGGTAACTGTTGCAGTCTAGTAAGATGTACGAGTTTAACATAAAATCAGAGCAACGGGTATAAGTAGAATAGAGCAGAACACGAAAGGGTGTTGAAACTAGTTCAAAAACTTCTCCTGCTCTGCTTCCTCCCCCTACGTTTCTCCGCCATTAACGAGTGTTGCATTTCATGCACCTGAGATCAAGAGGTAAGATTTATTCCTCAAACAACTCAGGGGAGAGATGCCCTGTTTTCTCACTATTACTAAAATAATAGTGGAATGCACCCAAAACAACTGTAAAATCCGAATAACAGATTTTTAGTTTTCTACCCTGCTGCAATCTCAGGTCCTTATATGTTTACAAAAACAAAGTAACAGCAACACCAAGAGCTGTGGAGCATGACGGCCATGTCCGAAAAGGTTACAATTCCTGGACACCCATCTTTTTCTTTCTAAGTTTGACAAAAAGGGGAACAGTTATCCTTGATGTGGTATCCCCATGGTGCAAGCAGTATCCCAGCTTGTTCAGCCAGTGAGGTTGGCTCATAGTATTAGCTTATAAGCCCATTCATTTTTTTCAACAGGGATCTTAGCTGGCCCAGGAAAGCACCACACCCAACTGGTCCCACTGCATGTTCCACTTGTGCCAGCCCCATGCAAGTCAAGTCAAGTTCATTTTTGCGTCTCCCATGGAAGAAATTTGGTTGAGTAACAGGGTACTGCTGCCTATGGAACATACAGAGACAACAAGTCATAAAGAAAGTATAACATCCAACATAGAAAGAAATAACTGGGAACCTGATAGGGACCAGAGTGCAAGATGATCTGAGCTGTGCAATTTGCCCTACCTATACTCAAAAATCAAAAGTACAGCGCTAGTAGACATTAAAATGCAGTTCACAATAAAGTGCTGGTGTATATTAAAGTGCTAGTACATATTAAAAAGTGCTGGTACAAATTAAGTTAAAAGTACAGTTCAAGTACACATTTAAAGTGCAGTGCACAATAAAGTGCTGGTGCATATCAAAGTGCTTGTACGTACACATAAAAAAGTGCTGGAACAGATTAAACTGCTGGTACATATTACAGTGCTGGTGCTTATCAAAGTGCTACATAGCACATTAAGGAGCTGATTGACTGTGTACAATACACAAAACCTCCCTACATTTGCTCATTAATGAGCTTGACTGACAATGGGACAAAGGAATTTTTGAACCGGTTGTGTTTACATAAGGAGACTCTGTACCTTCTCCCTGAGGGCATTAGTGAGTAGTTGTTGTTGAGAACATGGTAACTGTCGTTTAGAATATTTTTTGCCTGAGTGATGACAGCCCGGTCCACTAGCTGCAATGGGAGGTTCGCCAAACCTTGCACCCTTCCAAGACTTGCCATGCTTAGGCATTTGAGATGTGTATATACAAGGTCATGTCTTAATATTGGTTAGCCATCTTGGATGATCACCTCTTATTTTCCCATGTAAATCAAATTGTAGTGTAGTCATAAAACATTCATTCATGAAAGATGACATCTCTCTTGTTTTCAATGTCCAATGATAAAGGAAAGCTGTTCTTCTGGTTAAAGGTGCTACACTTTCATCCAAAATTGGGATTTAGAGTGTGGGATGCATCCAGAAATGCATCCTCCCCTATGGGAGCACAGGGAGACATTGGTACAATATATTTAGCGTGCACCGTCTACACCCCATCTCGCCATTTGGATTCACCAATTGCAACCATCCCAGACTGTGTACAATTCAGGGTGTCTGTAATATTGTGTGCCGCCTTACCATGCATTCACACCGAATGCGAATTTGTCGCCTGAGTTTGCTCACGTGAGTAGTCAAACTTTACTCGCGGGAGTGATTTGCGCAAGTTTGCGAATTTACTCGCACAAGTGGAGGAGGAGGGGCTTCCTCTTGTGAATGCCAAAGCTTCTTTTCCCAAATTCCTTCTAAACCATTACCAAGAAAACCACCACTGCAAGTCTTTTTTTTAGTGGAAGTATCAGAGACGTCGGAGCACCCGACACAGTCGTTTAGGATTCATAATGTCATACGGAGGCGAACACAGCTTTTGGCCGTGTTCGATAAGATATTCTAGAACACTCCGGGTGTCCGGGAGCTCCAGTGGGTGATCTGGTGGGAGCTCTGGCAGGAGCTCTGGAGTCCGCAAACGGGCACTATCCATTTCTACTCCATGTTGCGGTTCAAACTGGACATCAGGGATTCAAAGCCAAAGTTTCCTTCCGCCAATTCTTTCTCAACCATGGTCGCGATAACCACCGCTACCAGACTTTAATTATTGTGGAAGGACAAGAAACGTTGGAGAACCCAACGCTTGTTTAGGATTCCTAATATCATCCGGAGGCGCACACAGCTTTTGGCGTGATATTATATATTATAATATATAGATGTCTATATATTATATTATATTATATAGATATAGCACCGCTCCGGGAGTCCGCAAACGGCAACAGTAATTTTCTCCTCCATGTCGGGTTCACTCTGGCCTTCAGGGAGTGAACGCTGACTGGCTGTCACGACCAAACCTCAAGCGAAATTCGCGGAAAAGTCCAGATATTTAATCTTGTGCAAAGTGTTTGCACAAATAGAATCACGCGAAATCCATGCAAGTATAATTTGCGCGTACCAGGGCGTTCATGCCACGCCATTCATCGATTCGCGCCGCAAGTTTTTCTCGCAAAAGTTTTGCCTCTAAACGTGTCTTTGCATTGACTTTGTATGGATTCGCGCTGCCCCTTCTTTTACCGTGTGAACGCAGAGATAGATAGATAGATAGACACTTTATTGATCCCTTGGGAATGCCCCTTCAGGAAAATTCAAAATTCCAGCAGCGGTAGTACAGGCAAGACACAAAAACAAGCAAGAAAAACTAAAGCTAAAATGCATCAAGACATGGTATAAATAAATACATTTTAAAAAGAAGCAGCAGCAGCAGATGTTAGCAGCAATTATTATATCTTATTTGTGTTCTTGTTTAATAAATGGAGTGTGTAGCAATAAATAAATAAATAAATAGATTATGCAAGCTCGATCAGTCTATCCTATTTCGATTTCTCTTTATCCACTGTACTCCTCCTGCTGCCCCCCCCTCCTCCCTCCAAGTGCGGAGTTCTGGAGTGTGATGGCACGATGGACGAAGGAGTTTTTTAGTCTGTTGGTGCGGCATCTGGGGAGGAGCATCCTGTCACTGAAGGAGCTTCTTTGGTTGCTGATGACAGTGGGCAGAGGGTGGCTGGTGTCATCCAGGATGGCCAGAAGCTTCTTTGTGGTTCTCTTCTCTGCCACTGTCACCAGACAATCCAGCTTGAAGCCGACCACAGAGCCAGCCCGCCTGATGAGCTTGTCAAGCCTGGAGGAGTCCATCTTAGTTGTGCTGCCTCCCCAACACACCAGTTTAAAAAAGGATGCTGGCGACCACCGACTAATAGAACATTGACAGAAGTTTACTACAGATATTAAAAGATCGCAGCCTCCTTAAAAAATACAGTCTGCTTTTGCCTTTCTTGTAGAAGTGGTCGGTATTGATTGCCCAGCTCAGATTTTTGTCAAGCCATACTCCAAGGTAATTGTAGTTGCCCACGGTTTCCACCCCTACCCCATCGATGTCCACTGCTTGGGGGTGTGGCCTTGACTTCCCAAAGTCTATCACCAGCTCTTTGGTTTTTGATGTGTTGAGCTGCAGGCTGTTTGCATGGCTCCAGGTGGCAAAGTCCGGTACTCCTCCTCTTGGTCCCCCCTTACACACCCCATGATGGCTGTGTCGTCAGCAAACTTCTGAATGTGGCACGATTCAGAGTTATGGCTGAAGTCTGAGGTGTATAAGAAGAGGGGCCAGCACCCTCCCCTGAGGCGCCCCAGTGCTGCTGATTAAGATGTCCGATGTGGTGTCCTTTAATCGAACAAACTGTGGTCTGTCTGTGAGGTAGTTGGTGATCCAAGTTATCAGGTGGGGGTCCACTTGCATAGCTTACAGTTTGTTTTGTAGTATGAGGGGCTGGATTGTGTTGAAGGCACTAGAGAAGTCCAGGAAAACACCCCGACTGTGCCCGCCCCCTTGTCAAGATGTGAGTGGGCCCGGTGTAGGAGATACAGGATGGTATCCTCCACACCAACCCCTGTCCGGTAGGCAATCTGTAGTGGGTCCTGAGCGTGCTGCACCTTAGGCCTGAGGTGTCTGAGAAGGAGCCGCTCCAGGGTCTTCATCAGATGTGATGTAACCGGTCGGAAGTCATTCAGCTCGCTAGGTCGGGTTTTCTTTGGAACCGGAACTATGCAAGATGTCTTCCAGAGGGTGGGCACACTACCTAGTTGTAGGCTGAAGTTGAAGACGTGCTGAAGCGGCTCCCCAAGTTCAGCAGCGCAGGTCTTCAATAGGCGTGGGCACCCGTTATCTGGGCCCGCTGCTTTCTTTGGGCGAAGTTTCCTCAGTTCTCCTCTGACCTGGTCAGCAGTAATAATGCAGGGAGGAGGGTCCACTGGGGTGTTTGAGGAGAGATTGGTAAGAGGGGGGTGGAGAGCGGTGTCCAGTGGTGAGGGGAAGGGGGGATCACATGACCGTGGTGAAAGTGAGGGTGCCATTATGTTGGTGCCTTGGCTGGGTGGGAGGGGGGGTGGTTGGTCAAACCTGTTGAAAAAGATGTTAAGCTGATTTGCCCTCTCCACAGTCCCCCCCTCTGTACTGTTTTTAGCTTTGTGGCCTGTGATGATTTTCACACCATCCAAGACCTCCCTCATATTGTTCTCCATCAGTTTGTGCTCCACCTTTCTCCTGTAGCTCTCCTTCGCCTCCTTCAAGCACTGTTTCAGCTCACACTGTGCTGTGTTAATCGCCTCCTTGTCCCTGCTCTTGAAGACTGCCTTCTTCATATTAAGGAAAGTTTTGACGTCACACGTCACCCAAGGCTTGTTGTTTGGATAGCAGCGAACAGTCCGAGTAGGGGCGACTACGTCTGTGCAGAAGTTTAGATAGTCTGTCAGGCAGTGTGTCAGCCCCTCTATTTCCTCACCGTGCAGGCTCTGCAGTACACTCCAGTCTGTGGTTTGGAAGCAGTCTCTGAGGGCATCCTCCGCTTCTGGAGACCATCTCCTAAAGGAGCGTGTTGTGACTGCCTCTGCACTAGGGGGGTGTATTGTGGCTGCAGGTAAACCAGGTTGTGGTCCGACTTCCCAAGTGGAGGGAAGGGGGTGACCCTGTATGCATCCCTTACATTTGCATACAGGAGGTCAATTGTCCGGTTGTTTCTAGTGGGGCAGTCCACAAACTGGTAAAAAGCAGTAGTAGTAGAGTAGAATCCAGGGTGGCATGGTTAAAATCACCGGAAATTAAGAAGAAAGCCTCAGGGTGTAGAGTCTGAAGCCTTGCTGTGACAGTGTGAATCTTGTCACAGGCAGTGGCTGCATCGGCTCTCGGAGGAATGTAAACACACACAGCGATCACGTGACTGAACTCCCTCGGTACATAGTATGGCGGGAGGCTGACAGCTAGTAGCTCTAGGTCCCGGCAGCATGAAGCCTTCTTCACAGAGATATGTCCTGGGTTACACCAGCGAACGTTGACACATATTATCAGCCCCCCACCTTTGCTCTTACCGCTTTTGTGTCTCTATTGGCTCTCACCGCGCTGAAACCCGGCAGGTCCACGTTAGTATCTGGGATGAGGGGGGTAAGCCACGTCTCTGTGAATATTAGCAGGCTGCTCTCCCGGTAGATCCGCTGGTTAGTTAAGGCCGTTAGCACGTCAACCTTAAAACGCCTCAGATTGTCCGCTAGCCTAGCTTTTAGCTTACGCCAGCCTTACAGACCCGATATGCCCTCCTCAGCGCTGCCGGTATACGGTGCCGTACGCCAGCTTGTATGCTTGTTTTCAGAGCCAACAACTCTTCTCTCGAATAAACAAGAGAACTGGTGTGTGACTTCTCTTTAAAGTGCGTCATATCCATGGATATATATATTAAAACACCCTACTCCTGCACAAGGTTAAAGGAGTAGCAAACATTAAGAAAAGAAAGTTAAAAACAACACAGTACTACGGAGCAACTGGACAGGCTGCCGTCACGCACAGCGCCCGAGTGATTCTGTAGCATGCAAGGAGCCAGACATGGTCCCCTCAATCCCATCTTTTCATTCATCAGCCTCTACTTATCTTATAGCCATTCATACATGGATGCAAAGAACCCTATAGATAAGAGAAGGTTCAGTAATCCGTCTTCATGAGTGAGTGGCAGTGAGATAGTCAATGGCCCAGGAGGTAGAGCGAGTTGTCTGGCAATCAGAAGGTAGCTGGTTCAAACCCCGGCATCTTTTAGCTAAGGGCCGAGGTGTCCCTGTACAAGACACTTAGGCCCAATCCCATTTCTACCCCTTACCCCTTCCCCTTGTTTTGAAGGGGGAAGTGGAAGGGGGAAGGGGGAAGGGGAAGGGGGAAGGGGGAAGGGGGAAGGGGGAAGGGGGAAGGGGAAGGGGTAAGGGGTAGAAATGGGATTGGACCTTAACCTTAACTGCTTCCGTTGAGCTTGCAGTTGCCATGCATGATTGTGAGGCAGAAATTGTATGCCCTTTGTGCGGCCACTGTTCTTAAAAGTCCATTTACCATTTGTGGGAGACTCTTTGCATGAGACCAGTCTTTTCCCTGTAAATCAAATGAATGCAAAGCACCTTCCTGTTCTTCTCCGTCTGCAGATTTCCATCCAAAGTGTGTCTTTCAACGCAGGTTACATTGTCTAAAATCAAAGCATTCAAAGCTAGCATTTGAAACGCTTGTTGCAGTGCTACAAAATCTACAGCCTTTATATGGATCAGAGTTTCAGAACATTAAGATTGTACTTCCCCATCAGGGTTAATATTTAGCATGCTAACAAGACGGTGCTCACAAAACAAAATGGAAGCAATAGAATACAATGAGATACATACATACGTAGGCCTACAATATATATATACATACTATCAGGTGTTGCTTTGAGTTTGCTTTGCCAACAAATCGGCAGTCATGCATCAAATACCGGCCCGAGAGCAATGATGCTATCTGGGTCGGTAACATGATTGCCATCTGCTATTGCGCTGTGTCCTCTAGCAAGGTGCCTCATTGATAGTGCAGCCTCAGTTTTATGCTATGACAAAAGCTCATGTTTGAGATCTTTAACCAAACTAGCTTAACAAGCGCGTCTACATTTATACACGTTCAAGTCTAAAATAAGGTGGATTCAGAAACGTTTTATTTATTTTTTACAGATTCCATAGATCCAAGAGAAAAATGTGAATGTGCCTTTATTAAATGAAAAATAACTTAAATGAAATAATAAATAATGCATGAAAGTTTAAATAATTATAACACCGAAAAATGTATTTGTGGATCTCACAATTGTATGGATATTAAAGGGACACATTATGAAGAACAGCTAGAAAATCTACGTGTGAGAATCGACTACAGCGCTGCTGCGCGGTAGTTCGGACATTTAATGTGCACATATATCACATATATGGAAAGCGTTGATATGTTGGTCACGTCGGCTGGCTGTTGACCCAGACCAAATGGAGTACCCGGCTACACCACCACAAGCATGCACACTGAGAAACGGTAGCGAGAAGGAGTGATTTTGTTTTTGGTCATACATTTTGTAATATTGTCTAAATATGGGATTTGAAAGCCAATGACCACACTCAAAGCACAGAGCAAACTCATTTTGTCTATATATACGCAAAACTTGTCAAACCCACACCCACATATTATAGTAAAAAATATTCTGCGGGTTCACTATCCCTTACATTTCAAAAGATAAATAAACCTTGAACTGCCCTTAGAATAGATATGCATGTTATTGATCTATTTGTTATTTTACGAAATAAGTGCATCACAAAACATTATTGATGTTTTTCTAAAGCAAATGATAAAGCCATGAAAACAATTAATATAATGGTTCGTTTGAAATGATGACATTAAGCAGGGCACGCAAATCGAATATTTGCTCTTTATACTAAATATGGACCTTCCTTGAAATACATATCTCCCTGTAATAGGCCTAATGTGGTAGCCCGCAGAGATATAAAAACAATGATATGTTTTCAGGATCCAAGGAGTTATTGTAAACCATAAACACCCAGAATGATCCATAAGCAAAAGAGCAAAAGAGGAGATAAATAAGAAGAAAAGCAGAAAGTGACTCCAATTCGGGTTGTCACGGACGTTTTTACAGAATACTGCCATCTGGTGGCCAACATAATGAAGTGGAAATAGTATTGGCACAAACTATTGGACCATATATCTGATTCAGAGGGGCAAACCTGAATATTTCTGGACATGTACATGATCATTGGATTTAATGTAAGAAAAAATCCATTGAAAAATGGCTAGGGTAATGAATACAGATGAATATAAGGGCTGCATTACAGTAAAATTCATGATTCATTCAGGAATTCATACCTCATCATATTGACTTCTACTACTGATCTACTTTTTCGATTTTCAATACGTGCAAATAAACCAAAATATTGTCATATTATCCACGTTGTGATCTAAGGACAGAAATATATTATTTTTTTTAAGACGTCATTATGTCCATATAACCCACTTTAAAAAATGTACCTGAAAATGTACAGAAAAATATTGTTTTTTACCACTGCCTTTCAGTTATGCAGGGGTTAAATGCACCACCAGTCAGTAGGTGAGTAACTGAGAAAGACACACTTGTGAACACTCACAAGTGCGCTGAGTATCTTATTAGTAACCAGAACAAACGATCACAATAGCCTGAATTCAGACACATGTCTGCCCGACAACACTAAAGCAGACTTAATGGCACATGTACGCATTCACCGAATATGAATAATAATGGCAATTGTACTACACTCTAAACATAGACTGCCTTGGCAGTGAATGGAGGACATGGCACAGGTAACGGATGGCGGTGTTGACTATAAAGGGTTCTGGGAGGGCGTGCGCTCTCATCCAAACCCGCTGCGAATGGCTTCTGCCGAGCCCTGGGGCAAGGGGATCACGTAGAACGAGGGGGGGGGGGGGGGGGGGGGGGAACCAGACATGAAATAAATGGGCATTACCACACGTAATGCCCCACCCTCATCATGATTGCGGAGGAGGCGGGGCTGACGTCATGTCACGATGTATACCGTATATCTACATCTCCCACTGATAGATACATCGATACAGCGTTGTCTATGTGGACATATCTATACATAGGAAGCCGTCGTCGCACTGCTCTCCTCCCGATCCCCTCAGTCTCCCCGCCCTCTCGTCCCTGATTGGCTGAGCCACCGATCACAGGTTGCTCTCCTGGGTGTCGTTGGCGGCGACGGGGTGCAGCCCCCCGTTGCCGTGGAGCCTCTTGGCGCGGTAGGTCTCGTAGTGGATGTTGTGTGTGACCTCCTTCAGGTCCTGGAGGTGAGACCTGAGGGCGAGCGAGCACAGGAGACACGGTCAGCGAGGCACAACGGGGCGTGTGTTGTTTCTCTACCGGTGTTGAGCGTTAAAGGGGACATGTTATACCACCAGGTGTGTGTGTGATTAGCCGTTACAAGCCGTTTGGAAAATCTGCCTCTTCTGACATCACAAGTGGGCGTGTCCACTGAGATGTGTGCTGGACAGACTAGGTAGACTACCAGGCTACCCAGTGGACTGTATCAAACGTTGCTCCCCTATCCGTCATACATCTAGGTGGACACGCACACTTGTGATGTCAGGAGAGGCCGAATTTCAAAACGGCTTGTAATGGCTAATCACACTCACACCTGGTGGTATAATATGTCACCTTTAAGGATAGCTGGAAATCTATCATCATCCTCAGCATCATCAGGATCATCACCATCATGTTAATAACAATACCTGATCAGGAAATCTCTCAGCTGGGCGAACTCACAGTGGTTGGGGTTTTCCACTGAAAACGAGAGGAAGCAGAGCTTAGCGACACTTGACTCCATGAGTCTGCAGACGTCGGGAGCATGAGAGCGATTTGTGTGTTCCACCCACCTTCCACCACCCCCCAAGCGGTCTTCCGTCCCAGAACCCGCTTCCCGTTGACCTGGTACTCCTTATCGCTGCCCACGACCGCTAAGGGCATCGCCTCCTGCGGGGGAGACGAGATACAACAAGGCCTTCGTCAGACAGGGTGGCATCAGACTTTGTAGGTTTTTAAGGACATTATACATCGATTTCACTATTGACATTAAAGATGCCGTATCATGCTTTTTTACAGTTAATAATTGCATTAGGGGGTACTACGCTGTACTAGAACAGGGTTACATGCCTGGATGTTAGAAAGAAAATGTCCCGAGTAGCCCAGTCTGTTGCGCTTTGCGCGTGCGTCGGCAAATTCACACCCCGAAAAGTTGTAAACATTGAGGTCAGCCGGGAGGCGTGACTTCTGCCCTCCAGCACCACCTACTGCACAGCCTGATGTCACACTATCACCGTGTGAGTGAAGCTTTATCGCAAACATGTGTTTCACACACTTATTGAGGGGCGTTCTCGGTGGCCACCTATACTTCCCTAATGGCTAATCACACTCACACCTGGGGTATGATAGGTCCCCTTTTAACATGTATACATACATCATATAATACTCTAAAGCAAAGGGAGAAGTCGCAAAAGCATGATCACCCTTTTAAAACTTTTATAACCAAGCGGCCATACTCCAAGGTCAGCTGTTTGCACATGAGCCAGCAGAGGGAGACCACGAGCAAGTAAGGCTAAAGAGCTAAACAAGAAAAGGAAGGCAATCAGAAATAGCCTCTTAAAAGTCTCACCCGTATCTTGTCGTTGTCACTCTTGTCTTCCATGTCCTCGTCAAATTCCTTCTGGGGATAGTACTCCACGCCCCCCATCTCCAGCTCCTTCCTCACCTAGAGGACGCAACACGCCACGCTAGTCACAAGGCACTTTTATGGACAACTTATGATAATCAAACCATCTAACGCTCACACTTTCACTATTAACAAGAGAATAGCTAGCGTTAATAGCGACTGAAAGTAAGAGTTAAAGATGGTTTGGGTGTAGAATGAGGTGTCTCCTGAGTTATATTATATGGCATGTACACATTGCGTTCATGTCTGCATCTAGATTGTTTTGGTTTGAGTTTGGTTGAACTCAATAACATGGGTGGGACGACTCTAAACAAGGGAAGTGGCTTCCTCACCCTCTGCTTGAAGTCCAGCCTCTCCTCAATGGTCATGGTGTCAGCCTTGGCGATGATGGGGATGATGTTAACCGAGTGGCTCAGGTGCTTCATGAACTCAAGGTCCAGCTGCCGAAGGCTACAGCCAGGGTGAGGGAGGGAGAGGGAAGGAGTGAGTGAGTGAGTGAGTGAGTGAGTGAGTGAGTGAGTGAGTGAGTGAGTGAGTGAGTGAGTGAGTGAGTGAGTGAGTGAGTGAGTGAGTGAGTGAGTGAGTGAGTGAGTGAGTGAGTGAGTGAGTGAGTGAGTGAGTGAGAGAGAGAGAGAGAGAGAGAGAGAGAGAGAGAGAGAGAGAGAGAGAGAGAGAGAGAGAGAGAGAGAGAGAGAGAGAGAGAGAGAGAGAGAGAGAGAGAGAGAGAGAGAGAGAGAGAGGGAGGAACGAAACAAGGCACAAATAAAGGAAAGCTATTCCTGGTTCGAGCTGTGAAATTGCGCCCAGGGAGGTAGTGGAGGATTTCTACTGAGCTCCCCTTCACTAATTAAGATTTCCCAGGGAGCCACTAACGGTGTAATCTTTTTGAATGTCAACAGTATTCGCCAAACTATCTCTGATATTAAAGATGTTAATATAACAAAAATTACGACAAAAATAAACTCCCACACTCCAATTTTGGCATTTTGGTTCCCAAAGCTGGAAGGATTGAAAAGGCAATGGTAGAAAATACTAGGGCTTTTTGCTTTGTTCTAGATAAAGGGATGTTGTAATCTCTTTGTGGATTGTCATTTGGTTTTCTCTCCACATTCAATGTACGGCACTCCCTCTGGAGCAGACGTAGTTGTGAGCTGTGAGGTATTTTTAGTTTTCACAGGTGCCAGGATGTTGAGAGCCGACCTTCACTTAGAGTTGAAGTGTTTACTTTTTGCCTGACATTTGAAGGATGAAAAGAAAGAAAGAAGCTTCCATTCCCTTTCCTCTCTCCCCCTCACATATCGAGATGGAAAAGCTTTCATTTGGAGGAAAGAATTGAGCTAAGAGAGCGGCTCCATCTGAACCAAACCATTTTCTCAGTCAAAGAAATTGTATCTAGCTTTCGTTCACAGATAAGATCATTCACAACAAAATTCCTATCAGTAATCGCCCGGATGTTTTTTTAAACTATGATCACGCACATCCCTAAACACAACATAGACCTTATAAAGATTAAATTATCCTTTCCAATATAAAACGCACTCGTCCCATCATATATACACTATGTTCACGCAGCTGTCTGGGCTGGTTCATGTTGATGTGAGTGTGTGTGTGTGTGTGTATCTGTATGTGATACCGCTTGGGCCCTGAACCACAGCGAGGAAGCATGGGATGACGGGGCGGTCCACTCACGAGTGCCCCGTGGGGGAGATGAAGTAGAGGCAGCAATGGACCCGGGTGTCTGGGATCCGCTTCTTCCTGGTGATGTTCACCTCCTCCTTCAGGAACTTCTCGTACTGCTCGTTAATGTACTTTCCTATTGGCTCCCAGCTGGTGGGCAGGGGGGGGGGGGTTAACACACAGCTACCACACTCAGTGGAGTTTGAATGTGGAGGTAGGGAGAATCAATTAGATGTTTAGAGCAACCCACCAGTTGTCGTTGTTGATCTGATCCCCGAAGCCAGGGGTGTCCACAACGGTCAGCTTCATCTTGACCCCGCCCTCTTCGATGACTGCAGAAAATCAAATCAGATTTTTTAACATTGTTTATTTATTCATCACTGAATTTCTGCTTTAAAATGCATGCTACGCAAGGAGATATGTTCACGATGTGACTCCACCCTCTCCACAAACAAACAATCAAACCTAAGTGCAATGATTAAACACCATAAAATAGCTCAGACTCGCCCGTCGATATCAGCAAGAACATAGTGAATAAAGAAGTAGAACGTCTATAATTAGGTTTTTGCTCCATGGTGATATTCATTAATTGGCTATTTCGGTGAATCGTGTCTTAGAAAACTTCCTACTTGTCTTCTCTCACTTTTATGGGGGTCAATCACTCTTGTTAACCTCGATAAATGACTATAAAATATGAAACGTAATCTGTCTGTAGGCTCCAGTTCAGTCCAATAGCAGCCTCTACAGGGGCCTCGGTATCCTGCTCACAGGCGTTCTCTGCACGGGGGTTTACATCTCAGATGTTATTTCCAGGTAAGAGGGGCGTGAGCAGAGGAACCAGAGATGCTGACAACCGTTGTCAAAAACCACCTGTGGATGTGGTGTTCACTACGATAATCGAGCTCCACACGAGCTGGGGCTAGGATGTGGTCTAGATTCAGTCTCTAGAGGAAATCAAGTCACACGCTCAGCTTATACGTCACCAGTCACCCACAAACATTAAGCAAGTCATATGCAAACGATCTGAAACATGGCTGTGCTGTGCCTCCATTCCAACAAGTGGAGGACCTTTACCAAATATTATTACACATATCATTATAACGTGACATGCTGCAACATCCAAAGCAATGCAAGCCGCGGTCGCCTCGTCTCCGCCTATTCCCAGAGACTGTAAAGATGGATTGGTCTAAATCTGAGGCGTCAGCTGAGCGACCCCTACGTGTGGCCAGGCTGAGACGGTTTGGGGCGCACCATGCCTTTCGTGTCAACGGATGAGTTTTATTCATTATTTTAATCTCGATACAATCTAGATTCTAGATACTTCCTCTTGAGTGCAAGGGGCCGCAGAGGGCCGTCTGCGCGGGCCCGGGACGGTTTGGGGGTCGGGTTGTGGGGAGGGGTCGGGGACAGGTCTACTCACAGTGGGACACGGCCTTGATCTCCACGGTCTTGGGGATCTTCTCGTCGCGGGCCCAGCCGGCGCTCCGCCTGCTCACCTGGGACTTGAAGAGCGTGTTCAGCAGGGTGGACTTCCCCAGCCCGCTGTGACCTGGGGGCAGACGCACCGACGGGTGGGTGCTAAGACTTCCACAAAGGTTGCATTCTTCTGATTCGTTCGAAGCGTATAGGGTCCTCCTTTAGCATGACTACGACTGTATCTGAATCGATTGGTAGCGAGTGATACGATAAAACACGGCTTTTGAATTCTAGATGTACATGACTCTACATAATTAATAAATGCATAATTATTGGGTGAACGATTTTGAGGTATTATTGGTAGAAAGTATCTACCATAACTCTCATCACACGTTTTAAATCCCACATGTGCTCTTGCAGATGAAGGATCACAAGAAGAAGGTAAAAAGATCACTCTGTCAGATGTCTACTGAAGTCCTGCTGAAGTATTTGAATCACGTGTCGGCGTGACGTTTTCTCGGATTGGGGGATGACTCGCTCCTTTACAGAGGCTTTGAGGCTAGCCTCTGAGGCTGGGCCAGGTCCTTCCTCGGCCACTCACCTACGACCATGATGTTGAAGTCAAAGCCCGTCTTCATCGTCTTCTTCCTCATCTGCTCGATGATGGTGTCGATGCCGATGTAGCCCAGCAGGGTCCCGCCGCCGGCGGACCCCTGGGGGCCGGCGCCCTGGGGCAGAGCCCCAACGCCACCGTGACCACTAACGCTGTTCCCCACCCCATGGTTGGCCCCCACGTGGCTGTGGGTGTGGCTTGGGGCGTGGCTGACCCCGTGGCTGCCGATCATGACGGGGATGGCGCTGGGGGGCGGGGGGCCGGAGCCGCCGGTCCCCGCGCCCAGGCCCTGGGGGGGGAAGGGGTTGGAGGGAGACGGCGCCCCCACGTGGGGGGGTTTGGCCGCTACGACCGGCTTTGGCCGTACCTCAGGGGGGACGATGTCGGACATGTCTGCGGAGAGGAGGGGGACAGGAGAGAAGGATATATGAAAGGACGAATCCATGAAACATGTTTGGACACTTTAGCCCAGCAGGCAGAGAAACACATTCTATGACCAGTGTTAAGCAACGACAGAATGGTGTTGTAACGTCTGCAGTTGGTGGGATTAGCCTAGGTAACAACAACCCATAGTTCAATAACAAAATACTATAATTATACTAACTATAATTATCATTTTTTTCATTACTGCATGGCACATTTTAGAACTTGTTGTATCCCCCTTGGAACTGAGCTTCCTTTATCTTAATGAGACCAGAATTACATTAAAAGGTCGAAACGCTATTCTTGGATGGTTAAACGTGCCAACATTATATCACTGGGTCCCTGTCAAACGGTTTTTGGAAAAAGTAAAAAGACTTTCTCAAAAAGAAAGTGTCTATAGAGAATAGACTACTAATCATTTAATGCCTGGCATGCACTCACACATTCACACAGGGATGGCACAATTGTGGGTGGGTAATGTGTGAGAAGGCAGATGGTTATACCATGAGGGATGTGGAGCCATAATGTGATCAACCTTAATTCCCTAGGGTGCATTTACAGAACATCACATAGTTCAATCAACCAGACTGGATCATTAAGGTGCTCCCTCGATGTGTATTTTGACTCAGAGCAGTGGCACACTCAAACATATCGGCGACATAGTAACGTTTGTAGAAATACTATATCAAATGTATCACTCAAAAAATCGCGATTTTCTATTTCTGATCTCAGTAACTCGTTCTACTCTGTTGAACGCTCGCGGTCCGCTGGCGACACGATGATGCCCTGCTTTTCTGTCAACCCCCTCAGTAGGACGGTCGCCAGAGCAGATATCGTCACTAAATATAGTAGCCTCCATTGAAGAGCAAGGTGGCTATGTATCAGGAGAACACAACTTTCTCTTCGTTCTTCAGTTCCACCTGGGACATCCATCGCAACATTGATCCCATTGTCCATCTCCATCCATGCATGCCTGGTGGCGACATTTAGCTGGTAGCAGCGGCTCCGAGCTAGCCTATATTAGCCCGCTAGCGAGTTGCGCATCCTCATCGGCTCACGCCAGTCGCAGATAACGAAGAGCAAAATGACTTACCAATGATCTATGGCGAAAAACGCGGCGCAACACTGATGGACAGGGATGCTGGAGGAACGACGACTGACGCCCAACACAGAGATACACAATAATAATCGAGACAATGGTCATGTGATAGGTACGGGCACCTCTCCCCTTCTCCCTTCTGGCAGAGACCCCCCTTTATTCGTTACCAAGGCAACAAGAGGAGAGGGAGTCAAAGATGCAGCGCGCATGCCCAGATTAGTGCCCAGTGTAAAGGCGTTTCATTCTACACATTCACGCTCGTTTACTTTTGGGAACAGTTTGTTTCCGGCGTTATGACCAACACTCACTTTAATTGAGAACCGTGGCTAATAAAAACGTATTTCTAATTAATTATATTTACGTTGCATTTTTCAAGACATCAAAAGTGCTTAAACTAGTCAGTATGTTTATTTGTGTGTGTGATGGATATTACTTATTTTCTACTTCCAGTGGATGAAATAACAAAAACAAAAAAACACCACAATTCGTTTCTGTCAATAAAAATGACAAAAAAATATATATATTTTATCTCTATTCACATGCTATGGCACTGTTGTTGCTCTACTACACATCTGTAGGTACATTTTCGGCCTGACCTCTGTGTTTTTGTGCATGTGACGCACAGCTTTCGCTGGATTAGTCTCTACCACAGTGTACCACAAGAGTTCACCTCCCTCTGGTCTGTGTGCTGCTGATAAGGTTTCCCCTCCCCGCTCTTCCACCACACTCATCTGTTTACCTTCCTGTATTTCCTGTATGTATCGCTCTCTTGCAGAACCTTTGGGGGAAATACATTGAATGGACCACTAAAAAAGGGAATGTCTGCTGCTGGACTACCAGAGCAACTGGCCGGCATTCTGTGTACTCACCCATTGACACATAGACTGTGCCCGGGCTATACATGGTGACGTAATACGGCTCCTCTGGCTCCTCTGTGATAGGTGCTCTGCTCGGCCGGGCGGCGGCGGCCTGTGTGTGTGCCACGGGGCCCTCCGCTGCCGTGTGTGTGCCGGGCCCCTGGGGTTGGGATGGCATTCTGCAGGGCTCGTTTGAGCCGGTGCCAGCTCTGGTTCTATTGAAGGGGTCACCCTCTGTGGACGATAGCCAGCTTACAACGCACTTTTCGGAGGAATACGGTGGAAGCTGTGTGGGTGCTCCGTGATCATGTGGTCTTACACATTTGACTCGATGGGGTTCCAGGTAACTAGGGGTTGTTCTTTGGTTGTTTGCACACTGCGCCAGTGACTTTGTGAGATCCAACTTATTGAATTGATATAGTAGCTGTGGGTCGATAGGGTGTGTTGAGTTGTATTGAGGAGCCACAGGTCTTGATCTTGTTAAAGGCCGACTTTGGGAGGCCTCTTGGGTTTGGTTTAGCACCAGGTACGGTTGTTCCTTGGATCCACTTAATTCACTTTGTTTAGAGTCCCATCCTCGAGGGTCCTGTTCCAGAGAACTTTCCCCTCGCTTTGTAATCCGTGCATCTGTTGGTTCATTTCGTATAACAGACCAAAGCCCATGTCTCCTTAAGGCTGACAAATCTCCAGATATGCTTCCAGTGAATTCAGTGAATTCAGATTTGGAAGCCATACATTTGACAGGACATTCTTCCACCTGTGACTTCTTACTTTTAGAGTCGGTTGTGAAATTATTCCACGTTTCAGGAACACTTTTGGTCAATGTACATGTTGTGTTCTCTAGATAGTTTTCATACTTCTTTTTGAGTCTGTGGTTTGATGAACTGTGGGGTCCAATATTCAGTGGATCACATTCTTTCCCAACATCGTCTTCAGAGTCTGATTGAGTGTATTTCCTTTCTCCCGTTTGAAGGTCTGTTTTATCAACATTTTCCTTCGTAATTTCTGGTTTCTCAAGAAAAAATAATCCATTATCCTTTTCTTTGGTGAAACCTATTTTGCATTGCAATGGCCAAAAGTTATTTGGTGTCATATCACAGACAGTGTGATGACCAGACTCCTTGTTGAAGGCCTTCCTGGATGCTCCCCTACCACCTTCCAATCGAGTAAAGTTCACCAGCGTGTCTTGGTCCAGAACGTCTTGTGTTGTTCCCACTGGGGACCATCGTGTGGTAGGCACTGGCGGGTCTCTGGTGTTAGAGTTCACAATGGATTGAACTCTCCTTTTCTCTACTACAACCGGGGTCGTCTTGCGTTTTGCTCCATGGCTCCCCGGCAGCATCATTTTACACAGCAGGGTTGGAGAGAGATTAGGTCGGATTATAGGGACGGACAGAGTTGGAGATTTGCTTGGTTTTGGTCCGGTCACAGTGGGTGAAGGAGAAGAATGGCTCTGTGGGTCTGGGGCAGTAAGCCAGCTGTTTGGCTTCGGCCTCACGGCGGGGGCAGTAGAAGGAGGATTAGGTTTCGAGGCAGGAGAAAGAACACAGATGCCGGGCTTTTGAGAAACTGCTGGAGAGGTGTGTGATTTGGACCTTGTCCTGGGAAGAGTCGAAGCTCTATTCTCAATGTTCTTACGTTCGTCCAAATATGTCTTCTGAGAATTCTTTATTGAAACAGAGATGGATTCTTTAGTGGAACGGATCCACTCAAAACATCTGGAACTTTTTGAGGGAAAAGAGAAAAAAACAAGTTTGGTTTTGTTCATCAATACATGAAAAATACGTTACGTTTAAAATGTGGCTGAAAATGGAGAGAGCGGAGTATACCTGTCATGAGTTGAAGAAAACGGTCTTAGATGGTGTCTTTCTGACACAAGTCCAGCATCCTGAAAAGAGGGGAGTTGGATGGCTTGCTTTTTGATGAGCGGAGAGGAGAGAGGAAAGGGAAGGGGTGAGTGTTTCTTAGGGGGTTCAGTGGCTGAAGGCGTTAGGGAGGGCTGCGGTGTGAGATGGTTAACGTCACTCATGTTGATTTTTTATGTAGCGAGGAGAGGGGGAGGACCTTTCAATTTAGTAATCTGTTTATTAATTTAAGAAAAAAAAAAAGAAAGAGATTAAAAGCAAGAAACCCAGCAAACGCTGTGCACAATCATCATTCAAGCCACATTTCAATATGTTTATACACGCAATAGATCACACCAAAAACAGAATAGGGCTTAGATTACTTTTTTTAAACAATTTAGGTTTGAGGTAATAAAAAAAAAAATCAATGTAACTAAATGTCATTGATAAAATAGTTGGGGGAGAACTCTGACCTGGGATGTTGTGTTGCAGCTGTCTCGCTCTACGTTGGACTGGCAGGGCCTGTCAGGAAGACAAGGAGACCACCACAAGCAGTGGGAGTTCCTGGCCATGGAGCGGCATTCCTCCCATTCCTCCTGCTCTGAAGCCGCTCTGTCAGACTCACCCATCCCACCTCGTCCATCGTGTCTCTCCACCACCCCCTTCAATCAGTTGTCCCTGTCCATCTTGTTTGTGTGTTGTTGTTGTTTTCTTCTTCTCAGATAAAGTGTTTCATTCAGACGTGGAAAGAAAAGCAGCAGACGAATAAGCAGAACTGAGAGCAAGATGGTTGTGTTTGCACTTTATTTTCAAATGAACATGGAAAACGTCTGGGTGTAATGGGCTGCAGGAGGGAATTGTAACATGTGTTTTTGTCTGAAATTGTATTGCTCCAGCCAGGTTTGAAAATACTTTTACATTCTTTTTTATTTTAATTTTGGCACTCTTATCACACTATTATTGATCATTTATGTTTGGTATTAAAACACTATTATTGATAAATGGTCATGTTTTGTATTGAACCACTATTGTTGATAAACAATCTTATGTATTGAATCTCTATTATCGATAAACAAGGTTTTGCATTGAAATAATATTGTTGATAAACAATGATGTTTTGTATTGAACCCTATTATAGATAAATTAAACTCTTATTGCAACAGTAACAATACACACTGAGGCTTCCTCTTATCATTGTCCACAAAGTCCTTTCCCTGTCTCATCGCCAGCATGAGATGGTTTTATTTAGGGATTGTCAAGTTACAAAATGAATGCAAAATTTGGCACAAATATAACAATTTACATAATGTATAATTTGTATCACAAATCCTCCTCCCTTGGCCGTTGGTTAATTTGCCTTTCCTTAAGGGCCATTGGCCCCTTTTTCATTATCTCAATGATCAAAGGTCTATAAACTTGAGGTGAAAGAAAGGGTGTAATTTGGCCTGATAGGTTTCGTGTACACAGTCTTTGATTCTGTCCCTCTCGTTAAAGTGCTGGCTCACACTCTGCAAGTGTCCTTGCAGCACTTCTGTAGTACAGATGGCTTTCCTCCACGCCTCCTCCTCTCCCCGGTCATATCAGGGCATTCGTGTCCTCGTCTGTGCAGTTCACGCTGGCCACCAGTGGATGGTGCCGGACCTTCTTGTTGCTCCACTTGTGGGCATCTTGCAGTCCAGGCTCTAGGCAGTAGAGGCAGGCGCCAAAGCCTGCCAGCACCAGCACCGACACCAGCAGGTAGACGGGGACAAACCAGTCCAAGAACAACCAAGACATACTGGCTGTGAAGGAGAACGGTGAACGACGGCAGATGAAAGGACATGATGGAGCAGACAAAGCAGGTGGTCAGTCAATGCTACGTCAAGTCGACCTTTAGGCTACGTTGCATCAATCATGGTTATGGAATTAAACATTGGACTTACATTAGAATACCTACATTAGCTGCCTAATGAATATGGACGGGTTAATGTGCATTCAGAGTATCCTTCATTAGGTGGACTGTTGTTGTCGTGTGTACATTCGGTTAGTTGTGCTAATAATAGCCCATCAGCACAGCACAACATCATTGCCTGTAGCCTGCAAATCTGTCTCTAAAGCTGCCAAGTGAGCACAGCTTCATACCTGTAGGTGCAGCCGGATGAGTCGTGCGGCGATGAAAATTTGGGTCGTTTGATTGTTTTAAAAAAACGATGAATGGACGGTTTAGGGGTTAAATCAAGGGGATCCTGCGATGGGCTTTGCGGGAACAGGATCACAGGTGAATCGTGGGGCTCCGGGAGGCGAGAGGAGCAGCAGCTGCATGCAGGATTCTCGTCCCCGCTCTTGGCAATGACGTTAGAAGGAGGGGTTGGAGTTGCTATGACAACGGTCCTGCTGTTACAGGAGAGGACTGGGCAGTGGGAGGGGAACTTATGTAACTATGAAATATGATTTTTTTTTAAGGAGGAGAACGAGGAGGAGATGGTGAGTGCGGGGAGTCGGCGGCGCGGAAAGAAGACCTCCCGTTGGATTCAAGGCCGTCTTGACACTTAACACCAAGGCCATCACACAGTTTATGTGACACGGGTTTATGCACAGGGAGCAGCAAGTTCCCCCACATCAGATCATCTCACTGCTACTTCAGCAGCGTTTTAAGGAGTCCAGTTTTGATTATTTCACAGCTTCTAGGACCATGGCTGAATAGGCTGTCACTGTTTTTTTGACATGTGCCCCAAGAATCGTGTAAGGTCAACACACTAACAGCGAATTCGAAGTAGGAGAAAGTAACATTTTATTTGAAACTATGCTCGAACAGCCCTTGACTTACGGCAGCGTTACGGCTGCGGCACGTCTTGGCCGCAGTCACCGCGGCAGATAGGTTCCCCTCTTATCAATGAGACATTTCCATCGGGCGCGACTGCGGAACGTCTCAACAGCGTCCCGGGAGCGGCTCGCCGTGCCGCAGCGCTATCATTCCGTAGCATTTTTATTTTTGCAGCAAGCCGTTGCTGAACCGCGTCAATTTCAACAGAGCAGATCAAGCAGGGCAGGAAGTGAAAAAATTAAAAGCCATAGAGCATCCGGTCAATTTTCAAAATAAAACACAATACTCAGCTCATGTAGCCACACATCAACATTATTACGTCATGACCGGTGGCATCAGGTCAGCAGTCAATCAATCAAAGGGTCTCAGAGGGATCGGCAACATGGACGACGAGAGACACATTGTCGAAGTTCCGCAACATGAAGTCATTTATGTACCAAATCATCCTTTTTATAAGGACATGACAGAAAGGACAAGGCCTGGCATTTAATTGCAATAGTTTTGGAAGTGGAAAGTGAGTACATTAGTTTTAGGATTATCGCGTGATCTCGCGTGAATACGGCTGGCTTGCAAGGCAGCGCTGCGCTGCCGTAACGCACCCGGTGGAAATGCAAGCAGGGCAGAGTCGCAGCCGTTCCGTGCCGCAGCCGTAACGCTGCCCTAACGCGTCCGGCGGAATCCCCGCGTTAGGATACAAATTTGACATTCTCTGATACCATGGCGTTAGTGTGTTAACCCTTGTTTCTGTTTTGTTACGGAGTGTTGCGTTCTTCGAAGAAAGTAGTCCAATCCGGATCGCTTTTAACTCACTTTATTTGTCGAAGTATTTCGGTATGGTAACTACGAAGCAAAAGGAGGGGAATTGTATTGAACACGTGCGAGCGACAACCAGCTGGCCAATACCTCTAACCTGCAAGTCTGGACTACCGGATGTTTCTGCCCTTGTTTGCTTCCGGACCTGGTTAAATACCTAGGCGTGGCCTATGTGACGTATTAGCCTCGGCTTCCTCACCTGTCTAAAGGTGCTGCCTTCTGTGGATGGAGTAGCTATTGCAGCCTTCAGTAAGGTCCTGCTCCCCTTGTGGCTATGCACAGTATTTACGGCTTATATGTTCGGTCCTGCTTCCTAGTGGCTATGTGAGGGTAATACAGCTTGTGTGTTTGAATCTGCTTCCTAGAGGCTATGTGGGGGCAGCATATGTTCTTAAAATACGTAACAGGAGATAGGCCTATGCTGTATACGCTTATACATAACAACTTCATATCAGGGGGTGGCCCCGCAACTTTGTGTGTGGTACATTAGTTCTTAAGATTATGAAAGAATGAATGATACATATTTTATGATAATGCATCTGCTAGAATGAAAGGAATAGTTAAAGAACAGGCTCAACTTGTTTGCTAGCGTGTTAGCTACAAATAACGGTCTGTCTGTCCCTTCCCAAGCTTACCGGTTTGAGTTCAGCACAGCAACTTGGGTGGTTCAGCATTTTCACTAACTTCAACAGCTTCAGTGTCATCACAGTCTGGGTCGGTTAAGGTTCTCTCTTCTTCACCAACAACTTGAGAGGACTGGGCGCTGTTACTATCTTACCAACACTTCAAACACTTGCAGGAACATTACTACTAGCTCGTGCAGAAGTAATAGACAACAATGGAGTTCATTTGTGACATTTATCTGCATCAGCTTTGAGAGACTCAATCTTTTGTCTCTTAATTTCTAGGCAGCACCTTTACGTTTTTGACCTTGGCTTTCAATTTTTGTTTTGACTTTGAATTTTGGAAAAGCGAGAATTGTCCCGCGCAAACGAACAGCGACTAACTGGTGAGTGTGTAGCAGCAACCATTCATCAGTTTGGGCCGGGGGGTGGACCCAGGGATGGGGGCTAGAGGGCTAGATCAATACGGCTTAATAATTGTCCCTTATTCTACTTAAAATAAAATATGAAACCTTCTCGGCCCACAGATCAGTCGGCCCACCCAGAATTGTCCCCCGATGCTCAGTCCAGCCCTGAGCTATAGAGCTGGGGAACACAGAACCCCGGGAATATAGGACCCTGGGAACATAGGACCCTGGGTACATAGGACCCTGGGAACATAGGACCCTGGGAACATAAGACCCTGGGAACATAGGACCCTGGGAACATAGGACCCTGGGAACATAGGAACCCCAGAGAGAAAATATGAAGAACGATGGGTACATACATAGGACCCTGCGTAGGACCCTTGTCTTGTTCCTATTATGGGTCCTTTAAATCTGAGGAACATTGGACCTTGTGCCCAATGGACCCTTTGTCTTGCTGACACTATGCACCCTAGAAGTCAGGGGAACATAAGGAGCCATGTTTTGATGGTCTGGCTGCACTGCCTATCACCCGCTCCTTTTTTTTCTATGTGTGAATCTGTTAATACAATGACAATGCAATAAGACATGCATCAATTAGTATCTGGAGGATGTTGCCCACGGCTATTGTTTTGGAAGCTTTATTTACCTAATGCCGATGATCTACATTTTATACAGATTTAAATGCTCAGAGCCAGCTATGAGGTCACGAGGTCCAGCCTTACATTACCCCTGACACACGTGTTGTGGGAGAAAGAAGGAAAATAATGACTAACTATGTTCATCCCACAACTGAAAAATGCTAGCATGGTTAAGTATAAATGTGCTGAATGCTTGTCTTTGTTGGTCTTGATCCATCCTGTAGTTGATTTGTGCACTGGGTTAAGCTCTACTTGAGTACTTTTGAGATAACATTATAACATTATTGTAATGTAACACTCAACATGAATACATTCATTTTGTCTTGGGTTTTGATTTTCCATGTCAATCTTTCAGTTAAATATTTTCTCTGCCATTTTACTTTCTTCTCTTTCAAAGCTGTGTTATTTGATAGAAATGCCACAGCTATTATTAGCGTTATTACTGAGGGAAATGCTCATTTTTATGTGCCTGCCGCTGTATGAGAGAATATATTTCAGACAGCTCCTGAGTCATTTCTCTGTGTCCTTGTCCTTTGTTCGTTCTAGCCAGTATAGCTTGTCTCAATGTTGTGTAACATGTATGAGACATGTTCATGCTGTAAACAGAGGCTGTTTGTTCATAGCTGTGTACTTCCAACACAACAGCCTACTTTGCTAGTTCCTGCCCGCTGCCACCGCCTCCTGCAGCGGGCAGCATTCCCTTTCTCCTCCATGTCTTGGTTCCTGATGAGTCTCGTTGTGGAAATACCAGAGACGAGAGTCCGACGTGTTATGCGCCACAACACCAACAGCAGAACGGTTATCCAAATAACAAAGAAGTGTACAACACTTGTGTTACAGTCCTGGAGCTCTATATGTAAATAATATCATATAATAGGCTACATGTCATATAATACATACTATCACGGCCAAAAGCTGTGTGTGCCTCCAGACGATAATATGAATCTCAAACGACTGCTTCGGGTTCTCCGACGTCTCTGGTTCTGCCACTTCCACATCAATCTGAAGTAGACTGAACCGCGCGCTGCCCGCTGCCTGCTTCTGGCTGCCGGCTGCTGACTGCCCGCTGCCGGGTGGTGGTGCCTCGCGGCAGCGGGCAGCGGGCAGCGGGCAGCGGGGCTCAACGATGGCTGAGATAACGCCAACTACAGTCTCGTTGTGGAAATACCAGAGATGTCAAAGGAACGACGTGTTATGCGCCATAACACCAACAGCAGAACGGTTATCCAAATAACAAAGAAGTGTTCAATACTTGCGTTACAGCAGGGATGCCAGGGTGAAATTGGTGAGGGGCCAGATTTTTTTCAAGTGAGACCTCAGGGGGCCGGATTACACTTTCGGACTGAAAAGGCCTGAAAAGGCCAAACACTGACTCACTCAACACATGGATAGGTAGGCTATTTTAAATTATGCTTGAAGGCCTAGGCATCAAAAATAAATTGCATTGGCGCCAAAATAGCCTCACAATGAGGCCTACAATTACATAAGCAGGAGATTGCTCCCCTCTAAAAGCATTAACATTTTCCTATCCATGCAAGGAGCCTACATTTATAAATGAGAAATGCAAACAAAATAGACTAGGTTCCAACAAAACACATTTCCTATAAATAACACAAGTGTAAACTGTTAATTACTTTTATTTTATTAATTGAAGGCTTGCATAGGTGAACTAGGCGATCGCCTAGGGCGGCAAATGCGTTGGGGGCGGCAAAAGTGTTGGGGGCGCCCCCTGGCGGCGGCCTTAATTAATGAATTAATTTTAATGAAACAAGTGTGTTTTCTAAACACGTTTCGAAATGGAATGGAGAATGGGAGATTAACAGTTATTGAATCGTAACAGACCAGCAGCAGTAACAGGATTCCAAAAAAAATAAATAATAATAATAGTATAAAATAAATAAATAAATATATTCTCCCCTTATCACCCGCGGGCCGGATGTGACACACGCATATGTGACATACAGTGTGTGTAATCACACACACACACACACACACACACACACACACACACACACACACACACACACACACACACACACACACACACACACACACACACACACACACTGTGAGGGTCGTAGCTAATCGGCGGGCCAAAGGGGAGGTGGCATCTCCCCTAATGACGACATACGGGGAAAATTCCAAAATGGCACGTCTCTTCGTTTTTTCAAAGGCGGAGCAGAATGCCTAGTGCTCGTTTTACAACCAACTAAATTTCTAGCTACTGGGGGAGAATAGGTAGGCTAGGGGAACTCATATTAATGTTAGAAAACCTCAGAAAGTGACATTTTCATGCCATTGGATCTTTAACGCAACTGTGAACTGTTGCTGTAGTAGCTGCAGTTTTCTTTTGTCAATCTGTTACCGATTTCTGTTCTGAGGCGACCATTGAAAATGAGACCTTTGTCTCAATTGGTTCGCAATGAATGGCTCCTGGTGATGTTCACTTACAGTGAACACTGGGGTCTACGGCTGGAGGTCCCTCATCCAGACCCAAAGGGATCCAACCATTTCGAAAGAGGACTCATGATCAATAGTACCATTGGAAGTTCGAAAGTCCCAGACCACCATCAGGCTCGGGTCTCTGGAGGGTTTAAAGATTAAGTCTGTTTATTTTTCCTCCAAATAAAATTTGAGATTGCAAACATGCCAGTTGCCAGCTATAAGGTCACAGTCAGTCATTTTACAAAATCAGAGTACAAAAATCCAAAATCAGCAGTTGGCTACAGCCCTGAGGACAGGCTTAAATTCCTTCAAACACCTTTGGGTAGTGCCAGAGGGAGAGTGGAAACCTATGGGAGAGGGGATACACCTTAGTTCATCAGATTTTACCCTTGCAAGCACTCTCTAGTAATTCATTGACACAGTGCTTGTAACTAAGGGATTGATAGACCCACAAATAAGGTTCTTTAAAGAGGATAGCCAAAGTCTGGTGGGGTTATTCAAGAGCAATAGGGCAGGATGTGGGGAAGAGACTGAGGCACACACTGAATAAAGAGCCGATTGTCATCCGCATAGATATGTGATGTCTTGTGAACAATAATAGGGTCATGATTAGTTAATTGCCTGACAGCCAGGGCCGCAGGTTCAAGGGATAAAGCAAACAAGGAGCTAGACGAGGGCAGCCTTGGCAAGAGCTGTGTGAGACAGGAAATAGTTTGTGGCAACCCTGAGCAAGGCAATGAACATTGACTGATGCAAGATGATGCTGGACGGTCCTCATGTGCCAAAGTGTTTCCAGCAGCATGCTGTAGCTAAGTGTCAAGTGACGAGGTACCTTGATATATTTATAAATTGTATTGTTATTTAGTGTGTAAAACAATAGGTCATAGCCTACACGTAAGATAGCGATCTCGAGATAAGATCCTGTCCTCTCAAGAAATATTTGTCGGTTCTGGGCTGCTGTAGAAACATATCGGACCAACAAGGTATGGAAAGAAAGAGAGGGGTACAGGTTAGCCAGAATTTTTTATTTTTATAATACATGTTATAAGATGTTTTATTGATAACATTATTTAAATAATTATTGATAAGCATAGGTAATTTTAAGCTACCAACTTGTGGAAATCTTCCGTATTGAAACTGTAAATAAATGCAGAATTTCTGATGAAAAGATGTAGTCTAATTTGTTGAATATTTTAATAAAAGATAATGTTAATAGAAGTTGTAAACGTTTGGCCAGACATATTTTTTCACTTTTTACGTTAAACATATTTATCCGAGACACAGCAGGAACAGAATCACAATAATATTCATTATCATAGGATTTTTAAAAATAAATAAATGAATGTGCTTTCTGTTGTCCCGATACATCGTCACTTGATGATTACATTTTTTTCCCCCTGCACAAGCAATTAAAATAATGACCTGTGGAATGTAAACTCATATCATTAACCTTATATCTTTGATTAAATATATTAATATGAATTTATCCGTCACACCCAAAGGCATGGAAAATACCAAATGTTTAAATTTGTTCAAGGAAATTAAATCAAGCAACTGCCAGAGAGGGTTGATAAGTTGACATCAATCAATACAATTACATCATTGTCAGTATGGCTGTTAGTCACAGTGTAAAGATGTGTGCTGGATGGTTACTATGGCAACAAGTCGTGTAACGCACACAGCCACCTGGCAACGGCCACACTACTTCAAAAGCATCTGCCCAAACGGGCACCGCTGGTCACTGGCCGCTCCAACGCTCTTCCAAAATGTCACCGCACATGATCATCCTTCTCTTTTGCAGTTCTTAAATGTAATAAATATAGCACGACAGGCGTGTCCTATGGGCTTTGGGTGGCTAGGCCACAGCAGTTCCAGACTAGCCAAACTGGAAAAAGTGTGCGGATGGGAAAATGTTTGGGAAGATGTGAATGTGGCAGGCCGGTGGGTACATCTGGCACTAGGCATGAACGGTGAAGTGGTGAATGGCGTTAGTGTTAGCTGGTTTGTGTGTTTATAGCTTGGCTGGTTCAGGGTCTTCTGCAGAGCTTGTTAAGTTGGAGGGGCCGTTGCTCTGCAGGAAGTCAGTAATGGATGGAGCGACGCTCTCTGGGTGATTCAGGTGGACGTGATGATCCCCTGGTAGAGTCACCACAACTCCCTGAGAGAGAGACAGTTATATACATGATATTAGTGGATCACATGTGCATCCTCAGGGCATCCTGAGTCCGGGATTAGTCTAGAAGACTAGAATAGATCCTCCCTCTCCTAGATGATGTTCCTGCTATGTGAAAGTTGATGGTTCTGGATGCTGGGTATGCCACCAGCTTAAACCCAAAGTTCCTGATTCCTTCAGCAAGGTGACTAACCCCAAGGTCTCCTTGATGAGCTCTTTCTGCATCTCAACATGCTTTATGCAAATATAAATCATCAAAAGGGCTAGTGTTTAGGATCTGTTAAGGGCCATCTATTGACATTCATGATAAAATGTGTGGAAAATTAAGAAATGACTAGACTGAAATAGTGGATATGCAGAGAATAAGAAATCCACTGTTTCACAAATATTCTACTGTCTGTAGTTTATTGTCTTATTTTTAGAATTGGTGATGTCTTAGGGTTACAATAAATGCGTTTCTCTTTTGTAGGAATATTTCACGTTTGTCCCTATTCATTTTTTATTAATTAACAAAAAAAGAAAACATGAAGGATTAACATAAACCTTTTCTAACATATATATCAAAAGGGGCTGTCACTGAGCGGTTAAAAAACTTTACTGCTTCCCGTCTACCTATTCACCTGTGGCTCCTTCCCTAAATACACACAGGTGCGCTTCATTAACTCAAATACGGCATTCCCAGCATGTCAAACGCAAAATATGTTCTTACTAAATGAAAACAGACAAAACAAACAATTAACTCAAATAACCAAGCCAAAACCATCTTGCATATTAGTAAATAAATCAAACATTATGTCAAACCAAAAGATGGCTCTAACATCATGACTTATATTACACCACCTACACCATCCTAATTTATCACAACATGCACCCATCAAAACACACTCACATTGGGCTCCCTGTAACCCTGGAGAATAGTGGAAATTAACTTGGTTTGGTTTGATTCAGCAAACCTCTTCTCAAAGCCCTCCTCAGCCCTGTGAAGGTATAAAAACACTCTGTAACAAGGCAAGACATCGGGATACTATATTAGCACGCCATAATTTAACACAATTGATCTATCAAACGTCTTACAGAAGCACTAAGACCCGGGTCGTTATCCTGGACTGTAGCTCCAGACATTGCTCCGTGCTAAAACGCATTATGTTCTTCTGAAAACATAAGGAACCAAATATAGAAAGCCCAAGTTCATCATCATGGTTACATGCAGACTACTCTATTTGAATTTGGAAATTACTGAAATTTGCAAGGTCCCTGATCTGCACATACCAGATTAATCCGGAAGTCACGAGAGAACACAAGCCCTGTACAAGAAAAAGAAAAGGATGAAATGATTGATGAGAAAGAGCATAAAGGACAACATAATAAGTATCAAGGTTTACCTCCTTCTACTTGTCTGGTGCCTCTTTCTAAAAGGATGCGGGCTGACTGTTCGGAGAGAGTGGGGTTTCCAGCTTGTAACCTGGATGGAAGACATTGAGAACAGCTTTCACCCTATCCTGATGTGCTGCTGTACCTTCAAGAAAAATGTCTATGATGGACATTATTGCTTCCCAAATACGATACATTTACAGGTGAAATCAAAAGGGATATTAGGGTGAGACTAAACACAGGTGGAATGTGCATAAGTCTGATGTATTAAAATGATTGGTGGTTGGAATGAAATGCTATTGCTCTCATACTCTCGGGAATACAATCTGTGATCATGGTCATTTCAATATCAAGGAATTAAAAAAAAAGGTTTGACAGAATCAACCGTTGATAATGGTGCTCCATACCTCTGAAATGCCTGGTCTTTTGTGTATACTCTCTCCTCTCTGTTTTCATACTTCAGCAGCTCTTCCATTCCCTGCCTCATCACTTCGGGCATCTCTTTCTAAAAGTAAAAGGTAACACGTCGCCTTACAAGCTTGAATTCAACAAGTGCTGTATTATGTCACGACGAAGGCAACTCAAGGAAATAAATGTATGTATTATTTATAAAGAAGTTTGAAGAAGCGTTTGATTACCACATCTGTAGGTAAGAATCCGTATGAATCCAGCAGAACTAATGCATCTACCATTTCAGGATACAGTGCACTGAACTGTTGATAACACAATGAGAGAAGACAAAACATTAATCAATCATTGAAACCAAACAAAACTTTTATATGTTGTGTAATATAGCTTTTATTTTTGTCATTGAAAGGGTGATGAAATAATTGAATACCCAAGAAGTTCCTTACCATTCCACCTATGTTGCCCCCTGTCAAAAGATAAATAACACATAATAAACATATTATAAAGGATCAATCTATGTGGATGATGAGTGAATAAGTTATTACATTAAATACATATTTCTATAACACCATAGGCTGTCACTCACCCATACTGTGGCCAATAATGGAGAATTTCTCCCACTGCAGAGCTGTAAAAAGGTTTAACAAACCATCCACCAGGAATATTATAGCTGGTTATTGTTTCTTGCCACACATACTGCGGTTAATTGAATAAAAGGGTCAGATTACCACAACCCAATAGAGCTCAATAACATTGTAGTGTAGTGCAGTTCAGCAGTGGACATCAGGGATTGATAGATTACACAAGTGCTCCTTTGGAATTCTATATGGATACATCAAACAGATTTTAATTAAATTTTGGGACGTCACGAGTTTACTTCACACACCTTTAACAAGTCGATAGAGATCAGCCACATATGATTGAAAATAGTACGGGACTCCAGGAGGGCGATGGGATGACTGACCATGACCGGGCAAGTCAAACGCCACATATTTATAATCTGTGGAATCAAAGAAAGATATAAAACTCATTGAACTCAATTTGGCTGATTGTTGACCAGTTTCCCTTCACTAAAAGCACCTGCATGTAATGCATTACCTTGAGGTAGTAGGGGGAGGAGTGTGTCGAAAGTCCCACAGTTGTCAGCCCAGCCGTGCAGACAGACCACACGACGGCCGTGGTCTGGACCCCAGACCTTGCCTCTGATCTGGCCCCATGGGACTGGCACTGTGAGCTCTGAAACTACACGACGACATGCGTTTCATACTCGAACTGCTGGAAACACATCCAGCTCCAAATCTGGAGGGATGGAATCAGAGACTAGCCTACTTCCCAATCACAACAACCACTCACTCTCACACAGATGCAATCAACAGACAGACAGACAGACAGACAGACAGACAGACAGACAGACAGACAGACAGACGCATTTAGGTACCGGCGTGTTTAGTTGATGTCACCAAGTGTCGGACGTTTTTTACAGTTTGCATCATTCTCGAAGATCGCTGTAAAGTTATTAAAATGGCAAGAAACAGCCCGCAACAACAATCAAAAACACGTAGAATGCAACAAATGCTTATTACAGTCAGAACAAACGAAAGTGTCAGGAGAGACTAGTCTGTGTAAAGGTTAGAAGAACCGACTAACTTGATTTCAATTTCCTCTGTAGGTAAACCCCGTGACTTAGCCTCGGTACTTCATTGGCTGGCTCGATGTGTGGCGTTAGAATGCTGCCCAATCATTCCACCCTAACCAGGAAGAGGAGGGCCTAAACTCTAACCCAGATGGGTATTATTATTATAACGTATGTTTTGTCGTATTTTTGTTTCGATTTCATTTTAATAATACAAAACAAAGATGGTTTATAATATAAAATTTATCAAAGTTTGCCAACTCTGAATTTAGAATGGATGTGATTTCTATGTAATAATGATGTAAATGTAAGGTGTTTTTTCAGAACCATTAGGCTTGCAGTTACCTTTGCGAGAAACTTTTAATATAATACACAACTTTAATATACAAAATAAAATCTTGGACTCCGATTCAAATCCAGTTGGCGTTGCCCACTACAACCGGTTTTCCCCCATCAAGACAGCAACCATATAGCCTATATAGATAGATAGATAGATGGATGGATGGATGGATGGATGGATGGATGGATGGATGGATGGATGGATGGATGGATAGATAGATATCAAAGGCAGGAGTATGTTGAGCTCTATAAAGAATGTACAGTATTTAGAATTCAATACCGACAGCTCTATATAAACCTAGAGTTTGTTGCCTAGAATGCAAATAAACATCTCTTTCTGATAGTAGGCTAACTCAGTTTGCATAGCGCCTTTGAGAAAATAAGACAACAAACTTTATAATTTAAAGTTAGAGGCTTTGTTTTAAACTGATTTCTCAAAAAATTAACAACATCCAGATAGGTGAAATACTGTGGCACGAACAGCAGAGTAAACATTTCCAAATTTCCTTGAAATGAAAATAGTAGCTATAAAATTAATTAATTATTTGAAAATGAAGTGAGGCCTAAGAGTCATACAAGTCTAAGAATAAAGCATAAAGGTAAGCCTAAACAAAGATTGATTAAATTCCATTAAAGTGTTGCACTCAAACGTCAGGACAGGACAATGTTATAGAATGGGATAACCTAAAATTAGCTGCGTACGAATCAACTGATCTGATGAGGGCTGAGGGCACTTGATTGTGTGGGTGTGGGTGTGGGTGTGTGTTTGTGTGTACGTGTGTGTGTCCCCGTCATAGACAGGTATAAATATCAGTTCACAGTGAGGGAGTTGATAATTGATTTCGGAGTTCTGCAAAGTCACACAAGAAGCTGTTTTTTGGTATGTATTCAATTTATTTTCGTTTTATTTTTATCTAGGACAAGCCTATGTTACAGTGGGGGGATAAAAAAATCCTCTATCAAATCTGATAGGCTCAAAGAGTTGATAGAAATCCATGCATATGCACAATATAAAGTAACATATACATACATTCATGCTTTTACATCAAATGGCTGTATAGATCATGGCTGACTATGACTTGGTTCTGAGATGCTGGGGTCCAGTGGAAGCCGACTACAACACACACGGCGGGCTGGTTTTGACCCGGTAAGCATGTGTACCAATATGGTAATAATCAGGTAATAAAGACAAAGTGACTAGAAAAACAAATGAAGACAACTGCCTTTAGTGCTGTGCTCTCTTGTTTCTCTGTGTTCTCCAGAAGGTCACCCCATTCATCTCCGTCACTCAAAGGCCTATTCCTGTTCCCGCTCTTCCCAGTTTATTCACAGAGCACCCGGACACCCAGAAGCTGTTCCCCAAGCTCGCAGGCGTAGGGGAGCTGGCAGCCAGTGTGGCGGTCGCATCCCATGGGGCGACGGTCCTGAAGAAGCTGGGGGAGCTGCTGAAGACCAGGGGCGACCACGCGGCTCTGCTCAAACCCCTGGCCACCAGCCACGCCAACGTCCACAAGATCCCCATCAACAACTTCAAGGTGCTTGCGTTGTGTTCATACATGTGTGTTTTGTAGTGTGTGTATTGGAGTGACTGTTGAACTAATTAGTATGTAATGCACAAAAAAAAAACTAGTCAATCTAGACTACAACTTCTAAATCTTGAGAGAAATGTGAGAATTGGGCCTGTTTCTTGTTCAGCCATGTGTCTTTCACATTTGAGTATACTCAAATCCTCTCATTTGAGCATGAAAGGTCTTATTTCTTTCCTGTTTACGATAATGACAATGAAAGGATGTTTATGCCGTGTTTCTGGTTGCAGTTGATCACAGAGGTCATTGCAAAGCATATGGCGGAGAAGGCGGGGCTTGATGCTGCCGGGCAGGAAGCTCTGAGGAAAGTGATGTCTGCGGTCATTGCCGACATTGATGCCACCTACAAAGAGCTGGGATTCTCCGGGTAATCACTTCACCAGTGATCCACCCTGGTCCTGCTTCGGTCCCCCAATTTTTAATAAAAGTATGCTAATTAAACACTGTTTATCGTAGTTTTCCTTCACAGGCATCACAATTCTAGTAATAAAAAGATTCAGTTTACTGTGATTTGTGTGGTTTTACTAAATATTTTAGCCTCTTCCTCTTAAACGGAAATGTAAATGGTCCAATCAAACAATAATCAGTCAAGCATGTACATATTTGTATACTGGCTTATTTTGTATAAGTATTTGATTTGAAATTCAAAACTAGCCATAGTTGGCTACTAAAAGTTTGAGTTTCCAGTTTCATTTACGCTTGATTCGGTTGCTTAATATCCCAGGCCACGTTGAGCCTTGGCTCGGGGTAATAGTGTTCCCCCTATTATATTTTTTTAATACATATCAGTTTCATATTCTACCATGCCACCAATCATATCACGATTGGGCTTGACTGTTAAAGCATACTGACATTCTCCCCTTCCAAACGTATTGATTCATTAGTCACCTCGCACCATCCATAACCTTTTAGCATTGCCACTGCTACTGCCTCAACAACTGGCAGATTATCAAAACTGATTCACATTCAAAAGAATTATGAAGGTCATTGCTGTAGCTCCAAACAGTCTACTACATACTTCATCTCACACCAGATGATACATACGTGACCCTCTGCAGCATCTCGCCATCAAGAAAAAGTTGGACTAATTAAAATACTGTAGTACCATAATACATAATAATTACAAACACCTGCTACTCTTCAATATTATCACCATAAGATTATCTCCTGCATGACAAGGTGACCTTTGAGCTAGCAGTTCAGTGGATTAACAAGTCATGGTGCTTTTATTTTGTGTAAAAACAAACCCTGTGATGTCAATCTCATGTTCAATAAGACGACTTTTAATGTCTACATTTTGAGGTGTAATTGTGTATTGTTGACCCGACACACACACACACACACACACACACACACACACACACACACACACACACACACACACACACAGAGTATGTTGGCAGGAGACCTATGGAGCCGTCCTGAATCCCAATGAGAAGTGGTGCTCGGACCTCCTCAGCAGCCTTGAGTGGAGGCCTGATGCTGAAGAGACAACGATAGCACACCTATTATTAGGTCACTCTGGTCGTGTCTGCATGCAGACGTGACTGCACACACGGAGCAACAGCGGTATTGGGCGCCAGCATATTTAGCCTTGATTGCTCTCGCCCTCTTCCTCTCTTTGGTGCCCTAACCCTATACATTGGTTTTATATTTGGAGCAGTTTTTGTATTTGAAATAATTGATTTTCATTGTTGACCCACCTCAACAGGTTCAGTGAGTTCACAGAAGGAAAATACATGGGAATCATGAGAATACAAACCTGTTTTTAAATTACATTTAGCCTTTCTACCTTAGAGCCCTCTTCTTTTTGTCCTGTGAAGATGAAGCGACCAGTAACTCTTCACCCTCCCAGTCAGTTGTGTGTTAAAGCAAGCAGTAGTTGAGTCAAACACTATTAATCAAATTTAGCAAACGACAAAACCAAGAAGATTCCAAACCTAATTGTATTAACTTGAAACATTGTCAGCCACAACTTTAAAATGTAAATGTATATAAAGCAAAGCTAAACCTGAAGATGGAGGGTGGGTTCAGGCGTCGAAATCCAAGTTCTGCTGCTCCTCCTCCTCCGTGGGGACGATGCAGCTGGTCAGATTGGACAGGAACAGCGCTGTCGTCATGGGAACGCACCCTGCCGCCACCCTGAGGATCACCAGCAGCCTCTCTGCCGCGTTGGTGACGCCATCTGGTGTCTGGGATGAGGTTAAAAGAGGTCACTGTCCGAACATCACACAGTGGTGTCTTTTCTGTTTCCAACATCCTCGAACAAAAGAGTCAAGCATTAGTAGTGCTCTCGTCTAGTTGACCTACCTCAGCTAAACTCAGTAGGCACACATTCAAAAAAGTGTGATTAAAACAAAATACCCTGCAACGTGGATATAAATAGTACAATGGGACAAATAAGAAAGATACTTAAAAGACGAGCAATCTTTATTTAATGCGACTTCAATCATCCCCTTGAACTTCTCAATTGAGACCAATCGCTCCAGTTTTGGTCCTGAAGTCTATTCAATCGGGCAGGAGCATAAAAGTTAAAAGCAATCTTTCCTGAGTTGCTATTGTTGCGTGGAATGACGTGACTGAAAGCGAGTTTGATATGATTTATTGGTGAAATTTAGCAGTGAAGATAGGAACATAGGGAGCTTTCCATATAAGGCCTTTTTAAATAATAAAAGACAGTGTTGCTCTCCTTCGGATTGGGAGAGAGGGCCAGATTGAGGGCCAGCCCACAATGGCCAACCTGCCATGGTAGTGCCAAAGGAAAAGCAAATGATCTGGTTCACTAGGCCAGTCCGCTCACCTGATCTTCTGCATACAGAAGAGGACAGCGGAGACCCGACGCCAGCTTCCTGACGGCCACCATGCGCTCTGCCGGTAAGGCTGCGTGACGCGCTGCACCAAATGGGCCATGACACCCAGAACCGGAAAAAACAGAACAAGAAACGAGTTAGCCTTGACAAAGACAGGTCTGTGTGCATCTTTAAACATTCTCAAAATCTAGGGGAAATCTAATGGTGATATAATTTTTGGTTTATTTCTATAAATGTAGATTTGTGCTGATAAGCTGTTGGAAAAATGTATACATTGAGAGCAACCTAGATAAAACTGTATTTTGTGAAAGCTTAATTGCTCATATAACAGAACACTGAATAACAATTGAGCAGTAGATAAGGGATTAGGTTGTTTGAGGTTTGGGGTTCAACCTATTTTCATACCGTTCGTGACCATGAAGCAAACCTTCCCCAGAAAATAGCCTTGGCCCAAGTGCTTCAGAGAGGCTTCAGCCGACTGCAAACTAAGAACAGAACAGATATGTAAAGAATGAGAGCGAAAGCTTAATTATAGCCTTAAAAATAACATCTTCAACACATGTAAATATGTAAAATGTACAGTAGCTAACTGTTAAATCCATGCAGCCAAATAGGTTTATTTAAACTGCACTTTGAGATGTGCAGTTGTCCATCAATACGTAAATGTAGGCTAAACCTAAACACGGAATATGTACATCGTTATTTTAATACATAATATAAGGGTCAGACAGACAAACCCTAATCATTGAAGATGATCCCAGAGGCCTCACACTGACCTGAGCTCTGACATGAGGTTGATGAGGAAGACGACCAGGTCTATCCTCGGACGGTTTTGCTCGTTTTTGGCGGGCAGTGGCAGGCTCTTAGCCAGCCTCCTGATGGAGACATCAAAAACAAAGACAGCAGGCCGAGATCATCCTTCGCGCCGAACGTAAACGGATTTAGACAGAAATGTCATACTTTTCTTTGTGAGCCGTCCGTGTATGTTATTTGTAAAGTCAAGTTAACTCGTTACATGCCGAGTGTAAACATGATACAATGAGCCTCAACTTTTACTTACACTTTGACCATAACGGATTTTTCCTTCACCATTACGCCTGCCAATTTCTGCTGGAAGTCCTCTTCATTCTCCACCAGCTATAAAAAACACAAACATCAACAAAACTCCTCCAGTATTGCCTCTTCCCCTCTCCACTGGCTTAAGGTAAGCTGTGTTAAACTTACCAGGACACTCGCTGCATTTATGTCGGGTAATTTACTTAGTGGCCTCAGTACCGACATAATATTTAACCGCTGAAACGCTAGGTTATATTAATAAAATCAGCTTCAGAGTTCACATTCCCGGTGCACGGCACTGCCCGCTTATTTTACAAACGTGCGTCTGACGTCACACATTTACGTTGCTTTACGTACGTCTACTTTTCATTGAAAAGTTGTATCATGCCCCCTATAGTTCATTAGTGGTTCAGCATGTGCTGTAACACGACCTACTTGTAAGTGAATCATTTGGAAAAATGACCCTTTGACAAAGACGTTTCAGTGTATGGAGAAAGTTTATTGACTTTATAGTAGATGGCACAGCAAAGTACAAATCCCCCATACAGCCAAATTTTTCACAGATTACAAATGGCATCTGTTCACAGGGCCTGAAATCACATTGCAATACCTTAAATGCATGTACCACGCCAAACTATATAAATGTACATGTCCCCCTACCAACCGGAAAGACATTTAGGATACCTTGGATATGAAAAGCTTGTTTATTGTCAAAATATAAACTTTTCACTGCAGTTTGAATTAAGGATGGTCTCATGTATGTCTTGCAGTTTGCTTGTATGCATGGCCGACTCGGTTTAAAATGTGTAATTGTTTTAAGGCAAATGACAGAAAACGACCACATCCGGTACCTTTGGTCATTTCCAAATCGAATCAGTTCAGGATGGGCTTGAAGGTTCAAGGAAATGCATAACATCAATGAGTCTACCTATAATTTCTGTAAATAAATCGATAGCTACATAAAACATCAATTTTACAGGAAGGAAAAACAGTATTGACAACATAGACAAGATACAAAAAAACTAGTTGCTAACGTAAAATAAAAAGAGACTACAGATGAATTTCTCCGTCCTCACACAGGCATGATCAAGGCCCCCCCCCCCCCACATCCCCCTTTTTCAAAAAAATCTTAAAACAAATTAAATGGTAGTTTTCTTTTTCAGCAGTTGTCTTGCCGTTTTGGTATCCTCCCGCTGGCCCCAATTCAAAAGTAAAGGTTTAACATACAAGGTCCCCGCATATGACCTCAAATGGACTAGCTGTTCTTTCATTACCATGAAACGACCCCCGCCTGACCCTGATCAATTAATTTCCATGTCCCTTTGTTTGTTTTTTTTTAATTTTATTTCTTTTAAACAAGACACCAAGCGCTGACAGGCACACATGCATCTCAAACCCACCCAACCATACCCCCCCCCCCCCCCCCCCACACACACACACACACACACTCACTCAACCACTCACTCACTAACCGACATAGCCCCAAAGATTACCTGCTGCATTTAACTAAATAATACATCCAAACAACTTCCAAGGTTTTCCTGCCGCTCATATTTCTCCGGACTCCCTCTCCTCGGAGCTGGAGCGGTGGTCCCTCTCGTAGGACAGCGATCGCTCCCGCTCCTTCTCCTTCTCTCTGACCATGTCCGGGGAGTACGACCTGTCCTCTCCCTTCTCCTCCCACTCCCCGTACTCCGGCCGCTGCTCCTGCTTCACGCTGGCTCCCCCTCCCTCCGTGTCCCAGCGCTGCTCCTGGGACAGGGAGCGCTCCGCCTCGGGCTGGGGCGCTGCGTCCACTGAGGACCTGGGGGGGTGGGGCACGCGATCAGTTCACTGAAGACATGCACCGTAGCACTAAGATATCCCATGAGGGAACCATGTCCCCAGCACATCTACAATGCTCTACGCCAGTCATACTCAAGTAGCGGCCCGCGGGCCTTTTGTGGCCCGCGGGGTGTCTATTAATGGCCCTTGAGCTGTTTTGAAAAGTTTTTTTAATTATTAAAAAAAAAAAAAAAAAAAAAAAAAAAAAAAAATCGTGCTGGGCGCTCTTATTTTGAAACCGCGCGCCGCGATCTCAATACGAGGCTGGGGGTTGCAACGATAAACAGATAGCACTCCAGCCCACAGACCGCTCCAGCCCTCCCAAACTCGAGGCAGACAGTCCATCTCAGCAGCAGTCAAGGCCGATTTAGGGTCGTTTTCGACGCAGAGACGTAAGCACGTAATTTACACAAGGGACTTGTTTTAGACAAGTTTTGATTTACGGTTCCTTTAAGGTTCCTTAAGGATTGCGCGTGTTGCAAGGGGATTCTCCGCCAGAACAGGGGGAGCAACGAACGAATCTGTGGGCGTGGAACTGGAAATCGCTGGCTTGTTTATATTTATAATTATCATAATACGTTCTTGTGTTTTCTTCTTCTCCTTCTTCAAAATTCTTCATTCGCTTCTGTCACAGCCTTTTAAAAATGGCGCTATTATGCTGTAAAACCGGAAATGTGAGACTCCTGAAAGGATGTGGTTAGCTGGCCAATCACAGTCTTTGCGAGCTGCGTAGTGTTTTAGTCGCATAGTCAGGAATTTTGGCCGACGCACTTAAGCACGTAAGGCGGGATATTTTATCGCGCAAGGGGGGGTTATGTATCTTACGTGCTTACGCGTTACGTCTAAAACAGAGCATATATCGGCCTCAGTCACACGTATACCGACCGGCCCCTTGAGTCACTGAAAAAAAAAATTGTGGCCCCTCATCATTTCTACTTGAGTACCCCTGCTCTACGCCTTCAGAGCCCTGTGTCCACGATCCATGCATGCTTGATGGTCCCCATATGAATCTTACCATGGCACCCCTTGAGTCGTAGCCTCATGAATACAAGCCCTGCCCTGGACCACGGGGGGAAATGGGTTATCGTGAAGACACACGAGTCATGGCTGGGCGCTCTCACCTCTTCCTCTTGCTCCTGTGGGAGTGCGAGCGAGAGCGGTGCCTCTCCTTGTGTCGGTGTTTCCTCTCCCGCTCACTGCCGCCGCCCCTCTCACTGCCGCCGCCGCCGCCGCCGCCCCGCTCACTGCCGCCGCCGCCCCGCTCGCCGCCGCCTCCTCCTCCTCCTCCTCCTCCCCTCTCGGCTCCCCCCCTCTCACCACCCTCCTCTCTGGAGCGGGAGGAGCGGTGGCGTCGGGAGCGGTGTGAGGACGACCCGCCTCCGTCCCTGAGGCAGAGAACGGCGTCAGAACCAAATGATAGAACGGACCTGGGAAAAAGCTAAAAGACCAGTGATGTGCTCCAATATCCATACTTATTAGCCTTAGCTTGAGAACGTAGGGCGTTCCAATTCGGATCGGGCGAAAATAAGTGTACTGAAAGGACCCAGATGGTGTACTCAAAACGGTCAAACTGCAAAGTGTTGATCGACACTTTTCGTACTCAACGGCAGCCATTTTAGCTACGTAGCGGAAAAGGCCGGAGCCAGGCTGAGCCAAAGTTGGTGCATTTTCCACATAACCTGCATTAATAGACTCATTTTGTCGTTTTTATAGCTTTTGTAGCTTTTTGTAGCCGCTAGGCGTAAAGAGTTCAACGTTCAAAGTGGGATGTTTTTTACAGGGGAGGAGCCGCAGCGGCAGTTGCGATCGTAATTTCCGGTTAGTGCTCCACGGAGTATTCGATTTGGAACAACACTGACATCTGAAAATTAGCACACTTGAGTGAGTGCGGATAGTGTACTACGTTTAAGTGTACTCATGGATGTATGGATATTGGAACACAGCACAAGGCCTTATTGTGACGGCGAGCTTCGCCGCGGATGGGGATGACAGCTGTAGTCTTGTGTTAAAATATGGCGACACATTAGTGCCATAATTCACTAATGTGATAAAAGATGCATTCGGGCGTATTATATTATTCCACACGCGTAGATATTAACTGCGAGCGCGCAAATGATCTCTGCGCGCAAAAAACAGCCTCTCGCACGCGCAGATTACCTCAGCTCGCGCAAAACAGCCTCTCGCGCGCGCAAATTACCTCAGCGAGCGCAAAACCTCTCGCGAAAGATGTTTTTACGCTCTCGCTCGAATTTAATTTTGGCACTATGGGGGAGGGAACCAAGGCAGGGCGGGCTTTCCTATGATTGGCCGTTTCTGAAGCGCGATATTTGATTGACAGCCCTCCTCATTCAATTCTGAATTGTACAGTAAATGGCTGAAAAGATAGTTACGTATTGTAACTCCAGATTCTATGAGTATAGGCGCAGCCTTTTAAGTGTCGGCCTCATTGTCCTTTAAATAGCTGAAGAAAAGCTGTTTATTGGGAGCAGAACGTCCGCCGGCGCCCGACTATATCTGCGAAATGCGGACTTTGTTGAGGCACGCCGCACGCGGACGTAATTGAGGCCCACGCTGTTGGTGGTCGGGGATTACACATTTTTCAGTGCTACGGCTCACGCCTAGGGATAACCCAATAGCGATAGCCTTTAAAGGCTGCGCCTATACTCATAGAATCTAGTTACAATAAGTAACTATCGTTTCAGCCATTTACTGTACAATTCAGAATTGAATGTGAGGAGGGCTGTCAATCAAATATCGCGCTTCAGAAACGGCCAATCATAGGAAAGCCCGCCCTGCCTTGGTTCCCTCCCCCATAGTGCCAAAATTAAATTCGAGCGAGAGCGTAAAAACATCTTTCGCGAGAGGTTTTGCGCTCGCTGAGGTAATTTGCGCGCGCGAGAGGCTGTTTTGCGCGAGCTGAGGTAATCTGCGCGTGCGAGAGGCTGTTTTTTGCGCGCAGAGATCATTTGCGCGCTCGCAGTTAATATCTACGCGTGTGGAATAATATAATACGCCCGAATGCATCTTTTATCACATAAGTGAATTATGGCACTAATGTGTCGCCATATTAAAAGGGGAAGTACCTGTATCGCTCTCCACTCCGAGACCTTGACCTAAGGGAAAAGAACATGCCGGGATTATTAAAGTCGCATGGAGGGAAGTGGAAGTGTTTGTCAACGGAGAACCGCCACGTGGCCCTCACCTCCTTCGGCCCTGCTCCCATTCTCGCTCTCTCTCGCGCTGGTGTTCCCTCTCGCGCTCCCGCTCGCTCTCTCGCTCTCGTTCCCGCTCCAGCTCGCCCTCTCGCTCCTTCTCCTCCTCGCGGTCTCGCTCCTCCCGCCGTCTCATCCTCATCCTCTCCTGTTTCTCGACCACCGCTTTCTGAAACCCACAAATTATAGTATTATTTTCTGGGACATTAGCTGCAGAACAGCAAGTACAAACTGAATAAACATTGTAAACAAATGACAACATTAAGTACTTTATCTGGTCTTACATTGAGCCTGCATCACTTTGCACTGCAAGTCAGTATTAAATGGTTCTTACCCTCAGCCTGTCAAGCTTTTCGCGAATCTCAATGAAACCCAGGTGAAGTTTGCCCCCAAAATGGTCGGCCAAGCGGCGATCGTTGTCATGGAGACCCAAGTAGGCGGAGCACACCTCGCACACCCTCAACTTCTGCTGCTGGAAGCTGGAGGCCGGCATGGAGTTTCTGTATACATCCTGCAAGACAACATCCCACTGTTAACCAGGGCACAGCAAGCATGGAGTGCATCTGAAACAGACTAATGCATGAATACGTTTCCAGAACAAATGTTCCGGATCATGCTATAGCAGTTATCGATTTTCTGCCAGCCTTTTAGCAACCCCCTCCACACTCAAGGGGTACGTGCATTTACAAATGTTGCACTAACCTCAGCCTCTTTCTTCAGGGCGCGGGTCTTCTCCACCTTCTCCAGGACCTGCTGGGCCTCGTCCACGTTGCCCTCCCCACCCAGCTGCTCCGCCCGGGCCAGCAGCTTCCCGATCTCCTCGTTCAGCTCGTGGACGCGCTCCGCCTGAAGCCCCAGAGAGACGGGAACCACCCGTTAAAACCCAGGTCTGATGTGCAAAGAATATAGACCCAGGACTTGACCCAGCCCGGACACACAGGAGAAGTTCATTACAAGGACTCGTACGATAAAATACCCTGGGAATACGTTTCCTTGATGAATTTATTCTGTGATTCTGCATTTAAACCTGGTCTTTAATGATTTAAAAAAAAAAGTATGACGGGGCCTTCACTGAAAACTTCTAAAGTATGCCCAAAAAGAACTCGCCAACCAAATATACCACTGAAAAGCAGAAAAGGTCACATTGACAACGATTTGAAAAAGAACTAGGGCAGCAATTTCTCACTTGTTACCGTGTTAATCTGTGTAAAATGGTTTACGTTTCACAGGCTATGGCCCTCAGATTCGATTGGTGACTGAAAGAATTTTTTTTTTGGTGTGTTAATAGTTTCTAACCATCTCGCTCAAGGAGAGGTCTCGCTCTAAATTATCTTTGTGGCAGGAAATGTCCCTATTCTCAATACATTCCCAACCCACTACCTCCAGTATTATTTATTTATTTATTTTTAGAGATATATTTATTTATAAACACTGAGCCTTGTAGGAAAATAGGGTCCTGGTTGAAAAATCCCAAATCCCATTGCTAACCATTGCTAGCTTCACCAAGGTAACTCTCAACCGAGCGCATTGTCTTTTAACCTAATTTCTCCAGTGAGCGTTAGTGTGATCTTGCCTGCTCGAAGCAGGAACATTCAGTCTCCCGTTTCATGTGTAACGAAAACCAGAATTGGCATCAATGAGTGAACCGACGCCAACTTCATAGTCACCGCCCTACCATGAGGGTGAAGTGCATCCAACAGCCCTCTGGAACATTGCACCTGGGGTCATCTTTCAGCGAGGACCCCGGCTATTGGGCCCCCCCGCAAGGGGTTGCGAAATAGACCCTGAGGCTGTGACGTGTGGACTGAAGGGTCACCTTGGCAGCCACTTCGGCGCTGATCTCGTCCTGGGTCTCGGCCAGCCTCTTCTTGGCCAACTCGGTCCTGCGGTCGCAGTCGGCGATGAAGGACTGGAGATGCTCGGCGGCCTGGGGAGGGAGGGAGGGTTGGTGGTGAGAGGGTGTTGGCCGTGAGCGCAATCACGTCGCCAATAGGCATTTTAGAATGGGCACTGCACTAGTTATTAAATTAAACCCCGAGTTTGACCACAACTACCTAGACAAATTGAACGCTTGAAATAGTGTTCAAAAATCCATACTTAAATCTGTTTATCAAAGTTAGTCTTATCAAAGTGTGTAATGTAATCCATTGTAGTCTCACGGAATATCAGTCTATCGTTTTCTTTCTATTCCTTCACACCTCCTGTCGATCAGGGTAAAGAAAGAAATGACAGCAATACAAGCAAGACAAGAGTAAACATTGTTGTTGCTTTCCAGGGCTGGAGACAGTACATGGCAAGTTACAGAATTACGTTTGAAGCTGAACTTGTTGCGTTTCTCGAATTAATCAAACCGCTGTTTATGCTAACCCTAGCTATGTAGCAATACCTTATAAAAGGTAGCTACATGTATTGCGCTACTGGCGCGGTTATTGTAGTTGTGTTGTTGACAACACAGCAGAGTTCAGAGTGGTTAGAATACCATAGGGGTGGAAAAACTGGCCTTTACCTCTACCACACTATGTCAGATGAATACAACAGTGTTATAAAAGACACTTATGTATCCACTCTTAAAACGCATATAATCTCACCTGACAATTATTCATCATCGGTCTCAGAAATGTATACTTTAGCCCAGCAGGAAAGCAACACTGACATTTTCAGATATATCCTTTACAGATGCCCGACTCTGGTACAGCAAAACGTACTCTCTAAACATTGGCTACATGTTTTGACGACAGCAGCAGAACTTACATCCAGCTCAAAGAAGTACTCCTGCTGCTTGGACGCAATCTCAAAGTCAGCTCGAAGGGCCAGGTCATGGACCTTCACACACTCGCCCAGGTCCATCCTCTGAGGTCAAAATCATATCAGGGCAGACTATTACAAGCTGATCATGTTATTATTCCCCACAAAAGCCAACAGAGTGGAGTGTTTATAAGGCCCATGAATTGAAATCTTGCAAGACTGGAAACAATTAAACATTGATAACAATAACATGAACAAGTAGCGAGGTATAACCCCGAAATAAAGATAATGACACAAAATGAATAACAATGCAAGCCATTAGAACTGTTAAAATAAGAGTTAGACTTCCAATTAAGAAGGAAACATCTTGGTTTTATCTGGATACTAAGTTTAACTGGCATTTATTTATACACACATCTCAGGCATGTTACATATATTGAAAGATTGCAATACATATTATATATCTTTAAATAGTGCAACACTTTGGGCCAAGTACTCACAGTGCCTGACAGAATGTCGTGGGGACATGAATCCAGAAGGTGACTCTTGCAGACCCTCTCATCTGAAAATTTGATTCTCTGCCGCATGGAGTCTCCTATAAAACACAAGATCAAAATGAAAACCCCTTATAACATTGAACACTGACGCCTCAGAGTGCTCTCAAAAGACACTATTGAGAGATTCCGAATTTGAATTGAAACTCGTTTAACACAGGAATCTGTTAGGATCGAGTATCCAAGATAAACTGGTGTCGAGAGACCCGATCAACACACACGTTAATATCCAACTGGCTCCTCAATACAACAGAACAGAATCCATAATACGATTTATATATCTCGTTGACACAGTTAACTTCAGGTCTACTCGAACCCAACAGGTAGCCCACAGCCAGGCTATCGTGCAAACAGGGAAGCTAACGCTACAAATGCAAAGCATGACTCAATTGCAGCATCTGGCTGACGTTAGCATGGAAGCTAACAGGCATATCCCGCCGCTAGCTCCACATAGCTCCACGTAACAAGCGCATCGTCAATCAAACTCACCGTCTCTCCCCGTCCCCATGAGCTGGTCAAGCATCGCTCGCATTTGTGCCTGGGCCGACATGTTTAATCGGTGTTGATGGTAAGCCGATGCACGCCGACGGTCACACACGCAGCCTTCACCTAGGCCTCGAATGTGGCTCGTGGACCACCACGGACAACTTTTTTAACACAGGACTCCAAGTTATTTTTCAAACACGCTTACTATGTACAGTAATAATTTACTGTTTATTCCAGTACAACAAAAAGTTGTTCACGGCTAAAGAACGTGAAGGGAACCACGTTGGTCGAGCCAGGTTTAGGCAACGCTATTTCGAAACCACTGGATTGCTGCCTTCCTCTTCGTCTGAACTAGAGCGGGTCGAAATAAGAAAGCGGTGGCAAAATACGGAATAGTGTTTTGTAAGCCAGCTGCTAGACCTTTTATTCAACAAATGACGAATCATCAGTTGTCTGTAACAGGATTATCATAGTATTGAATTGCAGTTCTAGCATTCAGCTAGAAGTAAAGTTTGTCCAACGTCCTCCCTCTCCTCTCGACTTCCTCTTTCGTTGCGCGCAGCCGCCGCGTCACGCGCTCTCCGCCTTGAGGAAGTGCTGCAGTTCTCTCGCGCGCTGTGGATGCTTGGGTGATTGGCAGCCGACGTCATCGACCTCATCGACTTTGGCGTTATGAATTATGCACACAATCTTATAATGCATAAATGAACCGACTGAGAATGACAATATATAATTATGATATTGATATTATCTTTGGTGCCTACATAATCCATTTATTTAAAAAATGTCAAGGTCAAGCACCGCCCTGAAGCAACCCCCCCCCCAAATATATCTCCAGGTCCATCGTCCCGCCCCCCTATACACTCGGGGAAAATGGCGACGGCGGTACTGCGTTTCTCACGGCAACTTGCCAAAAAACATATTGGATTACTGGGCCGTGAGAAATGCTCCCAAACATCAAACCTTTCTAAGGCGGTTCCGTGTCGAACCGTCGTTTCAACCGCGTCTGGTGCCATCCTACCGAAACCGAATAAAGTAGGTATTTAAGGATGCCATCGGGCTGTAAAACTCTGAATATAGGTGGTTCTGACTGTGTAGGCGTGACTCAGGGAATGTTGACACCACCTTTATCAAATACGTCCCGGACCGTTCAGCTGAGCAAATTAATCGATGGGGATTTCACCCTAATACGCCTCTGGTCAGTGGCAGTAGTTTCAGTCTGCCCTAAAGTGCTGTCAGTATTTCGCCTGATATAAAAACCGTGTTCCAATAACAATGATATATTTGGAGTAGAAAGATCCGGAAAAGCCGTCAACATCGGCCAGAGGTAGCCCCGGAAATGGAAGCAACGGCTGAATACAACCGTGGACGATCATTGAGACTGTAGGGTTTTAGAGCACTTCGAGACAGCCCCATATTTGGGGCTTATTGTCCTTGGCTTACTTATTTAAGCCAAGGAGAGGGCCATATTGGGGCCTTATGTCCTTTGCTTAATTATTTTTATGTGATCAGTGTTTAGTATTACTGAGCTTTTATTCCCTAACAAACGTTCTCTACTTACGCCAACGATCATATATGAGGACTTTGTAGAGCTGAATGGCATTTATTATAATGGATGGCACCAACTTGTTCTTTTTATGAATTGTGTGCCTTCATTGTGGAGCAGGGCCTGCAAGTTAAATGCTCTCTACCCCCAATCAATAACAGTTGCAGGTCGACAGTGCTACTATGCGTTAAGGCCAAATATATTTTTATTATGCATTTGAAAGCTTCACTATGCATGTAAATCTAGTGTGTATAAAAACATGTTGCATTGCCTGCCAAGGCCCCAGGATTAACATCACCAGCCAAACGGTATCCTCTCCCAGCCCTGTTCCTTGTAGAACCTGGTGCACACATTGTCTCCCAAGATGCCCAATGTGTACCTTTCTCTCTCCCCCACCCTATTCCTCCGTGTTGTCCAGACATCCTTTGGTCTCATCCGGATGACCATCGTGGTGGTGCCCTTCCTCTACGTCGGAACGCTGATCAGCAAGAACTTTGCAGCTCTTTTGGAGGAGCATGACATCTTCGTCCCGGAGGATGATGATGATGATGACTGATCACTCAGCCTCTTAAAATGTAAAGTCTACCACCTCATTTCAAATGTTGACAAAAACAAAAAGCACACTTGCATACGACCGTCCAGAAATTAACCTTTGGTTATTATGACTTGTGTTCCACAGGGTGCTTCGGATCGGTGGTGGGAAAGTGTGCCAGTTGCAATAAAGAGGGAACAGTAGATTTCGCTGGAATCGACAAGCACGGTGGTGTCGGGATGCCTTCCCTATCGCAGAGCTCCCGTCCTCCTCTCTTTCAGATCGTTTACATTAATATCATTTGAAGTTGTGTCATATCATAATCATGTGAGACTACAAAGGCGATCTGTCTATTAGTCCTCACTCCTGTCTGCATGTCGGTGTGTCTTGCAACTCAATAAACAGAGTAAAAAGTACCTCATCTTTTGGTATAACTGTTTGTTTTTTACATCTTTACAGAAACACTCGTAACAAAACTGATTTTCCAAATGCAATGGTACACATGATTCTGAGTCCATGTCGGCCAATAGTAACGGTAACACTGCATCACACTTCCTTCCCTTCTCTGCATAGTATTGATGTCACTCTTAAAGGGCCAGGGACTAGTTGTTCCCACCAATCAGCGGCCTCTTGTCCCCCTCCTGAAGCGTAGTATTGGCCAGTCTCGGGTGTTCTTTGATGGAGCACATCTCTTATTGGCTGTGGCTCTTCATCTTACTCAGTTCAACGTAGCCCTCCATGTCGCGGTCCATTAGGCTCCCTCATTCTCCTGCAGTTGGGGTCAGAGCATCGCATGCAGTCACAGAAGAGCAGGGAAAACACTGACCTCTGGTGGCTACATATGTTAATGTAGAGGATTTAATTATGCAAATCAAAAAATTACCCCCTCTTTGTAAACACAAACCAAATTCTGTTTCATTATGATAGACCACAAGGTGGCCCAGTTTACACAGCCACAAGGGCTGATTAAGAGAGAGAGAGAGAGAGAGAGAGAGAGAGAAAAAGAGTCCAGCTTATTGCTGTTCAGACATGGTGTTCTGACATTGTAGCACAGATCACCTCTCGGTGTTTTACGTGTTTTTTTATATATATTATAACAGCAACTAAACTCATACCATTCATGCTATGCATGATAATAGTAGTGACCATACTTTGAGGATAAATGATGGAGAGAGTTTTGTAAACACTGTTTCCTCAGTCCCTTAGAATGGGTTCTTCGTTCCTGAGGGAGAGAGCCCTTTAAGGACATGCAAATATTTGTGCAGTCATCCGTTGGGATCCGTTGAGCACTGCCTCATTCACTTGTTTGTTCCAAACCTTGAACCTCCAAAAAGGGTTTCAGGCATTTTAACGTCAAGATGGTGGTTTTCAACTGAGACTTATTAGATAACTATGTGCCAGATGTTAGTAAAGCGGTCCCTGAAGGAGCCTGAGGTTCACTGGGAGAGGAACAGGGACCAAAATATAAAATATATACAGTACATATATTTATTTTGTGATATTATGTTTAGTGATTATCTATGGTCTATTTTTAGTTTATAGTCGTTTGCAATAATTAAAAAAAAAAAAAGGTCAACAAAAAATATATTGGGTACAACAATATATCTATAAAAAATAATATTGACGTATTCTGATTCTGATTACGTAATGTTTTAATCTTGATCAAGGGGGTATCAGACAAAGTCTGATACTGAAACTGGGCAAAGTGTGTCCTTGTGGAAACTAGTTTTAACATGATCCTGTCTTTTATTGTATGCTGAGTAAAAGTGATGTGGAATCAACGATACCTTGGTAAGGGCCTGCACTTCATTCTGTAGACATCTCACTTGCTTCTGGAGATATTCCACCTCACTTGTCTTCTTTCTTAACATAATCTAAATAACACAAATAATGCCACTGTGTCAATACGGAAAATTCAAATCAAATGCCACCAGTGTATGTTCACGCCAGCTGCCAGCAGTAGATGGCAGTATTTAACTTAACTCGAATGAAATATGGAGACATAACATTGCTGCTATTTCTATTAACTATTGCATTAATGCTATAGGATGGCAAGACAATTATCTCATGATCTCTCTTAACATTCTATAAACAAAGAGAGGGATGCATATTTAAACATTTCACCAGTGCCAAATTCTAAATTGTCCCTTTTAAGAGTAAGGAAACAGTGTACTGTGGCAATGCATCAATTGTTACAAATACCTCTACTTTGGATGACCCCTGATCTGTTTGACCAGGGGATATGACCCCTGAACTTTGACCTGTGATGAAACAACGCATGCGACTGATCTCCTCGGCAAGCTTGGTCTTAAGTTCCTGAATAGGAAAAGGAACAAGTTGGATGAAGATTGCAAGTGCAATTTTGCCATGATCTCTCACTCTCTCACTCTCCCAATCTCTCTCTCTCTTACCATTTCTCTCTCCCCATCTCTCTCTCTCTCGCTCTCTCTCTCTCTCTCTCTCTCTCTCTCTCTCTCTCTCTCTCTCTCTCTCTCTCTCTCTCTCTCTCTCTCTCTCTCTCTCTCTTTCACTCTCTCTCATCATCTCTCACTCTCACTCTCCCCATCTCTCTCTCTCACCATCTCTCTCTCCCCATCTCTCTCTCTCTCTCTCTCTCTCTCTCTCTCTCTCTCTCTCTCTCTCTCTCTCTCTCTCTCTCTCAATCCTACCTGGTTCTCCCTGCGGAGGTTCTCTGTCTCTCTCTCTCTGCAGCAGAGCTCTGTCGTTCGGTCCTTGGTGTGGTACTCCGTGTGGCTCAGCTCAGAGCACCTTTCAGAGTAACACGCAGACAGCACGTCCATCTCTGAGCGTAACGTCTCAGGCCTGCAAACACCAATGCACCCACGCATACATGCACGTACACAAGCGTGCACGCATTCACGCATACACACAGGCACACACATGCACACAAACACCGACACACAGGTATGCTTACAAACAGATACATATACAGTAATCAGCCTTGTGGGACACATCAGAGGCCTTGATGACAGAATACAGGGTTATGGTTGGGGTTGTTTGTATGGTAGACTTACACCTGTCCTCTGATGACTAATGCACCTCCTGTTGTGGCTGGGTGCCTGGCCTTTCCTGCTCTCTCCATCTCCTCCTTGTGGGCTCCTTTCAAGGCCTCCATCGCTACAGTGAATAAACAAGTTGGTGGGTGGTATTAATAGCCTCGCTGTGTCCGCATGTGGAGCACTGTGAGTTATGCGAACCAATTTGCAGACTGAACTTTGCTGAGGAGACAGTCCCCGAGCAAAACCATCATGATGACAAAGGAATAGCGAAGTGGACCCACTGGAACACACTCTCTGCTGTCGAAGTGAGTGAGTGTGTTTTCTACGACTGTAAAAGCTGGGTGCTCTGTGTGCAACCTCATCTTTGGTCTTTTCATAGATTTGGATTTTATTTTCATTAAAATATCCATTTTCATTTTTTCATTTTTTTCATTTCTGATATATTATTTATAATTCTTTCATCATTATTTTTCTGCATTAAGATAAAAATGCCTCTTGTTACTTGTATTGGTGACAGCTGGCAAAAAAACAACAAGACAAATGTATGATACGTATTATTATCGGAAAAATTATTCCAACCAAGTGGTTGAACTCTGATTAATGTGTGTTTCTAGTTCTAGAGTTGGACGCAAAAGATGGAGCAGGACTAGAGAATCTTAGAGGTATGGATGGACCGCTGACAGAGACCACTTTGGGTTTAACTTCCACTTGTCCACCTGCCGGGGCGCAATCTGCTGCTTTGCCTCTCCATGCGTCACACCATCGCCCCCCCGGCTTGTCCCTACCTCTGGCCGACCTGAGGCTCCCCTCCTGCAGCAGTCTGTCCAGCTGGGCCCCCAGATCCCGGATCTCCCGTCCGTGTTTTTCCTGCAGCTCCTGAAGGGCCGTCCTGTGAGCAGCCACCAGGGCCTGTATCGTGGCCCTGCAGGGGGCCCCGGGGCCACACGGACTGTCCACCTCCACCCAAATAGACGCCCTCTCTCTCTTGATGCCCTCAACCTGTTGTCTGAGCGAGAGGGCCTGGAGGGAAGGAAATCAGTTTTACGTGATCCGTCGTTGTATCCAACTCATTACACATGGCCTGGGGATTTCGGTGATTTGAACCATTTCTACATCTATCTGGTCGGTTTGCCTCCTGCATTATTTTTCTCTTGCGCGTTTCATGTGCAAAAACATCTGGAAGTTAGTTCACATGTCACATATTCCTTAGCGTTCTACAAGGCGTCTTTACAGTTTTAATGTGGTTGAATGTCCTACCTCTTTTTGAAGGGCCTCTGCCGCTCGTGATTGGGCCGTTTGGCCGCCATTCATGGACGGCGAAGACTCCGGGTCGCTCAGGTCATCCTCGGTTCGGGAACCAAGCGGTGGCCCGTAGGTCTCTTCACGGCTCGACGGGTAGGTCTCCGAGCGAGGGGACGGCGGGAAATCCTCTCTGGGGCCTGACTGATGTGTCGGGGCTCCCATGAGAGACTGAGGAGTCATGTCCCTGAACGACACTCTCTCGAATTCATCCCACTTCCTGTTGAGTTCAGAGTCCATAGTGTCAGAAGCTGGCACCGGCACGCTCCCCTTTTTCAGTTCCATGGAGTCCCACCTGCTGTTCATCTCCATAATGGTGATGCCCTCCTCAAACCACTTGTTCCTCTCCTCCAATCTCTTAGCCTGCTCCCTGTCCCAGCCCTCCCCTGCCTCTCTCTTACTGGCCGGAGACAGGTCCGGGGGCGTGGCCTCAAGATCTGGGTCTACACAATGGGTTGGGTGGCGAGCAGCTCTGTGGAGGCCGGTGGCTGTGCCGTTAACACCGGCACTGGCTGGAGAACGTTCATAACTGGACTCTTTGCAGGTGCGCAGAGCAGGCGGTTGGCATGACGACGGCCGCTGGGACAGGGGGTCCTCTTTCTCACTGCCGGTATCTGATTGGCTTAGTTTTGAACCAGGGGGAGACGTGAGGATCATATTGCACGTCAGAAGTAAGACAATAGTTGACAACAATAATGCCGTCTGACCTTTCTGGCCATGCTCAGGAATTCAGAAAATGGTTTTTCGAAGACATGCCCCTCTAGCATGCTCAAGGTATTCCAAGAGTGCATAAAATGTTTATATTAGCTGGTACATATTATTTGCTGATATTTTTTATAAAGTTACTAAGAGCAATAAGTAACATTTTATGAGGGTAAAAAGTGCGGCAACAGCAGCCTTTTTACTTTATGCTGAGTGGTATACCTGCTATTATATGCAGGGATGCAGTAATATTTTGCAATGCTTTTGCAAGAATCACGACTCCCAATTGCATCAGTATTTTCTACCCTCTTGGTATATATCAGTGTTCAGGAGCCCACCATACTTGCACTTGCACACTTTTGTCTTTAACGGCCGACTTACTGCGTGTGTTGCTGGATGGCCTGCTTTAGCAGCTTGACCCAGTTGCTCCGTATTCTGGAGGTTGTGGCGGACAGAGTGAACACTGCCCTCTTTGTCTGGCGGAGACGGAGGAGATAAAGACATACATAAGTGAATGGCTTACAAGAGGAAAGCAGAAAAATAAAATCTGAGGCATTCAATCCGTTTTCGTTTCTGCATTGCTCTCCATCTGTCTTTGTGTGTGTGTGTGTGTGTGTGTGTGTGTGTGTGTGTGTGTGTGTGTGTGTGTGTGTGTGTGTGTGTGTGTGTGTGTGTGTGTGTGTGTGTGTGTGTGTGTGTGTGTGTGTGTGTGTGTGTGTGTGTGCGTGTGTGTGTGGCTATATGTGTTTTTTTGCTTGTGCGTGTGTGTAGAATATAGAATGACTAAACATTACACATCGGTTACGTACCTGAATTTGAAAGCCGTGATTTTTCTCCACTTCACAGTCTGACACATTCACACAGGTCATGAGCTCAATCTCTCCCTCTGGGTCGTCTGACTGCAACACAGCAGAGTGAACCACAGAGACACAAGACAAACAGCATGTGTGATGTGAAGTACTTCCAAATGGGTTCCATAGCAAACCTAACCATTTACATGCCTTCATTTATATGAGCCAATTGACTAAAGTGTTGGGTAATCTCTATTAAACGTGTTCTAAAAATACTTTTTAGGAATATATAATATTATTTTGTGTTATTCTGTGTTTTGGTCATCTAAATACAATTCAAAAACCATTTCTAAGATACAGCTGTAATTTATAGATTTATATTCAAAATGGCTATTTCTTAAAGAAAATATAAGAAAGAAATCTATTCAAAAGGAAAGAAACTAACTGCTATCAGTAATATACAATATATTGCACTCTTGTGTATGTTAAATGTGTACAATATTTAATTGTGATACTCCATTATACTTTATTATAATAAGCCTGTTGCCAAGCCCCCTTGATGGAGCACTGATTGGACTCACCTCCTCAGCCTCCAAGTCCCTGTAGTATTTCAGCGCAACATCATCCAAGACAAACCAGTGCTTCCTCCACTGATAGGCAGAAAACATTACATTTATTCGATAGACCCCCTTTTTCAGATGACGGTAATGACAGTAAAAGTATAAATGATTGAAGTTGCAGAATGCAGCAAAGGATGGATCTCTTCATTGGTGCTGTCATGGTGTCAGAAGGCCAGAGGGGTGAGAGATACGTCCCTACCTTTCCATCTGTCTCCAGCTTGGACATCCATCCCTGGAAGGGAGCGAGACCCAGCTGTAATGAGACCCGGGTTTAGAACAGGATGGAATATCGTCGTGGTCAGGAGAAATCTTAGTGCTGTGAGTATGTCTTGCATAACATTCAGCAACAACTATTATAACCACAATGCAGGGACGAGATTCATTGTTGTTGACTATTCACATTTAAACTAACTCAACACAACAGGATGATTTCTGAACATGACAGGGGGGAGAAAGTGTTGGGATTATCAAGCCAAAGAGAAGGGAAAAATTTAGAGCGATGTGGGAATTGAAAAGGGAGGCGGGGGGGGGGGGTTGGAAACAAAGGCAGAATTTATACATGCCAACAACAAAGAGTTGAAGCTGGTTTAAATATGTCAACACCTCACAGAGGCAGAACTTACCATGAATGCATGGTGTCCCAGTTAGGAAAGAAAGTCAAAACAGTTACTACACTCTTTAAGGGGACACACATGCTTGTAATGGCTGTTTCTGAATGGCTCTGGTTGTGGTCATTGGATAATAATTATGATAGCGACAAAGTATGATCATTCTGATGGTTATTCTGAACATGATTATTAAAACATGTTCCAGCAACAGCCATCGTTAAAGAGAGACTCATAGGGATGACTCGCACCTGCATTGGAGCGGGTTCAGAAAGTACTCTCTCTTTTGCAGATTTACGCTTCCCTGTGTGATGCTCTGATGAACCCTGAAATGGAGTCACAGAGACGTATCACAGAGGGTCCTTTGCTGCTGTTGATGTTCTTAAACCCAAAGGTCGGCTGGATACGGACGCAGGGACCGTGCTAGTCCCCTGTTGTACCTGCGAGTACAGCGATGTGGCGGATGTCTGTCGGGACAGACATCCGTCTTCCTGGTCCCGGTGCTTCTCCCTTCGGTCTCTGCCCCTCTCCCTCCCTCGGCCTCTCTCGTCCAGCTCAGCCCTGGCGCTGTACGCTTTCATCTCCGGTTGATAACTGAGACACAAGAAGCAATGACAGCAGTAAAACGCAGAATAAGGGAAAGCGTAATATATTATAATCAAGAAAGATTGTTGCAATATCTACGACCGTCATCTTGTAGGCCTAGTCTATGCAGCTACAACCAAAATAATAACTACACAATACAACCTATATCTATGTATCTATATCGGTATCACCAGCTTCATAGCCCCAAAACTATACCAAGGATATTAAACAACCTGAGGGAACTATGAACAAAGTGTGTCAGCATCTCTCTGCAGGGTACCCTGCTGTGACCCTACCCTGGAGTCCTGGCCCTGTAGTCCCTGAGGGGGCTAAGGCTCTGGGTTCTCCTCCTCGAGGCCGGGAGGTCCTCCTCTGGCTCCAGGCTGATCCTCGGGATGTCCGCCAGGACGATGTAGTCGTCTATGGTCATCGACGCCTTGGAGACACGTTTAGAACAACACATAGTCTTCGTCGATCTTTTTATACATGGACTTGGCACGCTCATGAAAATATGAACTTACCTCTTCAAGCTCCTCCGGAGTCGGTTTGGGGTCAGGGGTCAGTAGGGCATCCAGGCCCCTTCTAACCTTGCTTTTGCTCCTGTCGCCGTCTTTAACTCTGCTCTCATTCCCCTGGTCGGTTTCCGTGGTTGCGGTAGGCGACTTCGGAGGACAGGCGAGGAGATGGGGTTCGGCGTCTCGTCTGGGCGGAGAGGAGCCGTGTGAGAAGGCGGCGCTACGCACGGAGTGGGCTGAGCCACGCCAAGAGCCCTCTGCAGGACTGGCTTCGGATCTGCCCGACCTCTCCCTGTCCCTGGTTCTACTGGAGCAGTCAGGCCTGCTGTCCCTGGAGTGGAGCTCTGTCTGGGGCGTGTGGCCGTGCGTTCCTCGACCACTCCTAAGCGGCGAGACTTCACGGCTGTTCCCGGCGAGAGTGTCGGCCGAACTGTTGACTGCCGTTCTGCTTCTTGGAGATCTCTCGTACGACGCCGGCGGTCCGGCCAGGGAGCCGTGGCGAGAGAGCGTCTCCAGGTTCCTGTAGAGCCTCTCGGAGTCCAAGCCGTGCCCGGAGGAGGTCTGAGACGGACGCCTGGACTCTCTGCTGCGGCCCCGTGGAGCCGACCCTCCGTTCGGTAAGTAAACGGGGTCGCCGCGCGCCCTGGAGGTCGGGCTCGCCCTGGAGGTTGAGATGCTTCTGAAGACGATGGACTCCCTTCCGCGGGACGGGCTGGACCGCCTCGACTCATGCCCGGACGGAGCGTGAGACAGCCTTGACTCGTGCCCGGACCGGACATGACTGGACTGGGCGTGGGACGGACTGGCACGTCTGGACACATGCCCAGACGGAGTGTGGGACGGCTGACGGGACGGGTCGTGAGATGGCACGTTGGAGTGAATTTGACCCCTGGACTGGGAACCCCTGCTTTGGGAGCCGGGGGGCGACCCGCTGGGCCTGCAGCGCTCCGGGCTCTGAGAGTAGTGGCGGGACGGGGAGTTCTCCAGCGACTCGCCCCGGCCCCTGAAGTTGGAGTGGTAGGTGTACCTCTGCGGGGACTCGCTCCTCCAGGTCTCCTGGATGAAGGTGTCGGTGCTCCTCCTCTGAGAGGGGATGCCCAGGTTCACGGTCCTGAACGGGACGCAGGCTTTGGGCTCGGGGCTGTGGTGGCTGGGCAGCGGCCGCCCTCTCTCGTAGTGGCGGTACGGCCGCTTGTCGCCGTCCTCGCTGGAGCGCTGCTCGCTGAACCCCCTGCGGCCTCGAGAGACAAGGGTTCTCTCCGGCCCCTGATCTCCTCTGGACTCCAGAGCTGTTCAGGAAATACATTTGGGAACATTTAGGAATGTGCCCCAAAACCTGTGTGTTGGAGTTTAGAAATACTGTATAGCAAAAAGCACTTTCTACCTGAAATAATTGAAAAGTGATCAACTCTCTATCCACTGAAAGCTGTCGACCTTCATATCTAAATAAATCTCCCAATAATAATCTAAATTCCTCCCCCTTTTTTCCTAAGGGCATACACTCTGATAATTTTACAGATATGATAAAAAAAAAAGCATAGTAGTAGAAGTAGAAGAAGATGTTGATACATAATTGTTGATTCTTAAGCAAATAAAGGGAATATGTTTGGGTTTGCGGAGGGAATCAGCAAAAATCACTTAGAATTAACCAAACTGGGTAATATGAGATTATCAAGGCCTTCCATAATGTAGTTTAGATTTGATTGGATGTTAGTAGGCAGCTGATTAAGTTCTGCATATTTCTGGGCTATTTTTCGCTTTGGGTGATTAATTCCTTTCTGCGCGTAAAGTAAGGCCACTCACCCCCTAATCCACAAGTTAATCGGTTGACATCAGGATGCTTGATGCCTGCACTGTGCAGGTTAATGTCTGACCTGATGGCCGGCGGGACCTGTCCCTGCTCCTCCTCCCCTCCGCCCTCTCGTCCATCCTGGTACTGGTGAGCTGCCACACGTTCTGGTCAGGGACGGGTCAAATCCGCTCATATCTGGCAGAGCCAGGCGCTGGAGCTCTTGGATGAGGGAGAAAGTCCTCCCTGTCTGGTCCTCTGGGTCCTTGGGGAGGGAGATGGTGGCCACCACACACATCAGCAACACCACAGCTTTCTGATGCTTCAGGAAAGGCATTTTTCCCATCTTTGTGTTGCATGCAATTGCCGGAAGTTGCCATTCGTGACCCATGAACGTTTTGAAATTGGATAACAAGTTGCAAATTAGGTCAAAAGGTCAAGTTGACCCTGGCAGTATCTAACCACTCATCCCCAAAGGTTAAAACACCAAATGTGGTAACACAATAGGACAGTCAGCCAGAGAGCCCCGCGTGTCTATTCTGGGTAAAACGGGTTTCAGAAATGCAGATCAGAGGATACGCTTCACCTGGATTGAGTGTCGGTGTCACAGATATTGAGTTCCCACTCAGGGGGACTGCGGGTCAAACAACCCTAGTGACGTCATCACGGGGGAAGTCGCGGTTACCACGGACGCAACGTCGCGATCATCATCTTCGTCCTCTTCTGATATATGCAAGGACACACAATGACATGTAACACTACTCAACTCTTTTGAACTAACCATGTTGCCACAGTATTGACAAGATAATGAAGTCAGCCAACATACAGTCAAAGCCATGGAATGAACTGTAGCTGATTTTTAATGTGGCACCAGTCATCCTTTAATGGTGAGTTGCCACTTAAATTTTCCATTTTTAAGTATGAAGAAAAGCAATTATGTCAACCATGTCATTGCATCCCATGACACCAAAGCATTCAATTATTAAATTATTATCAGTCGTGCAACACTTAGCCATCAAGGTCTACACAGCCAACAAAGTTACATAACAGGTGGGATAAATAGATATTGCCAAAATCACGAGCTATCAATCTATTTCAGGATTACAAACTGTTAAATACTTTGAAAGACTTACTTTTGCGGTTCTTTATCTCTATCTCTCTCTCTCTATCTCTCTCTCTCTCTCTCTCTCTCTCTCTCTCTCTCTCTCTCTCTCTCTCTCTCTCTCTCTCTCTCTCTCTCTCTCTCTCTCTCTCTCTCTCCACCAACTCCACCTTCAAGACTTTGCAGTGACTCTGTTCCTTGCGACTTCCTCGTAGCTCTCCACTCGTGTGCTTTAGCAGAGTCGTAGTGGAGGTTGCTCATGGTAACTCAACCTTGTTCCTAGCCAGGCTCATCATTATTTCATGTTTCTGGTTCTTCACTAGAACACGTCAACCTTCTCCTTGCTTACCCTTACCCCAGACACTCCTTTCAACCTCTCACCTATTTGTAAACAATGATTATTAAATATAGATTATCTTATTTATGGTTTGTTGCCTTTGGGATTTTTTTTGGTTTAGTTTGGAAAGTTGAATAATCCAATGATTATGCAATTGCAACAAAACAATTTTGACTCTA
>NC_079414.1:12898437-12908437 GCF_026213295.1 Gadus chalcogrammus | reverse complement strand
CGATAATCACACAAAGTAATCAATATTGTCAAAAATGTCCGTCTCGCTTATAACAAGTCGAGTGTGAAAACGTGACGGGTAAAACGGAAAGAGATTTTCAAATGGATCGTTCTGTTTCATGGGAAATATTCACTCTCTCGCGCGTGTCGAACATTTCTCTGGTCGCATTGATTTTCAGAACTGGACAGCTCCGCGTGCCCTCGGTGTCATTGACAGATGTCACGGCCTCTGCGTCTGCTTACCCAATAAACTTTCGCCATTGTATTGGAGCAGTCGATAGGTGGTAGTATAAGCCTATACACATACATATACAAGTGACGTCAACGTTTAAAATGCGTGAATTATATGCAAAAATAGTATAACAAGTATAATGTTTTCAGAAAGATGAGCAAATAGTAATGCAGAGGTGATGTTGATGTTCAATGTTAGAAATTTCCATGAAAACAAAGCCAATAGTGCAAATACATTTTATTTTACCTTTTGTTTCTTAAACTATCCAATGGCTGAGCAAATATCGAGCAAATAGCGATAATATGTGAAGTTGTGAACCTGCATTCTGTGTGAAAAGGAGAATACAGCAATTAAGCAAAATGTCTATACTTAAAATAGTTTATTAAGTGTTCCCCTCTTTGTTTTTTACTAGATTGTAATATAGATATGTCAGAAGAAAGCTAATGGGACATGAAAACAAGGGTACTTTTTTACTGCCTCTCTCTCTCTCTCTCTCTCTCTCTCTCTCTCTCTCTCTCTCTCTCTCTCTCTCTCTCTCTCTCTCTCTCTCTCACTCACTCTTTCTTATTTTCTTCGTCTTTTCCTTCATATTCCCCTCAGAGCCCAGATTAAAGAGTCAGGGATTAGGTTGTGCAGGGACAGACGGCTACCTTTCGTGCTGTTGTTGGAGGGTGGGGATTAAGGGAATGTAATCTGGTATTTGATAAGGGGCCTCCTTCATTCTGTGCAACACACGTGTCCAAACACACACACCAACAAACACACACGCACGCACAGCCCTCAAAGACACAGATAAAGACTCAGACACACCCACATTACAAGTGTATTTTCCTATGGGATTAATCAGATCAGGATGTTGATTCCGCTGACGTATCTCATGAGGTGCGTCAGGAGTTTAACATTACTGATGTCATAGTTCACCTGAGATGGCAGCTGAGGTCATGCATGCACTGAACCTGCTTTTTGCGAATATCTCATGGGGCAGCACGGCCACCTGTTGGTGGCCGGGCCACCAACAGGTGTGTTGGTGTGGGCGTGTCATTGTGTTTGAGAGAGAGAGAGAGAGAGAGAGAGAGAGAGAAAGAGAGAGAGAGAGAGAGAGACAGAGAGAGAGAGAGTGTGAGAGAGAGAGAGAGAGAGTGTGAGAGAGAGAGAGAGAGAGAGAGAGAGAGAGAGAGAGAGAGAGAGAGAGAGAGAGAGAGAGAGAGAGAGAGAGAGAGAGAGAGAGAGAGAGAGTGTCACGTCTGGTTTGCCTTAAGACATGAGGAAATGCTTTACACGTATTGACAATATGATATGTTGTACATATATGCAAATACACTTATATGACCAAACAATAACATATTGGTCAATCACACCCAGTCTCATTAATTCCCCGTTGCTGTATAGGAGGTTGTATTTCTTGTATGGCGGGTGTGTCCTGTCATGCAAACCCACGTGTGTGCACGTTTAACTCTGTGTCAGACAATTAAACCCTTTCACTGTGGTTTGTTTACACTTTGCCTCTATCTGCTTTGTCTTCCTGTCCGACCACGTCCCCCCCCCCCCCCCCTTCTTCTTTAAAGAGCCGGTCCTAGCCGTTCCTCCAGCCAGCCCAGTGCTGTTCCTATGGAGACGACTAATAACTATCATCATCACGTGTTAATTACAGCTGCTATCGCTCAGGGACATATGGACCTGTCTCGCTCACTGCCCAGAACACCAGCTTGAACCGTTCTTACATCTAAAATACATGCTCTAAGGCGCAGTTGGCTATTTTAAGGCCAACTGCGCAGTTAAAGAGGAAGAAGGATTGAACTACATTACATCTTACATCACTCGAGTCAATGGAAGTCATTAAACTAAATTAATGAATCAATCAAAGAAATAATATAATAATAATAATAATAATACATTTTATTTATAATGCACTTTATATTCAAGAATCTCAAAGTGCAAAGTGTAATATACTATTAAACAGTTTTCTTGTCTATGAAATTATCTTTGGGTCAACGTTCGAAAGTGTTCCTTTTCCCACTGAGGGAAATAGAAAACTTGAGATGATGGGCCTTTCTCAATGTCAAGGACACAAAGTCCGGACTTCGTACTCAGTTGTTCGGACTTGGCAAGTAAGACTCAGGAGTATGCAGTGATGCTGGTTGTTGGAAAAATGCATTCTGGGATACTCAAATGTCCCAAGTCCACAAAAGTCACGACGCATCCTAAAAAAAATGGGCAGAACAAGCAAACATCCGGAAATTTTGAGTGTACTTTTCAAATGTTTGAACGGAACAGTACTTGGACCACGACTGATGATGTTTCCCCAAGTCCCAAGTCCCCAAGAACACAACTACAGACAAGAATGCAGATTTAAAATGGGCTCAAGACACAAAGCAAAAAAATTGAGTTCATAGTTCCTATTATAGACTGCTATAATGTAGTAGGAGAGGAGAGCAGGTGTAGCTCATGAAGTTAATTATTGGTCTGTAGACATGCCAGTCCCCATATTAACATCATGAGAAACACCTGTGTTCGCCCCTACTGCCCCAACAATATAATCTCTTATTGATTAGGCTTGTTGCTGGATATGCCCCCAAAAAATCACAGTTTTTCTTCCTCCTTTGAGCTCCCTTGATGCTTGAAAATCAGCATCTGTGGGTTACACAAAACAAACTGGCACAATCTTCTCTGAACATTTTCTTCAAACATCTTAAAGCTCATGTGAACTTGTTTCATCCAAAGGCCTTACATCCATCCCACTCATGATTCCCAGAGTAAATGGGGGTCTTGATGGTTCTTCCCCTCATCCCTCATTCAGCACAGCCATGCGGATGCTGATGTCTCCCCACTGTTGGGATAAGATGTATATTATATGAATATGATGTGTATTTATATTTCCACAGGATTGCACCTTATTTCTGGCCCGGTAGCAGTGACTGGCTGTCATCGGTCTAGGAGGGAGAGTGGGAGAGAATCTACTGAGATAGCTGCTATGATGCTATGTTGCTATGGTGGTGGGTGCTAGGGGGCTAGTGCGGTGGGTCTTAGGGTGCTGGGGTGGTGGGAGCTAGGGTGGTGGGAGCTAGGGTGGTGGGTGCTAGGGTGGTGGGCGTTAGGGTGCTGGGATTGTGGGTGTTAGGGTGGTGGGTGCTAGGGTGCTGGGGTGGTGGGTGCTAGGGTGGTGGGGTGGTGGGTGGTGGGCGTTAGGGTGGTGGGTGCTGGGGTGGTTGGTGGTGGGTGCTAGGGTGGTGGGGTGGTGGGTGGTGGGCGTTAGGGTGGTGGGTGCTGGCGTGGTGGGTGGTGGGGTGGTGGGTGCTGGGGTGGTGGGTGGTGGGCGTTAGGGTGGTAATTGCTGGGGTGCTGGGGTGGTGGGCGTTAGGGTGGTGGGTGCTGGGGTGGTGGGTGGTGGGCGTTGGGGTGCTGGGGTGGTGGGTGGTGGGCGTTGGGGTGCTGGGGTGGTGGGCGTTAGGGTGCTGGGGTGGTGGGCGTTGGGGTGCTGGGGTGGTGGGCGTTAGGGTGCTGGGGTGGTGGGCGTTAGGGTGCTGGGGTGGTGGGCGTTAGGGTGCTGGGGTGGTGGGCGTTAGGGTGCTGGGGTGGTGGGCGTTAGGGTGCTGGGGTGGTGGGTGGTGGGCGTTAGGGTGCTGGGGTGGTGGGTGGTGGGCGTTAGGGTGCTGGGGTGGTGGGCGTTAGGGTGCTGGGGTGGTGGGCGTTAGGGTGCTGGGGTGGTGGGTGGTGGGCGTTAGGGTGCTGGGGTGGTGGGCGTTAGGGTGCTGGGGTGGTGGGTGGTGGGCGTTAGGGTGCTGGGGTGGTGGGTGGTGGGCGTTAGGGTGCTGGGGTGGTGGCGTTAGGGTGCTGGGGTGGTGGGCGTTAGGGTGCTGGGGTGGTGGGTGGTGGGCGTTAGGGTGCTGGGGTGGTGGGCGTTAGGGTGCTGGGGTGGTGGCGTTAGGGTGCTGGGGTGGTGGGCGTTAGGGTGCTGGGGTGGTGGGCGTTAGGGTGCTGGGGTGGGGGCGTTAGGGTGCTGGGGTGGTGGGCGTTAGGGTGCTGGGGTGGGAGCGTTAGGGTGCTGGGGTGGTGGGTGGTGGGTGTTAGGGTGCTGGGGTGGTGGCGTTAGGGTGCTGGGGTGGTGGGCGTTAGGGTGCTGGGGTGGTGGGCGTTAGGGTGCTGGGGTGGTGGGCGTTAGGGTGCTGGGGTGGGAGCGTTAGGGTGCTGGGGTGGTGGGCGTTAGGGAGGTGGTTGCTAGGAGGCTAGGGTGTTAGGATGCTAGAGTGGTGGTTGCTAGGATGCTAGGGTGTTAGGATGCTAGAGTGGTGGTTGCTAGGATGCTAGGGTGTTAGGATGCTAGAGTGGTGGTTGCTAGGATGCTAGGGTGGTTGTTAGGATTCTATGGTGTTAGGATGCAAGGGTGTTAGGATGCTAGGATGCTACGGTGGTTGTTAGGATGCTAGGGTGCAAGGTTTATTGTTAGGATGCTAGGGTGTTAGGGTTCTAGGGTGGTTATTAGGGTGTTAGGGTTCTAGGGTGGTTATTAGGTTGTTAGGGTGTTAGGGTTCTAGGGGTTATTAGGGTGTTAGGGTGTTAGGGTGTTAGGGTGTTAGGGTGTTAGGGTTCTAGGGTGGTTGTTAGGGTTCTAGGGTGTTAGGGTGTTAGGGTTCTAGGGTGTTAGGGTGTTAGGGTTCTAGGATGTTAGGGTGCTAGGGTTGTTGTTAGGGTGCTAGGGTGTTAGGGTTCTAGGGTGTTAGGGTGCTAGGGTGTCAGGGTGCTAGGTTGTTAGGGTGCTAGGGTGCTAGGGTTCTAGGGTGTTAGGGTTCTAGGGTGCTAGGGTGTTAGGGTGCTAGGGTTGTTGTTAGGGTGTTAGGGTGCTAGGGTGTCAGGGTGCTAGGGTGTTAGGGTGCTAGGGTGTTAGGGTGTTAGGGTGCTAGTGTGTTAGGGTGTTAGGGTTCTAGGGTGTCAGGGTGCTAGGGTGTTAGGGTGCTAGGGTGTTAGGGTGCTAGTGTGCTAGGGTGTTAGGGTGCTAGGGTGTTAGGGTGCTAGGGTGTTAGGGTGCTAGGGTGTTAGGGTGCTAGGGTGTTAGGGTGCTAGGGTGTTAGGGTGCTAGGGTGTTAGGGTGTTAGGGTGCTAGTGTGCTAGGGTGTTAGGGTGCTAGGGTGTCAGGGTGCTAGGGTGTTAGGGTGCTAGGGTGTTAGGGTGTTAGGGTGCTAGTGTGTTAGGGTGTTAGGGTTCTAGGGTTGTTGTTAGGGTGATAGGGTGCTAGGGTGTTAGGGTTCTAGGGTGTTAGGGTTCTAGGGTGTTAGGGTGCTAGGGTGTTAGGGTGCTAGGGTGTTAGGGTGCTAGGGTGTTAGGGTTCTAGGGTGTTAGGGTGCTAGGGATGCGTATGAATGAGTATTATAAATCAAAGATTATATGCTGAGGCTATGACGCATAAAATCAGTTTCTGCGTGCTATCTTTTTTTATTATATTTTAAATGTTTTGCTTCTGATAGCAATTGGTTTTGTGATTGTTGGTCTTTTATCACCTCCCCCCATTGACACAACAACACTAAGGACAAAAACGCGGTCATTTGGGGAAAGAAAATAATAATTCCAAGAAAATCATTGCATAACCTTGGCCAATAGAGGCCGGCCTGGTCAGCTGGGTTCCTTCAAACTCATTCAGGCCCCAGCCAATGGCCTTTGTGTCGCTATGTTGGTTATGCAATGATGCGCTTTTTTGCTCCCCTGGTCGCTCGCTTTATGACAGCTATTAACAGACAGTGGTCACCAGCTGACCTTGTCACCAGGACAAATAACAGATCAATTGTTCTATCAGTAGATTACTACTGATTCATATCTTTTGCAGACCTCTACCCTCGTCACTGCTGGACTGGTTTTCCAGCGCTAGTTAGCCTGGAGGTCCTTTGGGCTAACAGCTAGCAAGGACCCCAATCAATAAGCTGTTATTAAACATGTCTGATCTGATCTGCGTCAGGCAGGGGACTTTGTCAACGTTTTCAGAGTTTTTGAATTGTGTTTGGATGAAATGAATTCAACTCTGCCTACCCTGTTATCACACACGGTAGTTTATATCTTATTCCCATTCGTGATTAAATTGGTGAGTTAAAGCGTAACAAATTAAAAACCCTTTATTTTCCTAATCCCCAGGAGATGTATACCCGGGATGAGGTGCTGACATGTCCTGCAGGACAGATTTGATCCCTCATCGTCTCCTCATCCCTACAACAGGATTTTAATGGTTGGAACGATCCGTCCCAGAATCCACTACTGCCACCAGAGACACAGTCTGGTTATCACTGGAGCCATGGGAGCAGTAAGAGTCAACAGGTGTGTAGCTGAGGGCCGTGTCGGCCCTCACCGCAGCTCTGATCACCAAAGCCTCCGTCTCAGAGGTTTACTTCTAGTAAACCTAGGAAAACGTGACCTTTTAGACCTGTTCTTTTATTACAAATGTGCATTTGTCATCATGTCTTTTAATTCCCCTTAACTCTTGTTGTGCTCTGCCTCTACCTAAAGATACAGCATCGTATCCACAGACGACGACACCCTGAAGATCTCCAGCCTGGGTCTCCACAACGGCCACGGGCCCCTCGCACAGCAGACCCTGGCTGGGGCCCGGGGCAGGAGCGAGGCAGGAGGAGGAGGAGTAGCAGGCGGGGGGGTGCTGGACGAGGAGGAGGGGGGCGGAGACGGAGACGGAGGAGGAGGAGGAGGAGCAGGGGGGGTCATATCCCTGAGAGCGGCCAGCGAGCCGGTCCTGTACAACGGGCGGCGGCCCTCCCCCTCGCGGCGGCTGGGCGTGGACCTGGCCATGGGCTGGGGCCTGCACAAGGGCCGCCTGCGCAGCCGCTTCGTCAGGAAGAACGGCCAGTGCAACGTGGTCTTCAACAACATGGAGGACAAGCCGCGGCGCTACCTGGCCGACATCTTCACCACCTGCGTGGACATCCGCTGGCGCTACATGTTCCTCATCTTCACCACCACCTTCCTCCTCTCCTGGCTGCTGTTCGGCCTGGTGTTCTGGGGCGTGGCGTTGGTGCACGGGGACTTTGACCTCCGACTGACCCCGGGAGGGGCGGGGCAGCCCGCCGAGGTCACGCCGGGCGGCCCCGAGTGGCGGCCCTGCATCCTCCACGTGCAGGGCTTCATCGGGGCTTTCCTCTTCTCCATCGAGACGCAGACCACCATCGGCTACGGCTTCCGCTGCGTGACGGAGGAGTGCCCGGCCGCCGTGCTGACGGTGGTGGTGCAGTCCATCGTGGGCTGCATCATTGACTCCTTCATGATCGGCACCATCATGGCCAAGATGGTGCGGCCCAAGAAGCGCGCGCAGACGCTGCTGTTCTCGCACAACGCCGTGGTGGCGCTGCGCGACGGCAAGCTCTGCCTCATGTGGCGCATGGGCAACATGCGCAAGAGCCACATCGTGGAGGCGCACGTGCGGGCGCAGCTCATCCGGCCGCACGTGACGGAGGAGGGCGAGTACCTGCCGCTGGAGCAGAAGGACATCGACGTGGGCTACGATGACGGCCTGGACCGCCTCTTCCTGGTGTCGCCGCTGGTGGTGGTGCACGAGATCAACAAGAACAGCCCGCTGTACTGCCTGAGCCGCGACGAGCTGCAGAGGGACAACTTTGAGATCGTGGTGATCCTGGAGGGCATGGTGGAGGCCACGGCCATGACCACGCAGGCCCGCAGCTCCTACCTGGCCCGCGAGATCCTGTGGGGCCACCGCTTCGAGCCGCTGGTGTTCGAGAAGGGCTACCGCTACCACGTGGACTACTCCCGCTTCCACCAGACCTACGAGGTGCCCGCCACGCCCCTCTGCAGCGCCAAGGATCTCTACCACATGCGGGGCCGGGACCCCTGCGCCACCCCCCCCTCCTCCTCCTCCTCCTCCTCCTCCTCTGGCTCGCGCTCCCCGTCGCCGTTCGTGCCGCGGGTCAACCACCGCCTGCTGCCCCCGCACTCGCCCAGCGCCTTCTGCTACGAGAACGAGGTGGCGCTGTGCTGCGGCGACGAGGAGGAGGAGGGGCCGGAGGGGGAGGAGGAGGAGGAGGAGGAGGAGGAGCGGGGACCGGAGCTGCAGGAGGAGAGGCAGGAGCTGATGCAGGCCAAGAAGGAGGTGGGCTGGAACGACCTGCGTCTGGGCTTCCAAAGAGAGCAGTTTTTGGGGAGGAGCAGGCCGCGGAGGCGCTGTGCGTCCTGGACATAGAGAGCCAGATCGACTACGACCGCCTCCAGCCGGCGCTCCCGCTGTACATCAGCAGGGAGTCCGGGGTGTGAGGACGTGTAGGGACACAGCCGGGTGGGTCATGTGACTCGCCAGGGCCCCTCTCTGGTTCGTCTGTCGTCGAGTCGTGGCATTGACAATACAAGGAATGGAAGCAAACACCGTTTGGTCGTTTTATTTATCAGAGACATGGGTATCTCCAGTACATGTATTTAAAGTCAAAGAGGTCCATGTTGTGCTAAATCGTCCATCTCCTTAAAAACATTTACAGCGTTGTATATTCCCTTTAATGTATAACTTGATTTTATTTTGTAAATACTGTCTAAGGCGTTACATGTGACCGCAGATTCATGTTATGAAGGAGTTTCAGAGAGTCTTCAAAAGTGTACGGAAGAACATGGGTCCTATATGTCTAATATTCCGGTCTGCACACACATTCTCAGCCTGGGAACAAGACACATCTCACCAGCTCATGTTTCATTTTCTCAGCAGATAAGCTCTTGCTCCCCTTCAATACCAAAAGGCTCCTCAATGAAGTAGACTGATCAATCACAAAGGTTTGTCTAATATGAGGCAGGATAAATACGATGATGTGCAGAGGAGTGCCGTACAGGCACTTCAAATACAGATGTCTGCTGCTGATGTCTAACAGGTTGTTGATTCCACTTGACAGAGTGTGAAACAAAACTGGAAGGTATATTTTCACTAAAAGAGGAAAAAACGCCGGCACTTAAAGCTTTTGCTGAGAAGAAAGATGTATTTTGTTACTATGATTTATTGTAGGCCTATCCAATTGCGTCCAGAGGCATTTAGTCTGTTCAGGTTGGTGACGCCCCTTCGAAATCGAAAGGATCAGACAGGTTCCAGACTAATGGCAGTTTGCATTTTGTCTGACGTTGCCAGGCTAACAAATTCTACTTTCAGAGTTAGGATGATGATGTCTTTTCTTAGGACCTTTGGGAACTCTGTCTTCCTTGAGATTTGTTTTCTAAATGAATTATACTCAGAATGAATCACATTCCATAACACATAAATAAAGCATGACCCAGCCCTTATTCAAACAAATATGTACAGCAACAGGAGCAAACCACTCTATTCTGTCGTTTCACCATTATTCAGACTTTGTAAAAGTGTGCTGTTTTGTATGAATAAAACATTGTATTAAACAGCTGGAAGCTCTCTTATTCAATGGCTCCCCTCAAAGGAATCTTCCCACTTCTTGTTCAAGCTGTGGTTACTCAGGGTCGAAGGTCAACTCACCATTGTTCACCACCTCATCAGGTGGACGCCCTCCAAGTCTCCTGGCTGCCTGGGTTTAGTCAACCACGCCCATCCTCAGGTGACATCAAGATGTGGTCGCCTTGATCTTATAGCACAACGTAGTTCATGTTTCCATATGAATATATTTCTACCTTGTTGTCCTATTCATCATCACTCCTAATGATACATTGGAGACTATGGAGTTTATAGACGTATGTACATATAGGTTTGTGCATCTAAGTCCATCAGACATGTCCATCAGAGAGAGAGAGAGATAGAGTGCAAGAAAGAGAGCGAAGCAAGGGA